>NC_080580.1:89046072-89361072 GCF_029962835.1 Magnolia sinica
GAATGGGTGGTTGTGATGATCTTTTTTATTTCATCCAAATTCCAAAGTGGACGCTACCCAATGGACGATTTATATTGATTATTAGATGTTTGATCTAAAGTGTCCATTTTTGTGTGACATTGATCTGATGGAAATTTCTCTCCAACAGGTGTGGATTTTTCATGTGGTTCATGTTAAAGTGACACCACTACCTCCGATGGGACGGTGGGACCCACCAACAGATCGGATCAATTGGCCAATTGGGCATCCTGTTCAAGCATGAGGTGGTGGGCCAGCATTCACAGAAGCAATGTGCATGTTTTCCGTAATATGGCATCTGCCCTGTTAGGTGAAAATGGGAGGAGCGGATTAGGTGAGACCCCTCCCTTGGGGTGGGCCCACCTTGATTTATCTATTATGTATCCATGACGTCCATCCACTTCTACGGAACAATTTAGGGCATAATCCTAAAAATGATTAAGATCCAAATCTCAGTTGGACCACACTTTAGGAAACAGTGATGATTGAATGCCCTACCATTAAAAACTACTCAGGCCGCACCTTAACATTTCCGTGGTGTTTACTTTCCATCCAATCTTTTGATAAGGTCATATAAGTGTAGGGAAAAAAGGATGGACGGCATGGATTTAGAATAGATACATCATGTTGGCCCCACCGTAAGTCCCCACCGTCCATGGGTGAGTCGGGGTCTCTAGAAACTCCAGAAATAATAGTTGACTTGACATACCATGGAAACAATGAGGGAAAACGCAGCCACTCCGGTAAAGTATGATGGATGATGCGCATGCACTTAAAAATGAGTTATGTAGCATTTAAATTGTCCAAATTAAAGTGATCAAATTTGTGGTATTGCTCTAGATGTGTCATGAAAAAAAAAAAAAAAAAACTTTTCTCACTTGCAGTAATGTTTCAGATTTTTACAATTTTTTATTTCCAAAAACTCTAAAAAAAAAATCACTATTAGCTTACGTTGTTACTTATTGACCCTTAACACTCGAAGTAAGCCTATACGCGAGTGGTACCAATAAAGAACCGCACAAATCCAATTAATCAACTGTAGGAAACCAAGAAATATGACCGATCACTCAAACCTTGAATCTAGCCTCGTGATTTATTCATTTAGGGCCCAAATTTATCTGACCTATCACTGACTAATAAAGATAGCCACAACTAAATAAAGACATACTAAAAGCCGAGACAACTAGGGATTTGATCTTAATTAACAAACCAATCTAACTCAGTTACTCTTTTAGCCTAAAAACCAACGGTTTATGGTAATTATGATCGAATCGTCATTTTCGTTAATTACAAATAAAGCATACTATGAAAATATCTAATCCAAATCATAATAATCACATATAAGAAATCTTGATACCCAATTCATTCCAGAAATGTTATGATTGTCCAAACAAGTTATACATCACTCATCAGTGGGCTACTAAACCCGATACAATAGAAAGACATCTGTCTTAATAGACTTGACGTCCATCGTGAGACATCGAGTTGAAATCGCGTTTCAAATCTTTCAACATGGACTCTCAAGGCCATTAGATGAGATATGTGAATACTTCTGAAAGTAATTGAGAACTTAAGTTAATTGTCCGTATCTAATCTTTGCCAAAGTTGTGGCCTTTAGACTGTTAAATCATAACCAAATTTAATGCAACAACTTAAGTTAATACCATTCACATATACGTATAGTCTTGGCCTCGATCGATCATCGGTGATCATCAAACTGACTTCTGATTATACCCGTCGATCGATGCATCCAAATGGCAGACTGATCACATTCATACGTATATCATCACTAAAGCCAACTATCATATGGTATATATTGACCCTTACACCCCATAGTAGACTTCAAATGTTAGAAACAACCTCCCATATGGCTAGTATAATGAAAACCTAGGCCTTAAAGCCATTTGCACAATTTCTGGCACTATAAATAGTTCACTATTTCACACCCCGTCTCCCCTTACGAATTTCATTCCCTAAGTTGGGAAAGAAAGAAAAAAAGAGAGAAAGAGAAGAGAAAAGGAGAGAGAAAGGAGGAAGAGTGAGAGCATGTGAGGGGGAGATTGGTGTCTCCACGTGTGGAATAAATGTGAATCTGAATGAGGTCGCACGTGCATTTTCATTTGGTTCACACCCGAAAACTTGGAATCAGGGTCTCTGTACTCGGGTGTCGATTTTTGGGGTGTGACACTTGTAAAGTGGCAAACGCATGGAGAGAGAGAGAGAGAGAGAGAGAGAGAGAGAGAGAGAGAGAGAGAGAGAAATTTTCTGAAGCAAGAGAGGAGAAGAAAAGAAATAAGGGAAACGATGCGTTGTATTCACACATGAACACATTCATGGATAAGAAGTCTTAAATGGTGGTGTCAAATAACAACTCCAAAAAACTTAAGCTGTTAGAGGACGATGTATCAATGTAAAAATCATCCCACTTTCTTCTTTATTATTTTTTGTTATTTTAGATTTTAGAATTGTTTTTATTTAACTGACGTTTTAATATAAGATGGTACAATAGACACACAAATGAATATTAGACAATTGCTATGTTAAGCCTCATATTGCACTCCAATTCAATCAAACTAGATCACTTGTGTGACTGAAGGTTTAAATTGGATACATGTGTGTGCCAGAGTCTTCTTGACCCATGTGTTGATTGAATTGTCAGTGTCTCTTTACTAAGGTGAACAGATTGGAGACTGAGATTAAAGATTCAGAATCTCTTGGATACCAACATTACACTCCCTTCAGGCGACTAGTGAAAGGAAATGAGGCTACTCCTTCTGAATGAGTTCTTTTTTTACTTGTGATAATAGACGTAGGAGTACATCCTTGAGGACTAGTTCTTTCACCAATACTTTAAGTTCAAAATACTTCACAAATGAACAAAGATGCACATTCAAATTAAATAAGGCAGAATGGTGCAAATTTTATTAAGTATTATAAAATGATGTTAATTACAACTGACAACTTGCAAGATAACCAAATGAGTAAACAAAAATGAAAAGGGATGAATTCTTAATATACCTATTAGAATAGACGAACCAAGGTGGGTGTGATCAACCAAATCGAAACTTAGAAGATCATGATTTACAACATAAGGTTGCAGAAAGACAAACTCTACTCTTAAAGTATTGCAACGGGAGCCACTGGGCAATAACTAACTTAAGTAAAGCTAAGCTACGCTAGAAAAAGAAAAGAAACATAAAATATAGATTGATGTATTTGGCATAGGGCTTGTGTTTAGCGTGGGGCTTGTATTTGGCGTATGGCCTTGCAAAGCCTTCAGTATCGTGAAGGATCTGGACGTTTGGTTGTGCAAATTTCATTGATTCTCCCATGTAAGCATAACCTATCGCGTGCAGCGTACAAGAGAGAGACTTACGCGTGCATCAATTGGAATCCTCGCATCTCTAGACTCCCATATTTGAAAATTGGTAAAGTCCTTACATCACTTTGGCATTCGTAGAGAGTTGCTTTGGCCAAGGCTCTATCATTTATATGCTAGATAGAGAACTCATTTAATTGGATTCTAGTATTTAATGCTGAGAGAGATAGAGTCTTACTTTAATGAGATTCTTACTTTTGCATAGAGTGTTTTTTATAGAATTATAATATTTAATGCTCTCTCATGTTCACGTCTTTAACTTCTCTTAAAGTTGATCTACACCGCATAATGTATGACTACCATGTGGCGCCTCTTGGGCTCATTCGATTTGGTTGCGCCAAATTGTGTGTAAACAATGATGGAAAGCGTGAGTAGGATTTCACTCATCATTTAGCATGTGATGCTGACACATTGTGACATCTCATTGACCCATGTAATTGTGCAAAAATTGGGTATAAACAACTATTATAACGTTTCTTAAATGGACTTTGATAATAACATCATGCAGCTATAGGTAAACCTGAAGAGAAGTGAAAGGGGTACTAATGCATAAGAAAAGAGCAAGGAGGATTAGGTAAAGTCTAAGTCATTAGTTGATGTAATGTAACACATGTCATCCAAGTGGGCCCCTTCCACTAGGAGATGTTTATGGCGGCATCAAGGTAACTAACTACCTATGATCTAGCAGTTTCCAAACTGCAAGAGCAATTTCTTCTGAAATTTCATAACTACCCTAGTTGCATTTTCTATGCTCATGACTAAGGATTTAGAAAAGATTTCGAGCACTACTTTGTGACGTGTAGAGAGATCATTTGTGAAGAATGGAGAGTTGAATTCTATCACTGCCACACAATTTACAATGTGGATCTTGCTTAACGAATAGAGTTCCTTTAGACCTCTTCTTATGCTAGTGAAAGCAGTGTAAACTTCTTCCTGTGATGTGAGATGCATCAGAAAAGATTCAACATTCGAGCCTCCATTTTATGTTGCTGTTGGATCCAAGGAATTTATCGCTTTCAAGTAGATAATTTTTAACAGTTGAGACAACCAAAATTAAAGCTATTAATTTATAAGTAGCTATATTTTCAAATTGTCATAAATGCCCTGTTGGGGATTTGTGCTGCGAAATCACATAGATCTACATCTAGGATAGCAATTCAATAGTAACAAGCAATCATAGAAGAATACAAAGTTTAACGTGGAAAACCCTTACGGGAAAAAACCACGGCACAAAGTGACAGAAATCCACTATGAAATAAAAATTACAAGAGAAAGGACTTACCCGATTTGAACAATCTCGAATCTCACCCTTGCTACACCCTTTGATAACCCTAGGATCCCTTTAGAAAGCTTTAGAATTATTTCTCATGCCTTAGAAAAATCCTAGGGACACCTACTTATAGTTTAGGCAACTTCCCTTTCGCGCCCTTGTGAAAACCGACTCAAATTTCTGCAGTCCGCATCAAATCCAGAAACGAAACTGTGTAACTTCGACTGGTCGAGCAACCTGCTTGACCGGTCGTGCAATCTCCTCGACCAGTCGTGCATCTCGGACACCAAAAAACTGAACTTACTGGACTTTGAGTTGAGCGGGCCACGACCGGTCGAGCCAGTCCCTCGACCGGTCGAGCATAGCAAAAAACGTCAGATTTAAGACATCTGACAACAATCTCAACATGTCTTCAATCTTCAACCGTGTAGCTTCTTGACCTCTTTTCTTATTTCTGTATTGCATCATAGCTTCAATCAACACTTCTCATGCACACTCCATCCTTCTTTTATGTCATCGCCAAGCCCAGAGAAGTTACACAGAACTTGAACTTCTCTACAGGAATGATCTAGGTGAACATGCCTGCCAGATCTGAGTCCACGTGCCCAACCACCTTTGTTCCTTTCTTCTCAAAAGGAAAGACGTGGTCTTCTTACCATTTCACTGCTACCCAATATTGCTTGCCGGGGTACTTGCTTACAACATTGATAGCCTGTGAAATAACCGGTCTAATCTAGACCTTGGCATACACTGACAACTGTATTCGAATAAGGCTCATGAGATATCCTGTTTTTCCTCATTTGTTTTGGGACATGTCCTGAGGAAAACTTGAGGAGAGACACGTAGGGAACGCTCTCTAGCTTTACCTGGCTCATCACATCCTTGATTAATACCTACACACAAGGTATTCCTCCTGTGATTACCAAAGCCTACTCCTCCTTCAGTCTCACTGCCGAGAACCATCTTTACAACCCTCTGATCCTTCATCCTGAATGTCCTACTTAACCGAGTCTTTAGCACATTGATTTCAAACATGTCATAATTGGCGATCTACATGTCATCAATTCCTGACTTACCATGAAGGAATCAAACCACTGCCTAGGCGACAGGTCGAACCACGACCTCTTGCAAAGTCTTTTCTCAACCCCTTTAACTTCGAACCGTTCTGGTTGCTTCATGTAAATCTGCTCTTCACTTTCCCTTACAGAAGTATAGACTCTACATCCATCCTTCCAGCTCAAGATCACATTGGCCAACCAGCGCTAATCACGGATCTGATAGACACCTGCTATACCGTCAGCGCGAATATCTCTGAGAAGTCGATCCCTTCTATCTGAGTATAACCCTTCACTACCAACCTCACCTTATATCTATGATGTATCCTCCAGAAGATCCACTTGCATCTAACCGCTCTCCGGCCCAGTGAAAGCTCCACCCGCTCCCATATATCGGTCTGATACAATGAATCCATTACATCGCCCTTAGTTACCTTTCACTTCTCATCACCAAGCCTACCTAGAGCCATTTGAATAGAAGATAAATCCCCCGAAATATTGGAGTCATTCATGTACCTCACCGATATCCTGCAATCATGCTGTGTGATTCTTCTCACAGGTGGCTGCTCCACCTACTCTGTATCCCTGTCCGCATGTCTCAGCCTTACTGCCCTACCCGCTCTTGTGGTCATGCCCAACATGTCACACACGTGCAGAGGTGGAATCCACTACATCCACTACAGCTCCACCTTTTGAAGTGCTGCCTATCAACCTGTACAAGTTATCGAGTCGTTGCGCTTTCATGATTTCTCGTGCCCCCTTAGATACCTTAAAAGTACCATCAATACTTGTGTACATGCAGCCCATTGCCTCAAGTACACCAAGAGAAATCAGATTCTTCTTCAAATCAGGAACGTGCCTGACATCAGTCAAGGTACACTCCACCCCATCAAACATCTTGATGCACACCAAACCAACAGCTACAACATTATAGGCAATGTCATTGCCCATAAATACTTATCCACCATCGCACCCCCTGTAGCTGGTGAACTAACTCCGATGAGGAGTCATGTGAAAAGATGCTCCTATGTCTAGCATTCACTTATCCTTACGATCATTGTATGACCGCCTGATAGTAGACACAGATAAAACATTACCATCACATCCACTCGATCCATCTGACGTGGCAGCATTGGCCTCCCTGTACGAAGCCTCAGAATCTTCTCTCTTTGATTTAGGATTTTCACAATCCTTCTTCACATGTCCTTCCTTCCCACAATTTCAGCACTTTACTTTTCCTTTGCCCTTGCCCTTGGATTTGGACCTAGAACATAAAGAACCTGTACCTTGTTCAGATTTCTTACCCCTTGTAAGCAGTGCCTCAGAAGATATCATCATGTCGACGTTAAGCTTTCTCATAACCTTCCCTTGAAGGGCTGAGATAACGGTGTCGACACTCAGGATTTTATTCGTGCTATACATAGTGTCATTAAATGACTCATACGATGCCGGGAGAGAATTTAGCAACATACATGATTGTTCTTCATCTTTCATCACTTCATTCATATCCAGCAATTTGCAAACCAATTTAATAAAGTTGCTGATGTGAGCCTCTAGATCTTCACCCTCTGCCATCTTGAAGTTATACTACTACTGCTTCAAGTGAAGGCGTTTTCAGAGAATTTTTTCGCATAGACATCCTCTAACTTCGCCCATAACTTAGCCGCAATTTTCTCCCTCATGACGTTGTAGAGCACCTCATCCGTGAGATATAAACAGATCGATGATAAAGCCTTCTTATCAAGAGTATTCCATTCATCATCAGTCATAGTAGACTTTCGCTCCTCAAGAGCACCATCTTCGCTTTGCTTGATTAAGGAACTCATCATCTTGATTTTTCATAACTCAAAATTATTTTTCACTGAGTACTTCTCAATATCATACCTAGTGCTTGCCATTATTACTAATCCATCAGATTCAGATCTGTGCCCCAATGATTTCTCTGATACCACTTGTTGGGGATTTGTGCTGCAGAATCACACAGATTTAAATCTAGGATAGCAATTCAATAGTAACAAGCAATCATAAAAGAATACAAAGTTTAACATGAAAAACTCTTGTGGGAAAAAACCACGACACAAAGCGACAGAAATCCACTATGAAATAGAAATTACAAGAGAGGAGACTTACCCGATTCGAACAATCTCGAATCTCACCCATGCTACACCCTTTGATAACCCTAAAATCTCTTTGGAAAGCTTTAGAATTATTTCTCATGCCTTAGAAAAATCCTAGGGACACCTACTTATAGTTTAGGTAACTTTCTTTTCTCACCCTTGCGAAAACCGACTCAAATTTTCGGAGTCCACATCAAATCTGGAAACGAAACTACGTAACCTCAACTGGTCGAAGGACGGCCACGATTGGTTGAGCAACCCGCTCGACCGGTCGTGCAATCCCCTTGACCGGTCGAGTATCCCGAACACCAAAAAACTAAGCTTGCTGGACTTTGAGTTGAGCGGGCCATGACCGGTCGTGCAGCCCCCTCGACCAGTCGAGCCAGTCCCTCGACTGGTCGACCATAGCAAAAAACGTCAGATTTAAGACATTTGACAACATGCCCTTTATTTATATTGAAAATCCCATTTAATGTCCCTAAAATTTTTAAATAATGACTCTAGTAAGGAATCATTTAGTACCTTACATTTGGGAGTAAATGGGTGTATTTCAAATTTAAGCAGCTACTTTTTTAGTTTAGTAACCCCATATTTAGATGTAAATGAAATTAGAGATATTTTAAATATACCATTTTGATGTGTTTTAAAATTTCAAAAAAAAAAAAAAAGTAGGAATTTTCGTGTAATCTAAATAAAATGCCTATTTTGACTCTTTTTTAAAGGTACAAGAGTCACATGTGTAACAAAAGTGTCACTAAGCTATTAATCCATTGTATAGGTGAGACATTAATGATACCCCTAAAACAATCCATTTATTAGTTTCAACATTGAAATCACTTCAACAGAATGATTTGAAACATCCAAACGTTGGACATTTGAATGAACAATTAAAAATCATCGGTGAGTCACTTGTTTGTGCACCTGATGTTTGTAAGCTACCCAAGACTTGAAATTTCCTCATTTTTAGCTAAAGTATATATTTCAAAGAGCTTATTACAATCATTCTACCATTTGTATGTGTGTATGTGTGTATAGAAAAATGTTCACTTGTGCACCTTGTTAGATGTGCACCTGTGCGTACCTTCGCACTTGTGTCATGGGCACAAAATCTGAATGGTTTACATGATGCGGCACCCCTTGAAACCTCACTTGCTAACTTTAAGAAAGATTCAAAAATATGGTGGGCCAAGGCAAAAGGAAACAATTTCCTCCCTTGATTTGCATCTCTCTTTACCATGGCTCACTAGAGTTTTGGATCGGGATGAAAGTTGGGTCCATGGGTTTTCAAGGGGTGCTTCATCATGTGGACCGTTCAGATTTTGTGCCCATGGCATGTGTACGAAGGTATGCACATCTAAGAAGGTGCACTGGAGAGTATGCCCCCCTCCCTCTCACGTGATATAAGCACAAAATCTAAACAGTACACATGATGCAACACCCCATGAAATCCACTGAGGCCCAACTTTTATCCTAATCCAAAATTTGGTAGGCCGTGGCAAAAGAAATCAATTCCCTCCCTTAATTTGTCTTTCTTTGCTATGACCCATAAGAATTTTAGATCAGGTTGAAAGTTGGGCCCCGGAGATTTTATGAGGTGCCACATCTCATAGACCATTCAGATTTTGTGCCCATGACACATGTGTGAAGGCGTGCATAGGTGCGACTCTAAAAAGGTGTCCCGGTGAGCATTATTCTACACACGCTAATTTAGGATATGAAAGTTAATTTAATTACTCAAATATAAGTCCCATGAATATATCGAACAATTTCAATATATTCCAAATACAACCTTCCAAATAGAAGAATTGGATTCCAGTGCATTTCAACCGAACACAATTAGGATTTGGAGTCACCTTAATTCTCAATGTAATTGTAAGTTGGATTCCAATGCATTCCAAATCCAAGCTCCCGGACAAGTCATAAAATTAATTGTATGGGAAGTGTAGTGTAACGTCCCGCCCAACCAGAACAATGTCCTGGGGCGTCCACGTAGGATTTGCCACAAGACCGTTCATTTAAGCTACTCGTAGTGAGGTATCACAAATAAATTAGACCAAGATTTGCCTAATTGATTAGGCCAGACGGGTCTGATAGAACTGGTGCGGGCCTCGAGCCGGATGGACCGTTACACTAGCGGCGGCCGTGCGAGGCAGCGCGACGCGGAAGGTCGAAAAATTTAAAAATTTAGGGAACCATAGAGCTCACCGGGCTTGTGGACCATCGCGGACCACGGACCTAGTGGACACCCAGTGGGATCGCGCGACTAAATGCACCACTTATCTTGGGACCAGAATCGGCGCTCGCAAATGAAGGTGAGATACAAGGTTATCCAGCCGTCGGATCTCTTCTACATTTTCAGGGGAGGTCTAATGAATTTTTCTACACCCGTCCACAAACTTTTGGACTCGATCGTGGAACGGTGACCGTTGATCGCAATCAGGCTCGTGCGACCAAACTCCAGATCCGATCGTCCCCAAATTTTACGTGGCCCTTCATCGGGCCATGAAGCAACTATCCTATGAAATTCATAACCAGACGGCCACCAGAACTAATCCAATCACCAGAATGGACCCCATAAGGGCATTTGAAAACCGGGACCGTTTACTTAAACCCCATAACCGTTCATTCGTTTGTTCTCAAATTTTTTATGGCCCCTCATTGGGCCATAAGGCACCTACACACCAAATTTGGTGGCCAAGGGGGTATTGGGTCCGCCCCAAAGCCAATGAGGAATCCTAGAGGGCCATTGTGGGAATTCATTGAAACTTAAGGCCAGAGGGCCCAAATATAACCGACCCTTCGCTAACTAATCAAAGCAAGTATGACTAAATTAAAGATCTAACTGGGACAGAATAAGATAAGGCTCGGATCTTGAATAATAGACTAAATCAACCCCATTACTCTTTTAGTCTAAAACCGACGGTTTAGAGTGATTATGACCAAATATCCACTTCCACTAGTTATAAATAGGCCACCCTATAAATATAGTTAATCCAAACCCTGATCATTGCCCACGAGAAATCTCAATACCTAATTCATTCCAAAAATGCCTCAATTTTCTGAACAAGATCTAGACCGCTCGTTGGTGGGCCACTAGTTCCAAAACTATAGAATAATGTCCGTCTCATTGGGCTTGACGTCCATCGCGGGAGACGGACTCTGGTAGTGTCCAGAACCGCTCAACTTGAGCTGAAGGATGAGTGCATGAGAAGCGCAAATACCCTAAAGACAGGATCTGGAACTTAAGTGAATTGAGTATCCACTCTTATGCAAAGTTGAGGATATTGGACCGTCGGTTTACGACCAAATTTCACACATAGAGTAAGAATATTTCCCTACTCATATCCGTATAGCCGCGGCCCCGATCGACTATCGGTGACCGTTAACAGACTTCTAATCATATCTGTTGATCGGCGCATCCAAATGGCGGGCCGATCATGTTCATACGTAGATCATCATTAGGGCTAACTATCCTACGGTGTATATCAATATGTACACCTCATAGTGGGCCCTAGAGCTTAGAAAGACCCTCCCATAGGTCTAGTATAGTAAAAACCCAACACTTGGGGCCATTTCCACCAAATCTGGCATTATAAAAGGGCCTCATTTGGGCACCCCCTCTCCCCATACGATTTTTTCCTAGAAAAGAGAGAATAGAGAAAGGGGAGAAGAGAAGAAGGAGAAAGAGAGAGGAAGAAGAGAGTGAAGAAGGGTGTTGTTGATGGTGGGGCCCAAGGAAGCTCAACCTTGCAACTCTCTACCTCTTCTCCAAGAAAACCCTCCACCACAACCGCAAGAACCGCTTCCGTTGATTATGTAGGTAAATTCGTCACCCCTTTTTCCTTAAAACCCTTGTGATGAGAAGGGATTTCATGGATTTCTAACATGCAAATGGTTATTTTAGGGAATCCGGCCGTCCGACCCCAAAAGCCTCATTCCTAGGTCGTTTTCCAAGTCTCCAACGATCCATAGGTGCGGACTATTATTCTTAGGTGGTCTAGCACCAATTATAGTACGAGATTAATGATTTTGATTGCTTGGATGCCATATTAGGAGAAACTAGAGGAACCCTAGGAATTGTATGTTTGTTGAAATAGTATGGAATTGTAGGTTTGACTCTTATGATGATTATTCTTGCCTCTCACATGATTTGTGTATGGATTATTACATGTTCATGCCTTGTTTGATTTTTTCATGTATTGTTGTTTCATAGGATGTATGATTCATTACCCTTGTGCATATGATTTCTTAAGATGGAGGAAGTGTTTAACTTCCTCACGAACCCACACTCACACACGCACTTTATTTCTTGATAATGTTGCTTGCTTGCAGGAATGTCCGTTTTGTATATTGAGATGTCCGAGAATATGATAATGTTAAGCTTGTTGATAACTTGGATAGTTGACATGTTATGGATCACCTCACCCTCTTAGGTTGGTCAGGAACATGAAGAGAGACGGTAGTTCCATCGGTAGGACTATGCTATGGCTAGACTCGAGGGTTTGAGTGGGTGTGTTCGGGTGGCTGTAGTTCGATTACATGGGTTCCTTGTGCTCGACGTCACTCGTCTCACGCTCGCCTGACTCATGCGGTCTAGCCTACTGTCTGACCAACCTTGTTTGTTAACCCTGTTTGCTCACACATGTATGGAACCTGGAACACCCTACGACCGTTGTAGCTCATCAATAACCCACTTGAAATTGGTCCACAGCCTCGTGAGCGGGGCATAGTGGAATGGGACATTATGTTCGAGCTGTCGGCCTACGTTGGGGTACCGCGTCTCCCTGTAGTGACCGCAAGCGATCCCTTTCTCTCGGCACTCCTCATGTGCTTGAAGTCGAGGATGAGGAACCCGACGGGATCACGGACCGCGGGGTCTCGGCCTCACGCATTGGGGGGTCTTGGCCTCGCACCCAGTTTAGGGCATTAATACGTGGGGTGTACCAGATTCTCCAATCTGCTGGATGAATGGACCTAACTAATAACTCGGCTAACACGATCGCATTGCATCGCACTAGTTAGGGTGGCGACTCGGCAGTCGAGGTCGCACTGAGGGAGTGTTGTCATACGCGATCGTTAGATGGAGTCGCTCGAGGGAGCGTTGTGGCGAGGGCATGCATCATATCATCCTGCATGCATGCGCATTAATAAGATTAGTTAGATGTTTATGCTTGACTGCTTTTCATTAAGGTCATATTATAATTGATGTCTGTGATAACTTAAGATTAATAGCACTCACTCCCACTCTGGGACGGTGTTTTAAAACACCAACCAGACCCTTTTCTAGATGCAGGTGAGGCGGAGCTCGATGAGCCGAGCGAGGTGAGCAAGGATAGGGAAGAGGAGCTTCTCTGCTTCCAGACTTTCGACGGATCCGTTTAGTTGAGTTCGGGCTACCGCAGGGTATGGACCAGGGCCCTAGTCGCTTTGGGTCGTGTATGGGTGGGACTAGTTCCCTATTTAGATGACTTTGGATTCATTATCTGGATATTTTTATAATTAGTAGCAATTGATACTGCTTATGACGTACTTCTGCTTCATGCCTTGCTAAATCCATTCATTGCTTTTGAGATCATCCAAATGTAATTAAAATATGAAGCCCATTATTACTCAAATATAAGTCCCATGAATATATCGAACAATTTCAATATATTCCAAATACAACCTTCCAAATAGAAGAATTGGATTCCAGTGCATTTCAACCGAACACAATTAGGATTTGGAGTCACCTTAATTCTCAATGTAATTGTAAGTTGGATTCCAATGCATTCCAAATCCAAGCTCCCGGACAAGTCATAAAATTAATTGTATGGGCAAAAATATTAGTTTACTGCTAGCATTACATATGATAGAGATTTTCTATTAGACCATATGATTAGTGGACACATATTGGATGGCTAAAATGGAAAAAAAACAAAAAGTTTTAATTTTGACTTTGAGAAAGTGGGTTCCAATAATTAGTTTGTTTGACTCACTTCAGTAATTAGTGAGTGCCAGTTCTACATGTGCTGCTTGAGTATTATATAACTCTTAAAATAACAAGGAATGGCACTTGCTCGGCTGGGTCCAGGTTAGGTTTGAACCTAGTCAGTTGCCCGTGGCTTGAGCCTAACCCAGACCCTAAATCAAGCTAAAGAGGCCGTGGTCCTGATCTTC
This sequence comes from Magnolia sinica, assembly GCF_029962835.1. Lineage (NCBI taxonomy): Eukaryota > Viridiplantae > Streptophyta > Magnoliopsida > Magnoliales > Magnoliaceae > Magnolia > Magnolia sinica. The sequence goes on from NC_080580.1 coordinate 89,060,068, forward strand.
ACCATGTAGGACGAGAAGGGACTTGGTCTAGCCCTATAAAAAAAGATTTAAATAATAAAAGGCTTAAATGACCTATTCTATAAATTTTTATTTATTTGTTTATTATTATTTTGGTATCCCTAGTAGATTAGCTAGCCTCATCATATGAATGATCTGTAACCCGGAAACATTACCCGGATCTAATGAATGTTTTAAGCTGTCTATTTTTTTAATGCAATGGTGGCTCACTTGATGATTTGACAGAGTCAATGAACCAAGTGGGCCCATTTATCATTATCCCAGCTGGATTTCGTGCCAAGTTTAGGGGTCCAACCCCAAGTCCTACAAGCCAGGCCCCCTGCCCAGTGGGCACTGATTGCATACTAACCCTAGTTAGTACCTAGCTACTGCCTGGTGCTGCGTGGCCTCATCATGATGTACGTTTTTTTACCCATATGATCCATTCATTTTTCCAGCTCATTTTTAGATACGAGCAAAAAATGAATCAGATTATATATATATATATATATATATATATATATATATATATATATATATATATATATATATATATATATAGATATATATATATATATATATATAAAAGGAGATTATTAGAAATAAGCATTGACCACATAGTATCACAGTGGAAGGTTTTGTATTCCATTTTTTGAAGTAACAAATATGACACTTGGAATATATTCATTTATGGTGTGAGTTATATGTCCCTTTGGCACGATGTGAGTTGAGTGTTCCTTCACCTTCCCTAATATACCCTAATGCGTGGTTTCACCTCGTGGGGAAGTAATATTAGAATGTTAATTCCATTTATATACATTGATACACCCTCCTTCAATAGCTCGGGCTTTTAGAAAAAATGATGATTTGACAAGTTAAACTACACCACAAGAAACAGTGGTAATTGAACACCCTTCATTAGAAACTTCCCGGGGTATACAAAAGTTTTGAATCAAGCTGATATTTTTGTTTTCCTTTTATCCATGACTGTGTAACCTAATAAGATGGTTGGATGAGAAAGAAATATTACAGTAGCTCTTGATAAGCTTGTAATGGTGCTCATTCAAGCGCAATTGTTTTCATGTAGTTTGGTCCACCTGAGATTTGAATCTACTTTTTTTTTTTTTTTTAATCTCGTATCCTAAAGTAAGCTGGAAAAATGAATGGATATAGTGGATAAAAGACATGCATCACGGTGTGATGGGGTTTTCCTCCTCAGGTCAGAGGAGATGTGGTGCGGTTCGGATGCCATAAACAGTAGAATCACCACACTGCTCGACCAGTCGAGTGAACAGTACTCGACCAGTCGAGGGTCACTCGACTCAAAGTCTAGCGAGTTTAGTAAACAGTGCTCGACCAGTCGAGTGAACAGTGCTCGACCATTCAAGGATTCTGGTCGATTAGTCGAGCTTACACATTTTTGAGTCCGAATCTTGTGCGGACTATGAAAATTGGAGGCAGTTTTGCAAGAGGTGCGAAAGGGGGTTTCCAAATATATAAATATGGGTGCCTAGGGCCTTTCTAGGTAATGTAAGAGGATTTTCTAAAGCTTTGCAAGGGTTTGCTAAAGAGTTTATGGCTATCAAAGGTGTGTGTGAGAGAGAGAAAGAAAAAGAGGAAGCTTGTGGAAGGGAGACTATGCTCGTAGAGGTGATCTACTATGCACTGAACATCTCATCGCTTTTACGTTCTCGTGATCGGTGAGATCTCTCCGTTTTTCTTTTATTCTGTTATTGTTTATCCACTCCTGCGTAAGTGAAGAATGTTGTAACGTTCTACTTTATAGTGGATTATTGTTGATCTGGATGAGGTCCCGTGGTTTTTACCTCTTTGAGAGTTTTCCACGTAAAATTCTCTTGTGTCGTATGGTTTGTGCTTTGATTTATTTCATTATTTTATTATCTCATAATTCTGATTTGTTTTAGGAGGTTATAAACTCTAAGGTTTTGTGCCAGGCCCCCAACAAGGTAGGTCCTACAGAGCACCGATTAATAGCAACATGCTAATGTGTACTGTGGGTCAGTATGCAATCCATGTTCCCCATTGCCGCCCCTTATATTAAAATAAGGAAGAAAAACAACAAAACCCGTGGACGAATTTTATATGAATAAGTTTTACACGCATACGAATAAATTATGGACGTGTATTAGATTAGGCTTATCCACAAATGGTTGTAGGATCTAATGATCATTAAATCGGCAAAAGCCGGATTATCTTTGACAGTGTGTGTCCCACCTAATACACCGCTGGATGTTCTACACACGTGTTTGTATGTGGGGCCGGCAAAGTTCTTTTTTACTTCTTTTTTAAAAAAAAAAAAAAAAAGAAAAGCAAAAAAAGGATATTTGGTATTTTTATTTCCATTTTGCATCCTGCGTCGACACGTAGCTTTGGTACTAAATGGGAATATAGACAAGTGGCTCATGATCCATTGATCCTAGCCATTAATCGGATGGGTTCCACTTTCTATGTTGGCTGAAGAAGGCTGCTTGCATCCATTGTCAAGGGATCAAATAATTAATCTTAAATACTAATTTGCACCGTTCAAATGAGGACATCCACTGGCCTGCACTCGAATAGATTAAAAAAAGAGAGATATTCACATAACAACGCTCCAGGTGAACTTTCGCGTCCGACGGTTCTTTTCCTACCATCGTTTTATTTTTGAGAAAATCCGAGCCGTTAGAAATATGCAACCTACTATAAAGATTAATCAGATGAAAATAAGTATGGGTCATTGACATCAATGGTCAGATTTTGGTCTGATACGAAGGGCGGGCCTGGCCCATCTAACGAGTGAATTTGTCTGCTTTTTATCCCATATAATATCCATAGCTCAGGCCACATTTTGCACGGCTAGGATGTTCCATGAAATGAGATTTTTGTAGGAAAAGAATGCCTTGTACCTTAAAATCACATGCAATGCTGTACACGAACAATACTATTAAATGATAATAAAAACAAGTACAAAAACCCAATGACTGAAAATAAAATGCAAAAGAGCAACTGGCATGAGAGTGACCTCCAGTATTCATGGGTCTACCCTCACTGATCCTAACAGTTCATCTGGTGGGCCGGCCAAGGACATATCAATATGAAAAAAAGGAAAAAAAAACCCATGAACTGCAAGATTCAGTCGTCATCATCGAAAGTCAACCGTCCGTATTCAAGGGACAAAAACCAATTGATTGGGCATCCAAACGAGACTGCTTTCACAATATGGGCCATTGGACAGGGTATCCGGCGAGATGAACGGTTGGAATCACAAAGAAATTCACACACATGGTGGGGCTGACTGCGTACTACAGTTTCAAATATTCCCAATTATTACCAGCAAAGAGACTTACTAACTCATTAACAGAATTATTTAATACTCTGGAAAAGTAACATGCTTCATACACAGGCACAGAAATTATACAAGTGGTAAATAATAACTCAAATTAGTGAAGTGCATAGCACACTTTCATGGATGGAGATTGCTTTGTGACGAAGCTATGGCTGATGGCCTTGCCATGTTTTGTTACCAAAGATGACGCCACACAAAGCTTGTTTGAAAGTGATTCGGCTCTTTTTTAAATTCTCATATTTGGCTGTATTACGTGACCCAAATAAATTCTGTCACATTGAGAAATCTCTTAAGGTAATGTGGGTCCCCCCATAAATCTTTGAAGATGCAAATTATTAGGTGACCACCTAACATAGCAAAATTTGATTGGGCTACATGTCAATATCTGGGACGGAGTCACGTGAAGTATGTTTGAAAGTCGTTTGGTTGTGTCTAATAATCAACTAGTGGGCCATCTTAGCAATGGCATATGGCCAAATCAAATCCCGTTAGGTATGATCATAGGGATATCAATGAGCCATAGGCCCTATGGGAGAGAATTCCTATCTATTGATTTGTCAATACTTGTTTGTTGAAAAACTTGACCATTGGATTTTTCAATGTTAACCGTTTAATAAATGTCCAGCATCTAAACGATGAAATGATCTGAATTGTTGGATCATTATACATCCAAAGTGGGACCTGTAATTTGAGAGCTTAATTTGAATTATTTGTATGCCATATGTGTAATTCATCAATGTAGGGTGTTTGCAATCCACAACGATTCAAGGACCTGATTTGTGGAAGCAATCTTATTAGTAGCAGATCAAACATACAAACCTTATGTCATGAAAATAATGTCTTCAAATCGCAGTTACATGGTTACAATTACAAATGATTGAACTTGTGTTGTACGTAATTCAATTGTCTAAATTTCACTAACTATTGATAGTGCTAGATGGATTCTCTAAGAACAAAAAGAATGGTGGAAGAGAAAATGAGGTTTTTGGACAATTTCTTCTTAGTCCAAAAATATTATATTCACCAAGAACAAGAGAGCTTTCTATGAAATCTCTACAACTTAATTATAGTTAACTTTTCTTTTATGTTTATTTTCACTTTTATACGACTCTTCATGCAAGTTTTATAAACCACCATAAAATCACATGCATATGCATGCTGGGTAACTCCTCCATTAAGGACAATCAAGGAGCCACGTTAATGGTTACACATGCAACTCCTATGATGAATATATATAAGGAGCCATATTAATGGCTATACATATGCATATGACTCCTATAATGAAAGAGCATCAAGGAGTCATGTTAATAGCTACACATGCATGGCAATTCCTATGTATAGTGTTTGTGGAGCCTATGGGGGACTCATAAGATCGCACACACCTATATGAAGGGAAAACACGATATGAACTTAATCCAAAGCTTTCAGGGATTGTTGGATATGCGAGATTACATGGAATAGAATTGTATTAAATGGAATTAACACCATTATTACACAATAATTATATGTATGAAAATATTATGTATTTTGACCATCCAATCTCATGCTTGGGATCAAATTCTTCATTTGAAAATAACACGATATTAAGTGAAACCTGCATTTGGTGGACCATGGAATAGCAATATTCAATGGACTATATTTCACAACTAATGCTGGTGATTGCCTGCACACATTCAACTCAAATGTCATGTGTGAAGGACATGCAGATGGACTACGTGAGTAAAATATATGCATCAAGGTGGGGCCCACAAATGTAGTGGATTTCAAAATCCATAAAAAAATCCCACAATATTTATTACGACTAGATGATTTGATACTTTGATTAATCTAATCATTCTTATCGTTTCCAGAGATACTGGATAGAATTTGGATGAGACCAAATACTTACATCCCACCAAATCCCATTTAATCCCACATTCCCAACGGACCATTGGTGGCTCCAGGGAGTTTTCAATAGTAAGCACTTCATCCCCATTGTTCTCTATAATATGGTAGATGTTAGCCTTGAATTTGCCTCAATTTTTTTCCTCATACTTTAAAACGATCTTAAAAAATAGATGAATAATGTAGATAAAAACACATACATTACAATGGCCCCCATAGAGTCTATGGTGACCGGGCTCTCGTAAATACACTAGATGAGTTGTGTACACACACACACATATATATGGTATTATTATAGGTTGACTTCATGGGAAATTCCCATGAGGTTGAGCTATGTGGGCCTTACCGTGATGTGTGTCGAACATCAACCCCATCAGTCAGATGCACCATTCTATGATGGGCCATGGGTTTAAAAATCAAGTCAATCTATGACTTGAGTGGGCCACAGTACAACCATCAGTTGAGAGGGGTTACCCTCCCATTAAAACAGTCATAATTATTTATTCGGCCCACCGAGACGTGGTTCGAAAATCCAGACCATCCATTGTGTGTGTCCCACTTGGATGAGGTGTCAAACCAAGTTTCAGCCACATCCAAAACTGAAGTGGACCCCACCAATTACTTTTATATATTTTAGGCATGTACCATGATTAAGGCCAATTCAAATATTACATGATATAGAACTTCAACAGCCCCAGTAAAGATTGAATGGTACGTATCAAATCACCCAATTTCCTATGGTGTGGCCCACTTGAGTTTGGATTTATTGGAGATCACGTCCAAACATGAGCTGTATATAACATAGAAACCATGGTGGCCCACGGAGTGGAAACTATTCATTCCTACAAAAGGGGAGGCAGGAAATTCGCATCTGCCTCGTGCTCAGTGCCAGGCGTACAGAATCATGCGCTTGCGTGCAAATTCCCATACTCCAGCAGAGCACCGAAGACTTTTTCTCGCTCTGAAAATCCGCACCCGACCCAGCATAAGAAGAACGCGTACAGCAGCTGTATCATTTGTATTGGAAACGCCGGAGGAGGGATAGATAGAGAAGATTCCATCATGGGGGAGGAGGTGAAAATGACCAAAACACCCTCGACGCAGCACCACTTCGTGCTCGTGCATGGCATAAGCCACGGTGCATGGTGCTGGTACAAAATCAGAGTACTATTGGAGAATTCGGGCCACAAGGTGTCGTGTCTGGACCTTGCCGGAGCCGGTATCGACCGTTCAGATGCCGACGCGGTCCTCTCTTTCGACGACTACGATAAGCCGCTCGTCGATTTCATGTCGGCCTTGCCGGAGGGCGAAAAGGTAATTTCACACGCAGTAGAATTGTTACAATACCTTCTCCTCTCTCAATGTTTTCAGTGTTAGGAGAGAGAGAGAGAGAGAGAGAGAGATTTTCTTTCATTAACTTGATTGTATCTTGAGTAATTTAAAATGGTTTTTTCATATCCACTTTTTTCCATTGAAAAAACAAGAAATCTTCTAAAAGATGTAAATTTTTTTTTATAAAGAAATAGATGTGATTTTTTCATGAAAGGTAATTTTCTTTATTTTTTTTCTTAATTTGATTGTAATTTGTACGAAATGGGTATTTTTCATTCCTTCGGAAGAAACAAAAAAAACTTTTTTTAATTTTTGGTTTGAAAGAAATAATTTGATTTTCATTAAAAATATAATTTTATGCAACAACTTAGTAAGGGTGTGTTTGGTTGCATTAAATTTCATGAAATATTGCACCTAATTAGACTGGCTGATTACTAAATATCATGAAAGCTGATTTTATTCAATTCTCAGTGTTTTTCAAGATCGGAAAAAGATTATAAGTAGAAAATTTCTTTCATTCATTTGATATATATAAGTAATTTGAAACAGGTTTTTTTTTTTCATTGAAACAAACAAGAAATCTTCCAAAAAAATGTATTCTTTTTTTAAAGAAATGGATGTGTCTTTTTCACGAAAGGTAATTTTATTTATTTATTTTCTTAATTTGATGGTAATTCGAATGAAATGGGTATTTTTCATTTCGTTGGAAGAAACAAGAAATCTAAAAATAATAATAATAATAATAATAATCTTAAAGAAATAATTGTGATTTTCATTAAAAATAGAATTCTATGATTAGTTCTATAACTTAGGATGGGCGTGTTTGGTTGCACCAAATTAAATGAGAAATTTCACCAAATATTTTATTCAATTTTCAGTGTTTTTCCAATATAGGAAAAGGATTATTCTTGAATTTTTTTTTAATTTTTTTTTTCTGCATTCTATTATTTTTACAAAATAAAATGAGAATTGATCATGTACAACCGGCTGCATGCTAATCTAGTATGCAACCCATCTTTCCTATCAATCTATCACTTGTATATAAAATCCAATCCGTGTAAAGGGTGGGCCCACCTTGAAGATCAAATAACAATGAAAACAGGCCAATTCATTTACCAGAAATTCTACGTTGTCAAAATCATTAGCTGGCCGTCTGTATGAATCAGTATAAAGGTGTGGCCCATCTAACAGGTGGAAGGTCATGGTTTGCAAAATAGAAAATACTAACGGCCGTCCCCACCTTTTACATGGATAGGATGTCCTTCAAAGTTCATATTTTTGGCGGGAAAGCTGGGGCTGCGTGCTAGAATCCTGGAATTATTTATTTTTAATATTTTCTTGAGGAAAATGAAAATAGTTGTTTTCCCATCTATTCATCTTCTTTAGTTGTTCTCCTATCTATTCATCTCCTTTCTTTAAATAATTATTTTTTTTAAAAAAACGACTTATAATTATAAAAATAATTTCTATAATCATTTCCTTCAAAATTTCAGGTAATTTTGGTGGGCCATAGTGCAGGTGGACTGAGTGTAGCCCACACGTGTCACGAATTTCCGAATAAAATCGAGCTTGCAATCTACGTAGGTGCGACGATGCTAAGATCAGGATTTTGTTGCGATCAAGACATCCATGACGTAAATATTCCTTGCTTATTATTCTTTTATTTTTCTCTTTTTTACTTAAAAATGGATTAATCTTAAAATGTGCATGGTGCGCAGTACGCATACCTGCATTAGGCCCTTACCCTCTTACACATCCATGCATGCATGCACACGTAATTTCACTTTTTTAAAAAAATTTAGTATTTATTTTCAATTCATTAAAAAAAAGGAAGCTGCTATTTAGACCCTAAGTTTTTTACGCATGCTCCTGTTTTTCTACTTTCGATAGTCTTCTCTAGACTATTCTGTACCATTCGCCACTGTTTTTCCCGCCAACGTACTACGTGCATGCTACATCCACGTGCAAAAGATGGACCCTTCATGACGATTTCCCATCAGGCAGATCCGCTCATCAAGTGGGCCACGTCGTTGGAATCAATGAATCACGCGTGTGGCGCACGTGATTAAAGGATCTGCCTGATTTTTTCGGCAGGTAACTTTTATGATGGGCCCCACCTTTTGGTCGGCTCGGATGTACTGGGAACATGACAGACTGGCGAGAGTCGAAATGTAAATTATGCATTCTTCATCAAAGGTAGAAAACGGGGTGTAGCTATCAAAAATAAGGTTGTTAGTGTTAATAGTTATTTTAGTTACTATCATATGGTGGAGGCAACTCTTCGTGTTACACGTGGCGGTTTAATATCTCCATCTGACCGTCCATATAGCATCCCATATCGTGGATGAGATTATGGTCACATATTTCGACATATTTCGAGATTTTAACCGTCCGATGAGTGTCCTGAAAAAGAGATCCTGTAAAATGAAATTTAACGGTCAAATACCATTACCGTAGAAGAAAAGTGATGGGTAAGAGTGATTGATTGATGTATATATTAAAAATGAACCATCCATGATAGTTTTTAGTAGATGGACGGTCTAGATTGATCTATATTATTGCAGCGTGTGCACTTCTGGAGATGGCTGTACCATATACCGTTTAACCAGGTTCCATCGTATCAATATCATCTCTGTATCACAAGAGGTTTCGCTTGTCGCCGAACAAATCATTGGCCTCGTGAATACAGGCGAGAGATGACCGGTTAAGGCCGGTGACTTTCTCTGACACGTAGGCCAGGTTAGGATCTTGTCCCCACCTGGAAACAGCGACCTTACACGTGGTCATGGTGGATTTTAGGCCACCCATCCTGCGGCCTGTACTTTCGATGTGTGAATGTTACAGTGATTAGACGATCTTAACCGTTGATGTCATGGTGTCCCGACGATCTTAACCGTTGGATCAATTACTATTTTGCCTTTGAGTTGGACCCTTCACCAGTTTTGTTTTTCGACCGTTTGTTTCAAGGTCTCGTATGGAACAGTTTGGGTCATATTCTTCTGATGGCTATATCCGGCGTGCTGATTGGTGGAGTGGACTGATCTCCTCAAGGGCTGCTGGCGATCCACCGAGGTGGGTGGATCGGAAGCGGATTGTGCAGTAACTCACTAAGCTTAGTGTACTGAGTAAACTCTAAGAGGTCCACCCTGATTTATATATTTTATCCGCTCTGTTGATCCATTTTACCAGATAATTTTAGAGCTTGAGACCAAAAATGAAATATATACAATGTACAAATGGACCACATCACAGGAAAAAGTTGAATTTAATGTCTGCTGTTGACAAATCCTTGGGGGCCACAGAAGTTTTGGATCAAGCTTATATTTTTGTTTTTCCTTCATCCATGTCATCTGTATGATTGTATGAACGGTTTGGATGACAAATAAACATCACTTTGAGGCCACGGAAGGTTTCAACAGTGGAAATCATTATCCCCACTGTTTCCTATGGTATCATCCACTTGACCTTTGGATATACTTTGATTTTGGCCTAAATCCCTTAAATTAGATGCAAAAATGGATGGCAGGAGTGGATAGACCACATACATTCAAGGTGGGCCCAAATGAGTTTACTCAGTGCAATAAGAGCCTACCCATTTCGTTTTCGGGTGGATCCCTGTTTGTAGGGCAAGATCCGTTTTGAAAATTTATTCCAGGGCAAGATTCCGTAAACCACAGAGATTCAAATCTCAAGTGGACCATACTATAGGAAACAATGGTAATTAATCATTAAAAACTTCCTGTGGACCACAAAAGTTTTAGATCAAGCTGATTATTTTATGCTATCTTCATCCAAGTCTTTGTGATCTTATCAACAAGTTTGATGGAAAATAAACATTCCGGTGGGCCTCATTAATTTTTTTAATGGTAGAAATTCAATCACTACCTTTTCCTTTGGTGTGGTTTAACTAAGATTTGGATGTTCTCTGTATTTTAGTCCTTGCCTTAGATTGAGATTTAAAAATGAATGGACAGTATGAATATAAGTCAAATATATCACAGTGTGCCCACATCCAGGAATCCACGACCTCGGTGGGATCCACCGAAGCAGCGCCCAAAGGTGTGCGGATTCGGTGGGCGCGGATTCGGTGCTATCCAGCTACTCGGTACGCTCTTCTCGTGCTTAGTAAATTCATTTGGGCCCAGCTTGAATGTATGTGGTCAATTCATGCCATTCATACGTTTTTCCATCTAATTTAAGGGGTTGAGCCCAAAATTTAAACATATACAAAGAGCAATTGAATCATACCAATGAAACAATGGGGATAATGATTTCCACCGTTGAAACCTTTCTAGGCCCTACAGTGATGTTTATTCGTCATCCAACCTATTAATAAGATCAAACAGACATGGATGAAGGGAATAAACAAATTTAAGCTTAATCCAAAACTTATGTGGCCCCAATGAGTTCTTCAACAGTAGACATTCAATTCACACTGTTTCCCATGTTGTGGTACATTTGAACATTGGATATGCTTCAATTTTGATATAAAGTCATAAAATTATCTGATAATATGGATGGACGGAGAAGATAAAATACATAAATTACGGTGGACCTCACAGAGTTTACTCAGTACCCTAAGCGTAGTGAGTTACTCAGTACGCAATCCACTTCCGTGCTATCCCACCTCGACTAGCTATAGTCGGACGGTCCTGTCAGCGGTACTATGTAGCCCAACACGATGTGTATGTTTTACCGACGCAGTCAATCCATTTGACAGATCATTTTACGGCATGAGTCTAAAAAGAGAAAGTTTGAACGGTCTGGATCTCTTTTCTATCGGTAGTAGTCATCCACATCGTGGCCTGCAGTATTAACGGTTCTAACTGAATTGTGGGCCCAACTTGTACACACTGAAAGCCAGAACACTGATGGAACAGTAATGTCAACCTGACTGCTTCAACAGTGGTCTACGTACAATGCTCGGGCCGATTTTATTTTATTTTTAGTACGCTTGGTTTCTGATTTTGTACAAGTTATGTCATGACTAGTGATCTGAACGGTTGATATGATGGGCCATGTCCTCGGTAGCTTACCCACTAAAAATAAAAGAGGAAAGAACTGTCCCCTTTTTGAATTGAATATGTACCATGTGTACACCGAGTCCAACCTGAGTTGAGCTGGTCTCGGCTCAACTCAGCTCGGCCACTAGCTGACCCAGCTTGAACTCTGCTCTGCTCGGTCTAGTCAGTAGCTCAGGGTAGTTTGAGCTGAGTTCGAGCCAAAATCACGCTTCTGCAGCATTTTTACAAACACATACAATGCACTTTTAATTTCTTATGTAAAGAAATAGTAGCTATTTATAAGTCTTTCATCAAACAACTTACATACAACATTAAAATCAAGGAAAAATAGTATTTGTCTCATATACATACCTTCCTCGCTACTAGTTGGCACTTCATTTAATCATTTCATCGAATACTTGGTGAGCAACATCAATATCTGAGTAACAGAGTCACCGAGCTATTTTGATCCGAGTTTGATTTGAGTAGGGGTTCAATTCGTGTTGAGTTGAGCTTCCGCAAGCTCGAACTCAGTTCAAAATTTTCATCAAGATCAAAAAATCAGCTTGGCTCGGCTCAAACTCAGCTTCAAACCGAGTCCAATTAGGCTTTTTCGAGTCGAGTGGAGCATGCTAACCGAGCTAACTTGGTTTGTGTACACCCCTATTACCAGCTCTTTCCTGTATTTTCTTTTATTTATTTTGAAAACCGATTGAAGGGTTAAGATGTATCCATCTGGGAGATTTTCAGTGTATCATCCACCCACTTTTGGGCCCATCATATCAACTGATCAGATCATGGACCATGTGCCCCACTTATCATGGACCGTTTACTTGTCGAATTATAGTGGGCCAATTGATGGAAGGGTTGACATATTTCAATCATGAATGTTTTTGAGGCAAAGCTCATCAACCGTGCATCTCAATCGATCAATGGTTTGGATCACAACCATGGGCCCCTGCACGTACTGAATAATGACGTTTTGTTGCTGTTAATCAGGATTCAGGACCCCAAACATTCCTCGCTGGTCATTGTCCTCTGTCACTATCACTTCCTTAGTCATGTGGTGCCCACCTTCTGATGATCCATACTGTTGGTCCACAAGGTCATATCATTAATGGGACATCGTGAAAAAAGTTCACCGATTCGAGATCCTCACCCTCCATAAGAAGTGAGACAGAAACAACGGTCCATGTCTCGATATAGGTGTACGGACCATGAGGATTTCTAATCAGTTCATGTAGGCTTGACTGAAGACCTGTACATGAACCGAGTTAGCTTAGTTTATTTGTTCGACTTGACTTGGCTTGAAATTAGGTTCCAGCCCCGTCGAGCTGATCTTTTGAGCTCGAAAGTCTCGGTTAGACCAAACTCAACTCGACTCAGCTTGAAACTTGACTCGGTTTGAATCGATTCAACTCGAATCGAGTTCACTTAATATAAATATTGTATATATATTTATATATTTAAATAAATTATATATTACATATATTAAAAACTCTATAACTTACCCTCCAACTCACCTAGTAGGTTAGAACTCATCAAGCTCAAGCTCAGCTCAAACTGGGTTGAACTATAGGCCGAGTTGAGCCAAGCTACCCAGTCAGGCTTGAGAACTGAGCCAAGTTGAGTTCGAGCTAGGGTAACTTGATGGTCGAGCCAAGTCAAGCTGGGCCAAGCTCGACTCGGTTTAACTCGTGTATAGCCCTAGGCTTGAACTTCAGTCTCAAGCTCGGGCCTGATGTCATGGGCTAGGCCTGGCTAATGGCATGGGCAAGGCCCAGCCATTTGATTTTGAGCCCAAATGAAATGGGTTGGGCTCACGGGCTCAGGCTAAGCCTATCCCATCAAGTCCTAATGGAACTGTATAATTGCAGCCATGCCAAAGCGCTAATTGGATGGTATCATTAGTGTCGTGGACCGTCCAACATGCAGGATGCAGAATCGACGGCCTTGATCATCACACACGTGGGACATGTGATACGATCATGATGTTGATTATAGCTAATATCTTTTTATTATCATTAAACAGGGTGTTCCAGATTTGTCAGATTTCGGCGATGTGTATGATCTAGGGTTCGGATTAGGGCCCGATAAGCCTCCGACAAGTGCACTTATTCGGAAAGAATTTCAACGGATGATCTTATCTGAGTTTAGCCCAGTAGAGGTAAAGAAAACAAAAGAAATGAATAATATTAAATAGAAAATCATTTTAAAAGGATGGTTAAAGTGTGACGGGTCATCTCGCGCACACGTAAGCGTCCACCGTGTACACCCGAGTCTGGATGGGGCATCAGCTGAAATTCAGATTGATTGGACGGTCTTGATCTCTGATCTCGGTGGCTGATCCTTTTCATTTTGACCCTCCATTTCATTGAAAACACGATTTTGGATAATCTGGATTATGTTATGGTGGGCCCATCTGATTGGGCTGCTCTCATATTTCACAGGCCCAAGAAGCCCATTTTCTTCCCAACACCAAGTTCTTCAATTTGGGGCTGTCAGTGGGCCAGTCTGAAATTCCAAGCCCATTTATTAATTGGGCCGGACTTAAAGACTTTTTTTAAGAGACCATCGTCCTACCCTTTGAGTGGCCACCGTGATGTGTGGGTATTATCCACACCGTCCATCCATTTTTTTCATATCATTTTAGGGTATAAACCCAAAAATGAGGCAGATCCAAGTCTTAAGTGGACTACACAATGGGGATTAAACTCTTACCGTTGAAAACTTCTTAGAGGCCACATATGTTTTGGATGGAGCTGATATTTATATTTTCTCTTCATCCAGGTCTATGTAACTTGATGAATAGGTTGGATGGAAAATAAACATTACAGTGGGGCTTAGAAAAGTTTCAACGATGGTGTGGTCCATTTGACCTTGGATCTTCCTCATTTTTGGGTTTATACCCTAAAATGATACGGAAAAAAATTGATGGACGGTGTGGATAAGACCCATATATCATCGTGGCCACTCAAAGCTCCTGCCCATTCCCAGCTGGAGATCTGTGGGGTAGGATGCAATCCGTGTCCATTTAGGATTTCAGTGGTAATTTTTTCAATATATCTTGTAAAATGGGCCATACCTAATGAACAGATTGGATCATGCAATAAGTTGGGTGGGCCAAGGATCTTGCTGTGGCAGTCATTATTATCTTGGGCTGGGCTTGGGATCAAGCCCATTTGTTGTGGCCCACATGAGTCTAGCCCTACCTAGGCCCAGGTTTTACTACACGGGTCAAGCTTGGACAGACCCGATCCGTTTACAGCTCCGTCTTATTTTAAGATAAAATTACCATAATACCCTTAGTAAGTTTTGTAATGTCCGGCTCTGATTGGTTCTTAGGACTCGACCCTTGGCTCGATGTTGCTGCGGCCTGGGCCAGTTATGGCGATACAAAGTGCAAGGTTTGAAGGAGGGAATGACCAGATCAACCAGATAAAACGGGTCTACATAAGGACCACGCATGACCGAGTCGTTAAGCCCGAGCAACAAGATGCGATGATCAAGAGGTGGGCCCCGAGCGAGGTGTGGACACTAGAGAGTGACCATAGCCCTTTTTTCTCAACTCCCAATGAGCTATTTGGCTTTCTAATCAAAGCTTTAACTTATACCCATTGTGACTAGATACGTGTGCATGTGGTGTAAGCATGCGTGATCTGGATCGTTTGTTTGTTGAGAGGTGCCATGGATGGGGTATTGTGAGAAAATCACCCTGTTTTGATAATCGGCGCCTCTGATTGGATGATTTTTTTTATGATTATAATTGGGTCTTGATTGTGTAGACATGTCATACACTGCGTGTGATTTGGACCGTTCATTTGTTGTGAGTTGCCGTAGATTAGCTGTTCGAAGAAATCGCAGTGGTGCATGTGGGAGGGCTTAAAGATGGATGGCAGCATATATGACACGTGTGAGGAATAAGACGTGTTGTATATGTACATGTGGCCCATTGAGGTATGTGGCATGTTGGCACACTCACTAGGGTGCATGACATTGGCAAACGCAGAGTGGTGGTTGTACATGTCAGTGTTTTAAGATGGATTTAGCACGTGTGCCACTTGAAAGGATGTTTGCACGTGTGTTACTTGAATGGATGTCTATACGTGTGGAGCTCTTGTTGTACACCAATAAGTGATGCACTTAAAGATGAATAAATGACATGTGGCACATGTAAATGAGGGTGATACATATTGCAAATGGTGTTGGATATGGACCTCGTATCCACAGGTAGATGGGTCTCACATGAGATTCTTCTTATATCATTCCTTTTCATTTTTCTCTAAAATTTAATATTTTAAATTTTAAACTATAGTTCATCATTTTCTATATTCAATTTATAAATGTAGCTCTCTTTTAAATAATCTAAGTTTTGTTTTTCATAACCTGAGAGCTATATTAACTATAGAATAATATGAGTAATATGACCATCTCTACTCTCATAATAATTAGGTCGGACCACTAGATACAAATGATTTATCTTCAACTTTGCATGAATATTTAAATTACTGGGCCAAAAAGCCTAAAAGCTGGTGACTCTTCAACAGAACATATGACATAATTTCAAGGCAATCCAAACCGTCAAAACCATTATGCAGATGCAGCATAACAAGCAAGTGGCATTGAGAAAAAGATGTTTTACTTATGAGATTTTGGCCTTGGAATTAGTATCAGTGTATCACTCCCTATTTTACTTTTAGTCTTAGAGATCTCATCCACCTTACTTTCCACAATTTGAATGTTCTGCATAGATATATGGAAGAATGCCTCAAGTGAGGATGATGAGCCACAGGCATTTTAAAATGGTGGTAGACGGGCCCGTATAATAGATGTGCAAATGGGTAGGGTTCGGACGAACAATGCCTCGGAACCCAACCCATTTAAGAATTAGGTCAGAATTTGGACCACGACCCAGCCTATTAAAATTCATGTTGGGTCACTCATCTATTTAAAGGGCTTGGCTTAAAAGTATAGGAGGATACAAAACTAACCCATTTATCACATGAGTTGGATTTGGGTAAGGTATTATAGTTGATTTTTTCCTTAAATATTGTTGTAAATCATTTAATTGCTGGTGACTATTAACTTTAATGATAAGGAATAAAATGAGGAGCAGTCCAAATTCAATAAAAATAATTAGACTTTTAGGGTACACACACACACACACA
Source organism: Magnolia sinica (assembly GCF_029962835.1). Classification (NCBI taxonomy): domain Eukaryota; kingdom Viridiplantae; phylum Streptophyta; class Magnoliopsida; order Magnoliales; family Magnoliaceae; genus Magnolia; species Magnolia sinica. The sequence continues at coordinate 89,076,798 of NC_080580.1, forward strand.
CTCACACACCCCGTATCAACATTGGGCTTGGGATTTCAATGGTCCAAATTGTCACAAGTAGTGGATAGATAACCATTAAGCCTAAGAGAAGAAAAAACAAATCCACATGCTTAATTAACTACATTTTCTTGTATGGGTCAGCTTAGTGGGATCAAAATATAAAAATGGGGTAGGTGGTCCCGAAAACACTACGAGAGGGACATTTGGTCCCTATCCCCAAAATCAAAAGAAGGAAAGGGGCATCCACAACCTTTATGAGTCCGCCTAGATTCCACCCAATAAATAGCTTTTTTAACTTATGCAAGTTAATAAGCTACTTTTCTTAATTATATAGTTTGCTTATTAAATTTAAATAAGTAGCTAACTAAACAAAGTAACTTATTTCATAGTGGATTAGGTATGGCTTAACCTCACCCAAGATGGTCTAGCCTTACTAGGGGTGTTCACACCCCAAGTATATGGATGTGATGTAATAATAATTTCAGTAAGACAGAGGTCGAATTCATAGGGACTGAACTTTGTACGTAATCTAAAAGTAATCAGAACTAAAACTAGAAGAAGATGAAATCTGTTAATAAATATTATAAGGACAAAGTAATGTGTGACATGGTTAATACAGAGGCTTGTCACATGCTATTTGATCGACCATGCCAGTACGATGTTGATGCCATGCGTAGAGGTCGGGATAATATATTTATTTTTATTAAAATGGTATAAAGATTATCTTTGCCCCTATGAGAATGGAGAATCATCCCAAGACTTTTAAAGTAGAGAGGCGCTCTCTCATAATTATATGAAATTTCATTAAAGAATTTAAGGAGGCATTGTAGATTATTGCATTAGTTGTAAAGGGAAAATAAGTAGAATCCATGAATATCTAGAAAAGTTAAAACTAGTTATGTTGAAAGAGTTCAAAGGGATTTTGTCTGATGAACTTTCTGACGAGTTGTCTCCTATACTTATTATCTAACACTACATTGATCTTGTCCTAGGGGAAAATATACTTAATTACCCACATTATCAAATGAGTTCAAAAGAATTTGAGATCTAGTGAAGCAAAGCATGAGTGCACGTGTTATACCAGCCTGTAGATGATCAAGAAGTTACAGGTCTAATGCTTAGTATAATGAAGAGGTTGATAAATATCAACACCAAAAGGTATTTGAAGTGAGTGATAATATACTAGTTTATCAATGTAAGGAGAGATTTTCAACTAGAATATATAACAATCTGATGAATAAGTAGACAGGTCATGTTTCAATACTCAAGAAAATCATTGATAACACTTTTGTTGTTAATCTTTCCAAGGATATGGAGATCTATGCACTTTCAATGTCGCAGACTTGTATGAATATCATGAGCAAGGCCGTTAAATAACTCGATGGTGAGTTCTTTCCAAGTGGAGGAGACTGATGTAGGATGTGCTATAGATGCATTCTTTGAACAGTTGGACCAAAGGACGCCCAAATAAAAACAAAAGTAGTCCATCAAATTCAAGCCTAGTCCTATGTAGGGCATGACATAATTGGACCCCAGGAGGATCCGGTTTGAAGAAACTCATTCTAAATAGGGGGAAATTGTAATTCAAAGTTTGGACTATACCATAACTTTTGATCTGGGCATTGTCATTAAATGCATGGCCTATCGATCTTTATTAGGATTTAAAAGTGTTTTGTTATTTTGGGTAATTTTGAATTGGGATTTTGTTTTTCTTTATTAGTGGTGTAATCAACAAATTATATGGACATTATGTAATAAAATACAAGATTTTCTCTCTCATTTTCTTGTGGAATCAAGAACCCTCACTGTAAATTCAAGGTTTTAATCACTTAACGAGAGATAATGATCTTTCGCTTATTGTTCCATGCTCTTTCATGCATCATGTTTTAATGATCCAAAGCTTTTATGTGGCTTGGATAAGGAACAAATGACCCAAGGGTTGGCATATTTAGAAGAAAAAAAAAGATGTTTCCCAAGTCTAGACAACAAACAAAAAAGTTACCTTTTTAAGAAATAAGAAGGAAATGGATATTGTGTTTTCAAAAGATGTATAAAACAAGTAATAAAAATGTTATTTTCATAGAAAGGAGGTTTTCTTAATTTATATTTCAAGGAAACAAAACATGTTTTTATTTTTATTTTTTACCTTTCTTAATTTATATTTCAAGGAAACAAAACATGTTTTTATTTTTATTTTTTACCTTTTTCCCTTTACATGAATAGTTTGTCGAGTTGGGAGACCTCCATTTTACAGGCTATATTACGTAGATGACAACTACTTTTTAAATGGTGATGACTCTTTAACACGACAGATGACATAGTATCAAGGCAATCTAAACCGTCCAAACCATCCAATCGGTTATATTGTATGCGTTGAGAAAAAGACAGTAACCATCAAACCATCTGTTTTGCCTTTGGAATCAAGATCACTCCCTAATTTACTTTTAAGAACTTCTTAATTAGTTAGATCTTAGAGTTCCCATCAACCCTATTTTTTCATAGACCTACATGAATTCCACAAGTGGGGATGATGAGCTACAACAATGTTAAAAGTGGTAAACCACTGCATAAATAGGTAGGGTTGGGTCACTCATTTATTAAATGGGTTGGCTCTGAGAATACAAGAGGACTCAGATCTAACCCATTTATCATATGAGTTGGGTTTTGATTAAGTATAAAAATTACAGTTGAGTTCAAATATTGTTGAAAACCATTTAATTGGTGGTGACTATAGACATTGACGGCGAAGAATAAAATAGCTAGCAATTAAAATTCAATGTATATAATTAGATGGTCAGGTACCCTAAATATACATGTATGTTTATGATCACATTCACCACTGGTACACATAAAGTCACACATTCATCCATAATCTAATCCAAATTTAACCGTTGAGAACATATTAAACCAACCCGATCATGACCCTATGATCCATGTATCAAAACCACTCAATTATGATAGTTTATTTACATTAAAAATCTGTCCAAATAAAATTTCCCATTGTACACTAAATCAGTCCATGCTAAAACCATTCAATCTCAAATTATAGCGACACACAACAAACCCATGAAATTTGAGATTAATCTGCCCTCATTTGACCTATGATTTCCATTATAGACTTGCATCATTAATAACCATTAACCCCATTTTTGGACGCAGATTAGCTACTGACAGGTTGAGTAGCGAAACTCGCGAAGTGACGTCACCAAGTACTGTGGGTCCCACCATGATGTATGTGTTATATTCACACTGTCCATCCATTTAAAGAGATTATTTTAGGACATGATCCAAAGAATGAGGCAGATCCAAAGCTTTAGTGGACCCCACCACAGAAAACACTGGAGAGACATGCCCATCATTGAAACCTTCCTAAGATCCACTGTGATGTTTATTTGAGATCCAACTTGTTCATAAGTTAACACATACATTAAAGAAGAGAAAACACAAATATCAACTTCATCGAAAACTTTTGTGGCCCTTATAAGTTCTTAATGGTAGGCGTCACTCTCTCCACTGTTTTCTATGGCGGGGTCCACTAGAGATTTGGATCTGACTCATTCTTTGGTTCATGTCTTAAAATGGTCTCTCGAAATGGATGGACGGTGTGGATACAAAACATACATCAGGGTGGGACCCACCGAACTTGGTGATGTCCCTTCCATAGCGAGTCTCCCTAGTCAACTTGTCAGTAGCTAATTAGCGTCCCCCTTTTTCATAGCCACATCTTAAGTCATATGATAATGTGCCTAAACCATCCAAAACAATCCAATCAAGAAGATAAACTGACCTCTCCATTCTCCCCCTTAATCGACGTGTACAAATCATTCAACTCTATTATTGATTTTAAGCCACTTATTCACAAATCTTCATAAATGCTTATATACTTGTGTACCACACACCAGCCAATCAGCTTCCCCTCTAGTGTCCACACCTCACCGGGGCCCACCTCTTAATCATCACATCTTGTTACTCGGGCTTGAGGACTTTGTCATGTGCTATCTCTTTGTAGACCCATCTCACCTTCTCAACCGGGTCAATCCCTCCAAACATTGTGCTTTGTAGCACCGTAGCCACATCGAGCCAAGGGTGGAGTCATGATAGCCAATGCAAACCGTGGGTTTATAGAACTTAATAAGGGTGGTATGGTCGCTGTAACTCTATAAAGAGTGATGTCCTAGGGATGACCGGGTCGACCCAGGTCCATCCAAGCTTAGCCCATTGAGCAAAACCTAGGTCCTAGAGCAACTGGGCCTATGATGGGCATGGTCGTTGTAACTTTATAAAGAGTGGTTATGTCCTAGGGATGACCGGGTCGACCCAGGTCCATCTAAGCTAAGCCCATTGAGAAAAACCTAGGCCCGAGAGAAACTGGACCTACTAATGGGCCAAATAAATGGGCCCAAGGCCAGACCGTGATGATTACGTTGAGCCCAAGTCCTAGTGGGAGCAGATTAGGTGAGACCCCGAATCTGACTGTGGGGTCCACTGTGATGTATGTGACTGCATCCACACCATCCATCCATATTGAAAGCTAATTTTAGGGCATGATTCAAAAAATGAATCAGATCAAAATCTTAGGGAGGCTGTAATATAGGTAATTGACTGTTAAAAACTTCTCGTGAGCCACAAAAGTTTTGGATCAAGCTGATATTTGTGTAGTCTCTTCAATCAGATCTTTGCAACATTATCAACAGGTTGGATGGTAGATAAACATTCTGGTGGCCCCCATGAAGTTTTTAATGGTGGAGATTCAATAACTTTTGTTTCATGGTCCACATAAGATTTGGATCTACTTCATTTATGGGATCATGACTGAAAATGAGCTTTCAAGAAAGTTGAACAGTGTGGGTTTAAGGCCCATACATCGCTATGAGCCCCACAGCCATGGGTCCCACCCACCTAAGTGGATTTGGGGCCACTCAATGCAAGATCCAAGCTGTTGGTTACGTGTGCCCCACTGTACAAGATATAGTATACTGAACAAAGCATGAGCCCAGCTTGCTCAATAAACGGGCTTCAAACTCAGCTGCCTAGGCCTAACCACTGATCCTAAGTACAGCCCAAGCCCAACATGAAGTGGGCCAGGCTGAAAGCATTTACAGCATTTAATTGAAGAGCTTGGGTGTCAAGGGCTGTGTACGAGCCAAGCTAGATTGAAAAGCTTGTTTGGCTTGGCTCGATCTAACTCGGCTTGTTTTGGTTTGAACGATGACTCGAGGTGATCCAAGCTTCATATGACCCAGCTTGTTTTGAAAACGAGCTAAGTTTAAACATATTGGAGCTCGACTCAATTGGACTTGAATATATATATATATATAAACTTAAAACTTAAACCGTATCTTATGTATCCATTCCTATCTTATTCTTTTCATTCCTTACCCAGCATGTCGTGTGTTGAGAGTTAAATATTGTATAATTTTTTCCGTTTACATCTTGGTTTTATGAACATGAATTAGCTTAATGTTCTATTTTACTCATGTAAGTGTTGTAAGGCGAATTTAAGAGCTTGAATTGAAAAAGGGTGTTAAAAAGCATGGATTTGATGCTCAAGAATCACCAAGGCAAGAGATGGATCTTAAGAGACCAAGATTGAAGAATTCACATGTCAAAGATCCAAGAAAACCAAGTGAGAAATGAAAAGAATCGAAGATTTGAAGTGAAGAATCCTGAAATCATCCTGAAAAAGTGTATTCTGAAGTTCTGAAATCTTTTTGAGAAACTGCACAGTGGAAAATCTATTTTAAACAAACTATGCAGCGAGAAGTTTATTTTGAAAAACTGCATAAATTTGAGGCAGTTTCTAGAGTTTTCTAACTTTGTACAGAAGTTGGAGTTCCCCACTTATAAATAAGGCTTCCTAGGGCATTCCTAAGCATCATTAAAAACATTCAAGAGCAATATTTAGAGTTTTTAAAGGGTTTTCAATTTTATAAGTTATTTTTTTTCTTTTAGATATTTTCTATTTGCATATATTCTTTCTTGTTGCTTTCTTTCTCTATTCTAGATATGTTTTTCTAAGTTCCTTCTAGCCCAAGCTAGAAGGGAAGCACATGGGTTTAATAATTCTTTAAGTTATGATGATTGATTGTTTTAATGTTTAGATGAATAATGTATGCATGTTATCTATTGTTTAGGTTTTGTTTTTTATCCTTTTGTGAGATCCATATGTTTCCATTATATGAGATCTACACTGATGGATAGGCTTACCCTAGATCAATCAGATTTTATAGATAGGAAAGGTTTTCAACCTGTTATATTTCTTTGATTTTCATTATCTCATTGACATTGAATTCTTAAAATCACCGACGCTTGAGAATATATGTCAATGGTACAAATTCATATTTTCTAATCTTTTATATCATTTATTAAAATATTTAAACTATTTTATTTTCCGATTAAGCTGACCATAGTACTCAGATCCTAATTGTGTTATCCAAGTGTAACGCCCTGAAATTCGAGGGTCGAGCATAACTCAGCTCCCGAGTTCCAAAACATCACTTATGCAACATATTTAATGATGAATGTATGTTGACTGTATTAGTGCATAAAACATGGAATAGATTAAGCCAAAACACAGATATGATTCAGGGACAAGTGAATAAAGCAAGCGGAAGACTTATAGTAAAATGTGTACAAGTGTAAATCCCTGAATTACATATAAAACTAGATCGTGTAAAAGTGTTATTTAACAAAATTATAAGTATCAAATTACATCATTTCAGTTCCCAAAATATAATCCCAGAGATCTCGCGCAACAGACCAAGGCTCGCTAGAACCCGTCTAAAAACTGCATAAAGGAGAAGGCAGCCTCATCGTCATCCAGCTCCCGCTCTGCCTCAGACGTCGCGTCCACATCTGCAACATCAGGGCCTAAGACAGAGTCTGGTGGGTGTGTAACACCGCCCCAGAAACGTGGGAGTAAGTGATCAACTCAGTGGAACAATAAGGCACTGGTTAACATGTTATCAGTTCAATCAAACAGTAATGATAAAGCAGGATAAGTAATTAAATCCTAAGTACTCTTGTTAATACAGGGATGAATGCAATATGATGCGTGCCCTCACGCGTACACCCTCAGCGTCTTCATCTTACGTTACGCATGACATCGCCTCAAAGTGCGCCACATCTACAAAGCACATGCAAATGCGGTGCATGGATATGATTACCAAGTTGTTATTAGTCCAATTCATACAGCAGGATTGGGAAGCTAAGATACCTTCCTCATGTCACCATCCAAACAGTGATCCATTCTAGGGTCGTCAATCCTAGACATCTCATACGATCATATAGTTGAGGTCGTAGCAAAGGGCTCGTCACCAATCAATGCACGCCTTTCATGCCCTTACTACCACAGATCGGCTCGTCACCTCCTTGTGGTATCCAGGTATGCTCGAGGTCACTACAAAGGGCTCGTCACCAATCAATGTAGGCCGACAGCGCGAATATAGTATCCCATACCACCATAATTGGCTCACGAGTCTAGTGTGCTCACTGGTCACTATGGGGAGGCTCGTCACCCCAGCGTAGGCCGACAGCTCGACCACGGTGTCCCATACCACCATGTCCGGCTTATGAGTCTTAGCGGATCAAGGTACAACGGTTAACGAAATTTTATTAGTAAGTTTGGTACCCTAGATTCAAGCAATGACGTCCATACATGGTTAACATACATCGGATAATTGGGTTACTTGACGAACCGACTAGCACGAGTGCACGTGGGGTTGAACGATATAGAGTGCGCAAACACTCCGCATGGCCAAACCACTACCGACAACTCTAATACGACTCGGGTTCGTCAAATCGCGTCCTACGTGGCGAAAGCAACCTCAGCCACGAACTCAAGGCCGATTACCGATTTTCTGGACTAATTCATAGTCCCAAACACAATTCACTACAACAGATATGCATATACAATTTAGAATGGTAATGGAACAACAACTCAATTCATGGTACATACACATCTGAAGAATATCAACTTAACATAAGTGTAAGCATAGGAAATGCTTGAATTTAAATAACTTGAAAGGTAACTGCATAAAGGAAAACATGCGCATCCATAGGAGTATTGAGAATCACTTCTCAACGCCCGCATTTAGTGTAATCAGTTACACTTTAGATCATTCATGCATTTCTACAAACACTTAGCATACATGGAACAACATACATGACATATGTTGAAATACATGCACTTAGACAATTCCTTTTACCAAGGAGTTGTCATACATGCATCTAGCATACATACATGACAATTAATCATGGCAAACATAAGTGCATATTTTAACGTATACGGTACTTTATAAATACACTTAGAATACACAAATCTCAATATAGCACATGCATATCAGGAAAGCAATGTAAACACAACATTTGGCATGTGAAATCTCATCCATAACAAGAATAAACCACTAACTGGGATTGAAAGCCTTGAAAACCATAACCTATACACTCAAAGTCCGCACCTTAAGCGAAGAAAGAACCACCGAACTGATTTAGACGAGTAGTCTTCGTCAACGGCGCTAGAATACCCTAAAACAAAGATGGAAATGAGATACAACAACACCAAGTCTAGTCTAAGCTCTAACACAGGTTAGGGTTAGGTTAACTTACCCCAAAAGATCTCAGAACCGTCAAAAGAACGATTCAAAGTGAAGGTTCAAAGATGAAGAAGAACAAGGAAGAATCAAGATGATTCACCAACCAATCTCTCTCACTAACTCTCTCTTTTCCACTCTCTTTCCAGGCTAGGGTTAGAGAAAATTCGTATGGAAATGAGAGCTAGGGTTTAAGGACTATATATAGGCCTTAAAATGATGGAAATAACCCCAGGGTCAAGGTATACTTAGGTTATAACCAAAGCACGCCTTTCTCGATCCAACGAAGCACTTCTGGTGGACCTATAACCACGAAAGGTCGGACTTAAGCTCCTTGACCATGGATCCAGGTCAAGCTGAGTTTTCGTACCGACTCAGATCGGCCGTGGCGGACCACACACAATTCAACGGTCACGGAAACTCGATCAGTCCACAAGCACTAGGATATGCATGGGCCATTCCCTGATCGGATGGTGAAATTGGGTAATAATCCAACGGTCAGAATGCTTAAAATCGTCGCGCAAGCGACACGACTCAGATTTCATAAAAAGCTTATTAAATTCCAACCGTTCTCACACTCTTCACTCCGAGCCCAACCAAATCGACCTAGAACATCAGATTGACTTGATTTTCGAGGTGAAGATCAAGCCCAACTCGGTGACCGCAACAACCTAAGATCATCGCCATCGGACTTTCGACGCGCGGTCCAGGTCCGATCCAGATCTTCCAAAAATTCCCCAGAACAACTGGATTTAGCGATGGATCCCAGATTTCAGAGTAACGTAGCGCTCACTAATCTACACGATTAGAGCCATGCAGATACAATTTAAAGTGATTGATGCGAATTTCACAAGCAATCGAGTAAAGCGCTCATCACCCCAAAATAACTACTTAAGGAAAGATTAGCACAGAAATTCCAAGGTCGTTACAATTTACCCCCCTTAAGGAAAATTTCGTCCTCGAAATTCATACCTTCATATAATCCTCGAGGATCAGAGGGTAGGTCTTCCTGACTGATTCCCAAGTAGCCTCTTCCACACCATGATGCGTCCATAGCACCTTCACAAGAGGGATAACCTTGCTACGCAATACCTGCTCCTTCCTGTTGAGAATACGCGTCGGTCGCAGTACATAAGTGGCATCCTCACTCAACTGCACTTGCTCCCAACTGATAATATGCGAAGGATCAGGAACGTACTTCTTCAGCATAGAAACATGAAATACGTTATGCACGCCCGCAAGAGGTGTGGGCAAAGCAAGGCGGTATGCTACCGCTCTCACTCGATCCAGAACTTGAAATGGACCAATAAATCTCGGCGTCAGCTTTCCCTTCTTACCGAACCGCAGAACTCCCTTCATAGGAGAGACCTTCAGAAAAACATGATCTCCCACTACAAACTCAAGCGGTCGACGCCTCGTATCAGCATAACTCTTCTGCCTGCTCTGCGCTATCAAAAGTCGACGTCGAATGATGTCAACCTTCTCAGAAGTCACCTGCACCAACTCTAGGCCAAGCAAACTACACTCACCAATTTCTACCCAACAATGTGGTGCTCTGCACGGGCGACCATACAACGCCTCATGGGGAGCCATGCCGATACTCGCCTGGAAACTATTATTATACGCGAACTCTGCATACTAAAGACAATCATCCCAACTGTCTTTGAAATCCAAAACACAAGCTCGCAACATATCCTCCAGGACTTAATTCACGCGCTCCGTCTGCCCATCTGTTTGCGGATGAAACACGGTGCTGAACTTCAGTTTCACACCCATTGCTTCCTGGATACGAGTCCAGAAGATAGATGTAAAACGCGTGTCTCTATCAGACACAATCTCCAGGGGAACTCCATGCAGACGTACTATCTCCTTGATATACAACCTAGCCAACTCGTCTGCAGAGTAAGTGACTCTGATCGGTAAGAAATGCGCCGACTTCGTTAATCGATCGACGATCACCCAAATAGAATCAAATCCCTTTCTCGTCCTCGGCAACCTAGAAATAAAATTCATAGAGATGAAATCCCACTTCCATTCAGCTATGGGCATGGGCTGCAACAACCCAGGAGGTCGGCGATGCTCTGCCTTGACCTGCTGGCACGTGAGACAACGAGAAACAAATTCAGCAATCTGGACCTTCATATTGTCCCACCAATAAGACCTCTTCATATCCTGATACATCTTCGTGCTACCTGGATGCATCGCAAGCTTAGAACTATGGGCTAACTCGAGAACCTCACGTCTCAAGTCAGGGATGTCAGGAACACATAACCGGCCACGAAAACGTAGGCCCCCATCAGAACTAACACTCCAGTCGGAGCTCTCATCTGTACCAACCCGCTGCCTCATCTTCATCAAAAGCTCATCATCTGCCTGAGCTGCAACGATCCTCTTGTCGATAATGGGCTGTACACGAATGTGTGCGATAACCTCATACGGCTCAACTACCGTAAGCTTCTGCTCAAAATCGCGTACGAACTCCAACATATCCCACTCTGCTATCATCAGTGGAGCCGCAAACTCCAAAGCCTTCTTGCGACTCAACGCATCTGCCACAAGGTTCGCCTTACCAGGATGGTAAGAAACATCGAACTTGAAGTCCTTCAATGTTTCCATCCATCTACGCTGCCTCATATTCAAATCACGCTGCGTGAAAATATACTTAAGGCTCTTGTGGTCGCAAAAGAGCTCGAACTCCTCACCATAGAGGTAATGTCTTCAAAGCTTTAATGCGAAGATGACAGCTGCCAATTCCAGGTCGTGCGTAGGGTAATTCTCTTCGTATTTCCTTAACTGACGCGAAGCATAAGCAATCACCCTGTCCTTCTGCATAAGGACACAACCCAGACCAACGCGAGAGGCGTCAGTATAAATAATATACTTAACCCCTTGCTCTGGCAATACTAGCACAGGGGTGGACATCAACTTGTCCTTCAGCTCCTGAAAAGCTAACTCCGCCTGCTCACATACGGGAGAAGCAGAAACGGTCCAAGTGCCCCACCTAATATAGGAAATCTACCATCAGGCGCGTACACTCGCTGCGGTTGCTCCACCTTGGATATACATTGAACGTAAAGATGTGGTGAAGCAAACGGAAGTCGTCCGTCATGAAGGAAGCCAGGAAACTCCTATTCGGCTGCCATTCAACCAGACGACCACACAAGAATCGGGTGCGACGATCCCTCTCGCGCACACTGTTCACATTCTTCTCGCTGGCATGCACTTCCCCAAGTGGCACCTTCAAGAGTCGGGATATCAAAGCAACATTGACAATACCAACTCGACCGCTATCACAGGGAATCTTGAACTGCAGAGGATCCAGCGAAGGCTCCAGAATGTTGGCATAAAAGGCCCGAACAGTGCTAGCATTCACGCTATACTCGCCTTCGAACAAGGGACCCCAACCAGCCCCTTCTAGGCGCTCCAACAAGAAGAACTCACCAAAGAGCCGCGGGTCAACATGAGCCTCAAAAAGGACTCTACGCCCCTCATAGACTCCATGGGACAATTCCGCCAACAAGGTCCTACTGACAGGAGCACGAGGATCGAGGTCCCGCTTCGTCTGGAACTCGCGCGTGGCGGACGTGCTAGCGGCGGCACCTCTCGACCTCCGTGCACGGGTTGGGCGGCTCGGCCCGGCTTCATCCACAGGCGCTCTCTTCTTCCCCATCAAGGAAAGAAGGGAAGAAATGGAAAAGATGGCCGTCACAATCTCAAAGAGGGCCATGAGAAATGAGAGAAAGAGAGAAATAGGAAGATGGTGAAGCTTCCACACAACTATTAGCCAAATAGGGAATGAAAGGGCTCAAATGAGAAGGGAAAAAGAAGAAATCAGCAATGAAATGGAAGATTTGAGAATGGGGTGATGGGTTTGCACGAAAATGGGAGGAAGATGAAGATTTGGGAGAGATTTGAGAGAGTTTGGAGAGGTTTTGGAAGAAAAGGAAAGCTTGGGGGTGGGTTTTGTGAAGGAAATAGGTAAAAGGAAGGATTTTAAAAGGAAAACCGTAGAGGGGTGGGCCACACAAGCCCCATGAACAATCGGCCCGCGTCGGCCAGGCCCGCCTGGCCCGGCGACCGACGATCCCTCGCCGAACCGGCGATGGCATCGCCGGTCTCTGGACATATCGGCGATGCCTCGCCGATTTGGCGAGGCCCTCTTGGTCCCCCTTGGTCCAAAAAGTGTGGTTCCCCCCCTGGGCCCCACTGGAAATGCCTCAAATGGCCCCTTGCGTAGTTTGAGGCCTATCGGGTCATTCTGACAGAAATCTGGTTCAACAGCGATTTCTGGAAGGTTTAAGATGAAAAAAAAAAGGGAAGATAGACCGCCTACACTTATTAATAGAGAGTCTAGGAAAGGTTTCGGGTTGCTGTGTGTGATCAGGTAAGAGTACAGACTCGATCTCGGCAAAGGTTTTCAAGAAACTTTCGCCGATAGAAGCTACGGAGCACAAACACAAAGCGATGATAGACCCGCACCCAAATACACTATAGTGGCGACAACGTGCGGTGTATGATCATAACCCAGGTCCGGTTTAATCCAGATCATGCTCTGATACCAACTTGTAACGCCCTGAAATTCGGGGGTCGAGCATAACTCAGCTCCCGAGTTCCAAAACATCACTTATGCAACATATTTAATGATGAATGTATGTTGACTGTATTAGTGCATAAAACATGGAATAGATTAAGCCAAAACACAGATATGATTCAGGGACAAGTGAATAAAGCAAGCGGAAGACTTATAGTAAAATGTGTACAAGTGTAAATCCCTGAATTACATATACAACCAGATCGTGTAAAAGTGTTATTTAACAAAATTATAAGTATCAAATTACATCATTTCAGTTCCCAAAATATAATCCCAGAGATCCCGCGCAACAGACCAAGGCTCGCTAGAACCCGTCTGAAAACTGCATAAAGGAGAAGGCAGCCTCGTCGTCATCCAGCTCCCGCTCTGCCTCAGACGTCGCGTCCACATCTGCAACATCAGGGCCTAAGACAGAGTCTGGTGGGTGTGTAACACCGCCCCAGAAACGTGGGAGTGAGTGATCAACTCAGTGGAACAATAAGGCACTGGTTAACATGTTATCAGTTCAATCAAACAGTAATGATAAAGCAGGATAAGTAATTAAATCCTAAGTACTCTTGTTAATGCAGGGATGAATGCAATATGATGCGTGCCCTCACGCGTACACCCTCAGCGTCTTCATCTTACGTTACGCATGACATCGCCTCAAAGTGCGCCACATCTACAAAGCACATGCAAATGCGGTGCATGGATATGATTACCAAGTTGTTATTAGTCCAATTCATAAGCAGGATTGGGAAGCTAAGATACCTTCCTCATGTCACCATCCAAATAGTGATCCATTCTAGGGTCGTCAATCCTAGACATCTCATACGATCATATAGTTGAGGTTGTAGCAAAGGGCTCGTCACCAATCAATGCACGCCTTTCATGCCCTTACTACCACAGATCGGCTCGTCACCTCCTTACGGTATCCAGGTATGCTCAAGGTCACTACAAAGGGCTCGTCACCAATCAATGTAAGCCGACAGCACGAATATAGTGTCCCATACCACCATAATCGGTTCACGAGTTAAGTTGCTCACTGGTCACTACGGGGAGGTTCGTCACCCCAGCGTAGGCCGACAGCTCGACCACGGTGTCCCATACCACCATGTCCGGCTCATGAGTCTTAGCGGATCAGGTACCATGGTTATTAGGATTTCACTGGTAAGTTCGGTACCCTAGATTCAAGCAGTAGCGTCCATACATGGTTAACATACATCGGACAATCGGGTTACTTGACGAACTCAACTAGCACGAGCGCACGTCGAACTGAACGACATAGAGTGCGCAAACACTCCGCGTGGCCAAACCACTGCCGACAACTCTAATACGACTCGGGTTCGTCTAATACGTCTTACGTGGCGAAAGCAACCTCAACCACGATTCATAGGGTCAATTACCGATTTCCTGGACTAAGGCATAGTCCCAAACACCTTACACTACTACAGATATTCATATGGAATGGAAAACAGTAATGGATCAACAACTCAAATCATGGTACATACACATCTGAAGAATATCAACTTAACATAAGTGTAAGCATAGGAAATGCTTGAATTTAAATAACTTGAAAGGTAACTGCATAAAGGAAAACATGCGCATCCATAGGAGTATTGAGAATCACTTCTCAACGCCCGCATTTAGTGTAATCAGTTACACTTTAGATCATTCATGCATTTCTACAAACACTTAGCATACATGGAACAACATACATGACGTATGTTGAAATACATGCACTTAGACAATTCCTTTTACCAAGGAGTTGTCATACATGCATCTAGCATACATACATGACAATTAATCATGGCAAACATAAGTGCATATTTTATACGTATACGGTACTTTATAAATACACTTAGAATACACAAATCTCAATATAGCACATGCATATCAGGAAAGCAATGTAAACACAATATTTGGCATGTGAAATCTCATCCATAACAAGAATAAACCACTAACTGGGATTGAAAGCCTTGAAAACCATAACCTATACACTCAAAGTCCGCACCTTAAGCGAAGAAAGAACCACCGAACTGATTTAGACGAGTAGTCTTCGTCAACGGCTCTAGAATACCCTAAAACAAAGATGGAAATGAGATACAACAACACCAAGTCTAGTCTAAGCTCTAACACAGGTTAGGGTTAGGTTAACTTACCCCAAAAGAGCTCAGAGAGAAAAGGAAGAACGATTCAAAGTGAAGGTTCAAAGATGAAGAAGAACAAGGAAGAATCAAGATGATTCACCAACCAATCTCTCTCACTAACTCTCTCTTTTCCACTCTCTTTCCAAGCTAGGGTTAGAGAAAATTCGTATGGAAATGAGAGCTAGGGTTTAAGGACTATATATAGGCCTTAAAATGATGGAAATAACCCCAGGGTCAAGGTATACTTAGGTTATAACCAAAGCACGCCTTTCTCGATCCAACGAAGCACTTCTGGTGGGCCTATAACCACGAAAGGTCGGACTTAAGCTCCTTGACCATGGATCCAGGTCAAGCTGAGTTTTCGTACCGACCGGCTCTTCAGATCAGCCGTGGCGGACCACACACAATTCAACGGTCACGGAAACTCGATCAGGTCCACAAGCACTAGGATATGCCTGGGCCAACTATCCTGATCAGATGGTGAAATTGGGTCAGAATCCAACGGTCAGCATGCTTAAAATCGTCGCGCAAGCGACACGACTCAGATTTCATAAAAAGCTTATTAAATTCCAACCGTTCTCACACTCTTCACTCCGAGCTCAACCAAATCGACCCAGAACATCAGATCGACTTGATTTTCGAGGTGAAGATCAAGCCCAACTCGGTGACCGCAACAACCTAAGATCATCGCCATCGGACTTTCGACGCGCGGTCCAGGTCCGATCCAGATCTTCCAAAAATTCCCCAGAACAACTGGATTTAGCGATGGATCCCAGATTTCAGAGTAACGTAGCGCTCACTAATCTACACGATTAGAGCCATGCAGATACAATTTAAAGTGATTGATGCGAATTTCACAAGCAATCGAGTAAAGCGCTCATCACCCCAAAACAACTACTTAAGGAAAGATTAGCACAGAAATTCCAAGGTCGTTACACCAAGTCATCATGATTTTGAAACATTAACCTATGCGTGGAACTTTGAAGCTTGAGTGTTATTTTAATTTAGTTAAATTACATCCATTCAAAAATCTCAAAATCAAATCATCAATTTAGTTTTTATTACCTAGTTAGTTTTGCATTTGATTTTTTCCTTCTCGCAATTTATCTCCCTGTGGGATCGATCCTGTATTTACAGGGTATTACTTACAAACCTTTGCACTTGGAGGCAAGCAATCAAGTTTTTGACGCCATTGTCGGGGCAAGACTGAGATAGATCAGATCTGTGCAAGATAACTAAGGTAAGTTCTTTTCTAAGGTCAGTTCTCTTATAAACCCTCTAAATTTTCTGTAGATTTTTTTCCTTTAAAAGTAAATTCAGTTGAGTCTTTCAAGCACTAACTATAACATAAGGTTGCCCTGCTTGGAATTTTATCACACAAGTGCTATGGTTGTCCTACAGTTACTGTTTGATCACAAAGATCATCCACTGAATCTATTTTCCAGATTAGCATAGTTTAATTTCAGCATTAGTTTTACTTTTGTTAATTAATTTATTTATTTATCTATTTTGTGGATTGAACTCTCATGATCGGCCATGCCGCCTGGGTTGTTGATTTATTTTGCTTTGTGGACTGAACCCTCATGGTTGTCCCTGCCGTCTGAGTTGTTGATTTATTTTTGCTTTGTGAACTGAACCCTTATGGTCGGCCCTACCGCCTGGGTTATTGGTTAAGTTTTTATTTTTATTTTAAGTATCATACTTGTTATTTGAATATTAGTGGTATTTGTTGTGTAGTGTGGATGGTTTATGTCCCGTTGGAGTAGGAATCAAAACAATCAACTCTCATCCGTAGGTGGACTAGTTCCAGGCCTTGATCATTAACTTAGAAGAGGCACTCAACATTACTTGAATTCCATGACATACCTAGTTGATAATTCAAATCCAAATCTGTTAGATCTAACTATAAATCAAAACAGAGAAAATCAACCTAATCATCCTCTTAAAGATGAAAATAAAGTTCATAGGAATGTGTTAAACCAACCACGGACTTTACATGAACATTTACACCATGAGAGATTAACTTTACCATCTTGTATAGTATTCCCTACTCACACAGGGAACATTGATTTTAAACCAGGTGTGATTCAATTAATTCCTAAATTTCATGACTTAGATTCTGAAAGCTCCTACTTGCACCTCAAGGACTTTGAGGAAGTAATTGCAACATTACAAGTAAACAATGACAATAGGGATGTACTTAAGCTTAGGTTATTCTCATTTTCTCTAAAGGATCGGGTCAAAGCATGACTCAACTCTTTAAGAACTAATATCATCACTACATAGCAAGCTTTAAGTAAAGAGTTTTTGAAAAAGTTCTTTCCCAAGCACAAAACAAATACACTAAAACAAGAAATCTTATCATTCTCCCAAAAGGGGAATGAACAGTTTTTTCAAGCTTGGGAGCGCTTCAAAGACCTTCTAATTACTTGTCCACATTATGGTTATGAACCATGACACGTGATTGATGCGTTTCGAAAGGGGCTCTCCATGGATACTTGTCAGTTCATAGAGATGATGTGTGGTGGAACCTTTCTTGACAAAGATCATAATGAGACTTGAGATTTTCTAGATATGTTAGTAGAGAATACGCAGATATGGAATGTATCTACTAAACCAGACCAAACTAGACTCATTTCTAGAGAGAAAGCGGAATGTATGTCCTAAGAGAGGAAAACGACCTTAATGCAAAATTCGCTACATTAGCTAGAAAGATCGAAGCCTTGAAAATTAGAAAGGTTGATACGCTAAATATCTCAAGGACTTGTGCACTGTAAAAAGGAAATTAAATGTGCACAAAAAGGCTTTCCTTACTGACAAAGTGAGCGATATCATTCAACAAAAGGCCGTACCCAAATACAAAGACCCAGGAAGTCCCACTATCCCAAAAAAAATACTTTCTTAGGTAATTTTTGTAGCATTTGTGGTGGTACAGACCATGACACAAAGGATTGTCTAATAATCTCAGCTATACAAAATATCACTCGTGAGCATGAGCAAACAAATTCTATAAATAACTATCAAAGGTTAGTTATATAACCAATGGGAAACATGTATAATCCAAATTGGCATAACCATCCTAATCTTAGTTAGAGGAATGAACCACAAATTAATGCGCCCAATGCACCTCAAAGCCTCCACAAAATAACTTCTTCGAGGCATCTAATAATGTACCATATGTGACCCCACCAAAGCAATCATTTGTGGAGGATGCATTGATCGCATTCATGAACTCTCAAGTTCAAATGAATCAGTTTCTAATACAATCAAATCAGGAATTAAAGACGATCATGGCTAGGATTGAGACTTAACTAAGAAAAAAGGCATACTTCCTTCTCAACCTGTGCCAAACCTCGAAAACACACATTTCATTGGAATTTAAATCCAAGTGAGCTACATCATGAACAAGTTAAGGCCATCATTACCTTGAGAAGTGAAAAAGAGGTCGATAACAAGATAATGGAACTAGTAGAAATACCGAAGAATGAGTCACTGTCTCAAGAGAATGATGAACCAGCTATGGTTCAAGAGCCGTAATAATAAAAGAATAAAGAGACTAAGTCATATGAGCCTCCAATTTCGTTCCCATCTATACTTTGGAATCCAACTATCCCCATGAAATATCAAGAGGAGTTGGATATGCTCCAAAAGGTTACTATCAATATTCCTCTGCTTGATGCCATTAGACAAATTCCATCATATGTTAAATATCTCAAGGACTTGTGAACTATAAAGAGGAAATTAAATGTGCACAAAAAGGTATTCCTTACTGAGAAAGTGAGCGCTATCATTCAACAAAGGGCTGTACCCAAATATAAAGACTTGGTAAGTCCCACTATTCCTTGTATTATTGGAAATTTTCAAATTTAACATGCTTTGCTAGATTTTAGTGCAAGTGTTAACTTAGTACCTTATTCGGTTTACAAACAAATGGGGTTAGGCGAGCTTAAGCCAACCATGATTACACTCCAACTCGCTGACCGCTCCATTAAGGTATCAAGGAAAATTTTAGAGGACGTGCTAGTTCAAGCGGATAAATTCTACTTCTCTATGGTTTTTATTGTACTAGAGACTGAACCATGTGTAAATGCTAGCGCTCAAGTTCCCATCATTTTAAGTCACTCATTTCTAGCAACTTCAAATGAAATCATAAATTGCAAGAATGGAATAATGAACTTGTCTTTTGGTAACATGGCTATAGAGCTAAATATTTTCAATCTATGTAAGCAGCCCATTGATAATAATGAGATCCATGAGCTGAATTTCATGGACTGTTTGATAAGAGAAGAGGAATTGGAACCTAGTCTGACTAAGGAAATGATTCAAGTCATTGGGGACTTGAAAAATTCTGATTTAGAAAAAATGCTTACTGAAATTTGTGATGATAATGAAAGCATTACCACCCAGGACATTGGTATGTACCAATGGAGACCGTGCACTCAAATCCTATCTATCGAGGACTCGCGACCTCTGCCATCACCAACCAATGTTCTAAAGCTTAATTTAAAACCACTACCAAATGAGCTTAAGTATGTATACTTAGGTGAAAATAAAACTTATCATGTGGTGATATCTTCATTTTTAGAGAAGGATCAAGAGATTAAATTGTTGAATGTTCTAAGGGACCAAAAAGAAGCCTTAGGCTGGACCATTTTTGACATCAAGGGTATAAGCCATTCCATACGCACCCATCGAATCCACCTCGATGAGGACGCCAAACCAATTAGACAACCTCAAAGGCGTCTCAATCCAAACATGATGGAAGTTGTAAAAAAAGAGGTAATAAAATTATTGAATGTAGGAATCATCTACCCAATATCTGATAGTATATGGGTGAGCCCAACTCAAGTAGTCTCAATGAAATTTGGAATAACTATCGTGTAAAATTCTAATAATGAACTTATATCAACACGTGTCACCACTGGTTGGCATGTTTGCATTGACTATAAAAAAATTGAACCAGATCACAAAGAAGGACCATTTCCCTCTACCATTCATTGATCAAGTTTTAGAGAGGGTAGTAGGTCACTCATTTTATAGTTTTCTTGATGGATATTCCAGATATAACCAAATAGAGATAGCCCTGGAAGACCAAGAGAAAACTACATTCACTTGTCCATTTGGCACGTTTGCTTTGAAACGGATGTCATTTAGATTGTGTAACGCCCCAGCAACTTTCCAATGGTGTATGTTAAGTATTTTTTCAAATATGGTTGAGAAGTTTCTTGAGGTTTTCATGGATAACTTCTCTGTATTTGGGAGTATTTTTGAGGAATGCCTCAATAATTTATCTCTTGTCTTATCTAGGTGTGAAAAGAAGCACCTTGGCTTAAATAGGGAGAAATGTCATTTCATAGTTTAAAAGGAAATTATTTTGGGCCATGTTATCTCAAAAAATGGAATTGAGGTAGATCGCTCAAAACTCGACATTATAGTTAATCTACCTATCCCCCAAACTGTTAGAGATATTAAAATACTTATAGGGCATGTTGGTTTTTATAGAAGATTCATCAAGAACTTTAGTGCCATTACTAGATCATTGATTAATCTTCTTCAAAAGGATGTTTCATTTAAGTGAACAAATGAGTGTGCAAGTGCCTTTAATAAAATTAAATCATCCTTTACCACTGCACCTATCATGCGTCTATCAGATTGAACATTTCCTTTTGAACTAATGTACAATGTAAGTAATTATGCCATAGGGGCTGTTTTGAGCTAAAGGAAAGATAAACGGCCTTGCATTATTCACTATGCGAGTAAAACTCTAAACTCGGCTCAAGTGAACTACTCAATAACTGAAAAAGAGTTACTTGCAGTAGTTTTTTCTTTGGAAAAAGTTTAGGTCCTACTTGATGGGATCTAAAGTGGTCATTTTCACGAACCACTCGACTTTGAAATATTTGCTATCTAAGAAGGATGCAAAGCCGAGACTTTTGAGATTGATTCTCCTACTCTAAGAATTTGACTTAGAAATAAAAGATAAGAAGGGAATAGAAAACATAGTGGTCGATCACCTTTCGATATTAATGTTAGATGATTCCACTGAGGAGATGCATATCCAGGACACTTTTCCTGATGAACAATTATTTGCGATCTCCAAATTGCCTTGGTATGCGGATATAGCGAATTATCACGTAACGGGAAAAATGTCATATCATTGGAAGTCACAAGATAGGAAGCATTTTGAAACCAAGGTTAGGAACTTCTTCTAGGATGACCCGTATTTATATAAATATGGTACTGATTAGATTTTTAGATGCCGTGTCCCAGAGGATGAAGTTTAGAGTGTTATTTCCTTTTGTCATATAGAAGCATGTAGTGGTCATTTTTCTGCTAAGAAAACCACTGCAAAAATCCTACAGTGTAATTTTTACTGGCTCAACATGTTTAGAGACACTCATGCTTTCTGTATTGCTTATGATAGATGTCAAAGGTTGGGAAGAGTGTCCCAACGCAACATGATGTCTTTATCCCCAATTTTACCATTGGAGATATTTGATTGTTGGGGTATTGATTTTATGGGCCTATTTCCACTTTCTTTTGGATTTCTTTATATATTAGTTGGTGTGGACTATGTTTCAAAGTGGATTGAGGCAGTTCCAAGGAGGACCAATGATAACAAAGTAGTCATACGATTCCTCAAGAAAAATATTTTTTTAAGATTTGGAGCTCCAAAAGCCATCATTAGTGATGGCGGGTCTCACTTTTGTAATAGGACATTTGAGGCTTTGATGAAGAAATATGGCATCAAGCATAAAGTGAGCACCCTATATCACCCACAAACGAGTGGGCAAGCTGAGATTTCTAATCGGGAAGTCAAACACATTTTAGGGAAAACTATAAGGCCAGATAGGAAGGATTGGTCCCTCAGACTATCCGACGCTTTATGGGCTTATAGGATTGCTTATAAGGCCCCGATTGGAATGTCTTCATACAAATTGGTGTATGGGAATGCTTGTCACTTGCCTGTGGAGTTGAAATATAAAGCCTACTAGGCAATAAATAAATTAAACTTTGATATGAACCAAGCAAGTGGACAAAGGAAATTAGACTTAAATGAATTAAAGGAGGTAATGAGAGACTCGTATGAAAATTCTAAAATATACAAAGAGAGGACCAAAAATTTTCATGACAAAAACATCCTGATGAAGAATTTTGAACCTTAGCAAAAGGTCCTATTGTACAATTCCTGTCTCCAGTTTTTTCCGGGAAAGTTAAGATCAAGATGGAAAGGCTCATTCATTGTGAAGAATGTTTATACTTATGGGGCTATTGAAATTGAGAATCCACGTAATGGCAATGTGTACAAGGTTAATGGTCAGAGATTGAATTCTTATGTGGAAAACTTTCATTTGGGAGAGGAGTTCGTCCCTCTTCATGAGCCAGAATATTTAGATTGATGCTCCTAGTCTGACGGAGCATTTATGTAGGATTCATATTATATTCAATTCTTTTTAGTGTCACATAGCAGGTGAGTTTTTCATGATAGGTACTATCGACCCTTTCTTTTATTTTTGTTGTTCTTTGCATTACATTATCATTACATTGGGGACAATGTAGATTTTAGGTTGGGGGATGTGGATAGTCATCCAAGTGAGTTTTTTTTTGTTTAAAGGTTTTAGTTTATTTTATTATTATTTTTATTATTTTTAGGTTTCAGTTAGGTTTAAGTTTATTTTTTTAGGTTTATACGGAATTTTTTTCAACATTTTCAAAATAATATGTTTATATACAGGAATGTAAACATGATATTATGCGAATTCCAAATGCAAAATTAATACTTGGTCTAGGTTGATAGAAGTCAGAAATCTGATAATTGAAAATTATATACTTGAGTTCAATTATCTAATCACTAGTTTAAAGTGAGTTGTAATTTGATATACTGAATTCACAATACACCCTAGCTAACTAAGTGAGGAATATGATATGTGAACTAGAATAATAAATTTTGATTCAAACAAGGTTGAATGAAATAGTACCATTGATATATGCTTAAAAGAGAGAATATTGAAGAAAAAAATGATGGAATTTTATTTTTTTTAATTATAAAGCATGAATGCAATGACCATAATAATCATGTTAGTAATCCAGAGTAAGGATACCTAAGTGTCCATTACTGTTACCATTACAAGTACGATACCTTATATTATGAAGCAAACCTAGTGGGAATCTTCATCTAAGGGTGGTTTATAATAATGAGGATATATAAGATGATAAAAGAAGAAATATAAGATAGTAAAAGAAGAAATATAAGATAGTAAAAGAAGAAATGACATGAAGAAAATGAGATAACTAGAGATTTCATATTCTCGAAGTAAGGATAGAGAATATATATATTTCTCAAAGTTAGACTAATGTCACGGAGCACCTAAGAATATTGGATCATAACTATTATAAATTTTGATTAGGTCTCTAAACTCAAAGATGTAATGGATTAGGAAATTGAGATTTTAACTAACTTCAGACTTAGGGTAAGTATTGTTTTATTTTGGAATTCAAATGATGAATGGAGGCATAATTGTATAAATTTCTAAGTGTCGAACTATTTTTCATATTTTCAATGTTTGTGGGTAACATTTTTGGAAACCCTCATGAGACTATAACTCATACACTAGGAGAAACCTAAGGGTTTAAAGGCTTGTTGCATATGTTAAATGCAATCGAAATTACCCACAAAAGTGATATAGTTAGAATTTTTTCGTTTTAATTTTGTTTCTAAAATTAGTTTTTATTCTTATTTTTATTTTTCTTCGCTTATTTTGCTCGGGCTAGCAAAATGCTGGTTAGAGTGTGTGTTGAGACTCAAACATTGCATAATTTTTTCCATTTACATCTTGGTTTTATAAACATGAATCAACTTAATGTTTTATTTTACTCATGTATGTGTTGCAAGGTGAATTTAAGAGCTTGGATTGAAAAAGGGTGCTAAAAAGCATGAATTTGATGTTCAAGAATCACTGAGGCAGGGGATGAATCTTAAGAGACCAATATTGAAGAATTCACATGTCAAAGATCCAAGAAAA
This sequence comes from Magnolia sinica, assembly GCF_029962835.1. NCBI lineage: Eukaryota > Viridiplantae > Streptophyta > Magnoliopsida > Magnoliales > Magnoliaceae > Magnolia > Magnolia sinica. Next base: position 89,101,132 of record NC_080580.1, read on the forward strand.
TCAAGTGAGGAATGAAATGAATCGAATATTTGAAGTGAAGAATCCTGAAATCATTCTGAAAAAGTATATTCTGAAGTTCTGAAGTCTATTCTGAGAAACCGCGCAGTGAAAAATCTATTTTAAACAAACTGTGCAGCACGAAGTTTATTTTGAAAAACTGCGTAAATTTGAAAAGGTTTTTAGAGTTTTCCAACTTTATACAAAAATTGGAGTTTTCCACTTATAAATAGGGCTTCCTAGGGCATTCCTACGCATTATTAAAAGCATTCAAGAGCAATATTTAGGGTTTTTAAAGGGTTTTCAATTTTATAAGTTATTTTTTCTTTTAAATCTTTTCTATTTGCATTTATTCTTTCTTGTTGTTTTCTTTCTCTATTCTAATTATATTTTTTTAAGTTCCTTCTAGCCCAAGCTAGAAGGGAAGCATATGAGTTTAATAATTCTTTAAGTTATGATGATTGATAATTTTAATGATGAGATGAATGGTGTATGTAAATTATCTATTGTTTAAGTTTTGTTTTTTATCCTCTTGTGAGATCCATACGTTTCCATCATATGGGATCTACATTGATGGATAGGCTTACTCTAAATCAATCAGATTTCCTAAATAGGAAAGGTTCTCAACCTGTTATATTTATTTGATTTTCATTATCTCATTGATATTGAATTCTTAAAATTATTGACACTTGAGAGACTATATGTCAATGGTGCAAATCCATGATTTTCTAATCTTTTATATCATTTATTAAAATATTTAAACCGTTTTATTTTTGGATTAGGCTGACCATAGTGCTCAGATCCTAATTGTGTTATCTAAGTCATCATGATTTTGGAACATTAACCTATGTGTGGAACTTTAAAGCTTGGGTGTTATTTTAATTTAGTTGAATTACATCCATTCAAAAATCGCAAAATTAAATCATCAGTTTAGTTTTTATTACTTGGTTTTGCATTTGATTTTTTCCTTCTGGCAATTTATCTCCCTGTAGAATCGACCCTGTATTCACAGGATATTACTTACGAACCTCTGCACTTAGAGGCAAGTAATCATCGTGCTTAAGCTCCTCTCTCACTCTCTCTTGTGCCGAGCTCCTCTCTCTCTCTCTATCTCTCTGTCACTCGCCCAAGCTCAACTTAACGTTTGCTCGACTTGTTTTAATTGTACGACCTGTACTCGGTCACTCACACAAGCTTGCTTTATCTCAACACTAATAACGAAGTACCTCTACAGTTCTATCTAATATTTTATATATATATATATATATATATATATATATATTGAATATTTGGTTTGGGAGTTCGTTCGGGTTGTGTAACATCCTGGATTTTCACTGTTTTGGATTTCCAAAAATCTTTAATTTTTTTTAAAATGTAATTAACTTATATTATCACTTACTGACCATTGACATTCAATGATAGTTTATACACGGGTGAAACTAGTAAAGAACCACACAAATTCGATTAATTAATTATAGGAAGCCAACGAATCCACCCGATCACTTGAACATCAACTTTAGCCCCATGATTTACTCACATAGGGCCCAAATCTAACCGACTCATCACTAACTCATCAAGACAATCATAACTAAATTAAAGATCTAACCGAAGTTAAGTCAGATAAAGCCTGAATCTTGACTAATAGACCAGATAAACCCCGTTACTCTTTTAGCCTAAAACTGACGGTTTAGAGTAATTATGACTAAATCTCCACTTTCACTAGTTGTAAATAGGCCACACTATGAACATATTTAATCCAAACCCCAATCATTGCCTATGAGAAATCTCAATACCAAATTCATTCCAGAAATACCCAAATTTTTCGAACAAGCTCTAAACCGCTCGTTGGTGGGGTACTAGTTCCAAAACTATAGAATAATGTCCGTCTTACTAGGCTTAACGTTTAACGCGGGAGTCGGACCTGGGTACTGTCCAGAACCGCTCAACTTAAGCCAAAGGACGAGTGCATGAAAAATGTAAATACTCTAAAGGAAGAAGTTGAAACTTAAGTGAATTGGGTTGTCCGCTCTTATGCAAAGTTGAAAATTTCGGACTGTCGGTTTACGACCAAATTTCACAAGTGGAGTAAGTATATTTCCCTCCTCATATTTGTATAGCCGCAGCCCCAATCGACCATCAGTGACCATTGAACATACTTCTAATCATATCTATCGATCGGCGCATCCAAATGGCAGACCGATCATATCCATACGTAGATCATCATTAGGGCTAACTATCTAATAGTGTATATCAATATGTACACTCCTTAGTGGGCCCTAGAAGTTAGAAAGACTCTCTCATAGGGCTATATAGCAAAAACCTAGCCCTTGAAGCCATTTACACCAAATCTGACATTATAAAAGGGCCTCATTCGGGCACCCCCTCTCCCCATACGAATTTGCCCTAGAAGAGAGAAAGAGAAGAAAGGGAGAGTAAGTGAGAGAGAAAGTGGAAGCCACCGACTTGCATGCACCCCCGACGGCCGGATCTCGTCTATTCTGACCTCTTTCTCCCTTTCTCTCTCAAAATCCCCAAAATTTCTTGTTGTTGGAAGAGGGATCTCACCCTAATTAAGGTAATGTGGTGATTCTCTCTTTTATTTCCATGAATTTCAGCTTTATCTTTGATCATTGTGCATTCTACACTATGTAGGGCCTCGACACTTAAAGCCTACGGACTTGGCGCCGTTAGGATCACCTCTTCACTCTCCGATCGTAAATAGGTGCGGACTATTATTCTTAGGTGGCCTAATACCAATTTTAGTATGAATCTAATGATTATGTTTGTTTAGGTGATGTATTTGGATAATCTAGAAAAACCGTAGGCAAGACCTTACATTTTAGATCCTCTCAATTAACATGAAATGATTTTGGAATGTTGTTGTTCCTCAACATGATTGGGCATGAATTTGGTGATTGCAAGTTCATTTCTTATTTGATTCTTGCACAATGTTTCCTTATAGCATGTATGATGAATTTGGTGATCGCATGTTTATTCATTATTTGGTTCTTATACAATGTTTCTGTATAGCATGTATGATACATTAACTCTTGTGAAATTTGTGCCATGAGATATATGTAATTCTTAGCCTCCTCACTATCCCACACCACACACATACACATTATTTCAAAAATTTGCTAATAGTTGCATTCATAGAGAAATTTAATTGTATATGTTCGATGTGTGAGTGCATTACATCTCTTATGTTAGATGATAAATTCTGTTTCGTTGAAGTACTAATGAATACCCTCAAATCCCTAGGTTGGTCAAGAAACTGAGGTCAGAGAAGGTGTCCCCATTGGTAGGATTGCCTTGAGGCTAGGGCGGCGGATTTGGGCGAGTACGGATGGGCGACAGTAGTTGGACTACATGGGTCATTTGTACCCGATGTCGTCCATCTTGTACACGCCTGAACTCGCAAGGTCCAGTCCACGTACTGACCAATCATGTTTGTTAACCTTATTTGCTCACACCTGTTTGGAACTTGAAACACCCTTCAGCCATTGAAGCCCATTGATAACCATTTGAAACTGATCCACTGACTCGAGAGCCGGACATGGTGGAATGAGACACTATGTCCGAGCTGTCGGCCTATGTTAGGGTGAAGAGCCTCCCCGTAGTGACCACGAGCGATCCCACATCTCAGCACTCCCCATGTGCTTGAAGTCGGGGATGTGGAACCCAACGGGATCAAGGATCGCAGGGTCTCGGCCTCGCACGTTGAGGGGCCTTGGCCTCGCTACCAGTTTAGGGTATTGATATTGTGGGGTATACTAGTTTCTCCAATCTGCTGTTTGAATGGACTTAATAAAAAACCTGGCTAACATGATCATGACTGTATCGCTCTAGTTAGGTTGGCGACTCGGCAGTTGAGGTCGCAATGAGGGTGGTTGGTCATACGCGATCGTTAAATGGAATCGCCCGAGGGAGTGTTGTTGCGAGGGCATGCATCATATCATTTATCATTCACCTGCATTAACAAGATTAGTTAGGTGTTTATGGATGTTTGTCTTTTATTAAATTCATAATATAATTGATGTTTGTTACAACTTAAGACTAATAGCACCCATTGAGTTGATCACTCACTCCCACTCTGGGACGGTGTTTTAAAACACCAACCAGACTCTTCAGTAGCTGCAGGTGACGCTGAGTTCGAGGAGGATGAGTTGTCCTACTTCCAGCTGATGGGCGGCTCACCATAGACTTTTGAAGCCTATTTTGGATCGCTAAGTGGTGGACTTAGCGCAATATTCTTTTAGACTTATCATTTTTGCATTTTTACTAGGGTTGTACGACCCATTCATATATATATATATATATATATAAATATATATATATATATATATATATATATATATATATATATATATATATATATATATATATATATATATATATAGCTGTATTGTGATTCATGTTTCAGGTAATTCTATGCTGCTTATTAAACAGGATTAAACGCAAAACAGTAAAATTAATTGAAAGTGATATCCGGAAACTTCGGAGTCGAGCGTATGTACGAACCCCCAATTTTTAAGGCATTACAGGTTGCTATGTTGAGTCGGGTGCTGGGTTGGGTTGGGTTGGGAGCAGGCTCAACTCGACTCGAGGTAAGCTCGCCTTGACTTGATCCACTAACTCATTTCAAGCTCGACTCAAAAAGTTTGGCAAACAAGCTAGGCTCTAATAATAAGTTCAAGGTAAAACTCGAGCTCAAACTCGAGAAGAGCAACAACGAGTCAAGCAAAGCTTGGCCCACCTTGTCTTGACTCAGCTTGATGTACAACCCTAGCCATGCATGTGAGAAGAATGGGCTCCATGGGCCAATGAAAACTGATTCTAAGTACATTGCCTAGAAATCATGGGCCAAACGATACCCAACTTTGGTAGTTTCTGCGATAGAAGCTATGTGGGGCTTGTGGGGCCACAGATGTGCCGTGACAATTCCACTTTTTCCATTAGTTTTTTAAACAGGATTTTAAACATTAGCCACATCGAGGGCTCGGGTACGCCACTCACAGGAATCAGTGAGAATGGGAAAGTCCACCATTGAAACCTTTTAAACTTAATACCACTTGGATGAGCTGAACTCAACAATATCTTCCTGATCCAAAACTTCTGTGGCCCCACAACGGTGGTCGTTCAATCCCTGCTGTTTCGTTAGCGTGGTCCCACCTATGCTTCAGATCTGACTGATTTTTGGATTCCTACCTTATTGTGAGCTTTAGAAACTGATGGACGGAGTGGATTTTCCACGGACATCTCCATGGCCCCACATAGCTTCTGACCACACGAAATTACTGCAGGCGGGGGCCTTTTAAGTGGGAGGTTAATAAAACGAAAATGGTGGGCCATTAAAATTAAATCACGGCCGTCCAGTTCAACGACTTGTCATGGCCCATCGATCAGAAATCGAGGCAGTCCAGTTCAACGACGTGTCATGGCCCACCTGATTATTGGATTAGAAATATTTTCCTATCTTCCATTCTTGCCGGTGAGTCGAAACCTGATGCATGGGTTTCATGGAAGACCGTTAGGTGGGCTGTCAATCGTGGAAAACTTCATAGCAACGTCGTTTATTCGGACTCAGTTATGTGTGCCCCACCGTGATGTATGTGTTATATCCACACCGTCCATCCATCTTGGAAGATCATTTTATTGTAGTAGGCGAAAATGATGCAGATACGAAGCTCAAGTAGACTGCGCTAAAGAAAGCAGTGGTACAATGACAGCCATCGTTGAAACCTTCCCATGGCCCGCCATGATGTTTATTTTCCATCCGATCTGTTCATAAGGTCATGAATACATAGATGAAGGGAAAGGACAAATATCAGCTTGATCCAAATTTCTGTGGTCCCAAGATGTTTTCATTGGTAGGCGTTCAATCCCCACTCTTTTGCGCGGTGTGGTCCACTTGAGATTTGGATCTTCCTCATTTTTGGGCTTGTGACCTAAAATGATCTGAAAAAAATGGATGGAAAGTGTGGATATAACACATACATCACGGCGGCCCCACGTACCTTTGTCACGTCAACCACCACCCACGTCGGTGGTGCGTGCCGCATATGAAACCGAGTCCCCAGTGGTGGTGTGTCGATGTTCTGTGGGGACCAACGTGATCTATGTGTTTTTACATCTACGCTGTCCATCCGTTTTGAAACCTCATTCTAGGGCAGGAGTCCAAAAACGAAGCAAATCCGAAGATCAAATGTATCACACCATAGGAAACAGTGGTGAGTGAACACCCACCGTTAAAAACTTATCGACGGCCATAAAAGTTTTGTATCGGCCTGATATTTGTTTTTTCCCTTCATCTACGTACGAGTGACCTTATCAACAGGTTGGATGACAAATAAACATTACGGTGAACCCCAGAAAGGTTTCAACGGTGGGGTCATATCTCCGCTGTTTCCTACAGTGTGGTTCAATTTAGATTCAGATCTGCTTAATTTTTGGGTTCTTTTACTAAAATGAGCTGAAAAAACAGATGGACGGCGTGGATATGAAACAAATACATGAAGTTGGGCCCCACAGCGCCCAACACATCAACACACCAGGTGTGGGTGGCGTATGCAACACCACACAACCTGCATCCCAACGCGGGTGGTGTTGGCTACACCACCTGATCCGTGGCGCATCTATTCAATTCCTCGATCCCTGCCAGCCGTCCATCACACGGGGACAAACGTGGGCGGACAGGGGCAGACACCTGAGCCACGCTCTCCACTGAGAAGAGAGAGAGAGAGAGAGAGAGAGAGAGAGCATCTCTTTCTCCCTTCAATTCCTTTCGATCTTCTTATTGGAAGGGTTTCTGTTTTTTCCCTCTGTGAATTTTCTCAATTGGATCGAGGAAAATCCACCCTCGTAACTTGATAGACGCTCAGATAGAGATCGTCTCGTCGCAGCCGTCTATATGATGCTGAAGAAGAGCCCTCCGAAGCATCGGCATGATGGGACCTCTCCCCTCCCTCTGGGCATGGACTGGAGTCCTCCTCCCAAGAGATGGGTATGTTTTTCTTTCTCAATTTCCCACCCTTGCTGTCGTTGTCTGCATTCATCATCTCTCACTGAATTTTCTGAATTTCATTGTTTTTCTTTCCCTCGGGTGAGTTAGATGCCATGATGATCTTTATGATGCTTGTATGAATATTAACTCATTGAGAATTAAAATAAAAAAGAGACTGGAAATAGGCGATTTTGATGAGAAATGGGATCAGGCTCGCCCGGGACTCCTCATGTGTGCTGATGTGGCACAGTCATGCACGAGATCACACTGTGTGAATTTGCTTTGGCGAGGTCAATTAAAATTCAGGCGGGTCAGCCTATCATGTGTCTGCTTGTGTAGATAAATGTGGAGTTTTGTCCTTCTGTAATTGTGCATTCCCACCTTAAGAGCAGATCAGTCTGATAGGACTGCATGTAAATAGGTTGGGTTGCCATCTGAATGGCCAGGATCTCATACTCGCATGTGTGGTTTGCATCTGGGGTATGCACAAATGCTTGAGTTCCATTAGGGGTCCTTTGGATGGTGGTAAATGGTTTACGTTGTAAATGATTTACTTGTAAATCACTTAAAGGCTGTAAATGATTTACAGCCTGTCTTTTTGGCTTTAAGTTGTAAATGATTTACTAGTAAATCATTTGCCGTGTTTGGATAGCCTGTAAATGGTAAATGAAATCTGCTTTATAGGCTTTCATGAAAAAAAAAAAAAAAAGCCGTTGCCATCTTCTCATTTACTAGTAAATGAGAAGGGGGCTTTGCTAGTAAATCATTTACAAGTAGTAAATGATTTACTAGCAAATTAGAGTATCCAAACACAAGTAGTAAATGATTTGCTAGTAAATCATTTACTACTTACCCCATTTACCACCATCCAAACTAGTTGTTTTGGTTTATAATGGCATCTCCAACCTGTAAAAGAATTGATCTTGCTGGCCTTTGGAGAATTCCAAGTTGAGAGAGAGTCGTATATTGTTTGCAGAATTTTGATTGTAAGGAAATTGCTTCGATCATATATGGGCCTTCTTACCATACCTTGATGAGTACCTTGTTTGTTTCTCTTTCAAAGTACAATCACTGGTTGCCGATAAAGCTACCAGGAATTAGTTTGAATGTTGTATTTACTGATGCAGCTATTGAACTTCTCTATAGAAGAAACAAAAGAACTGGAAGGGTTCTAAGTCTCTTACAACATTACTTATATTGAATGTCATTGCTAACATTCAGTGAGGAGGAAATGGCAAGCAGTCACGTTTCCTGGTATTCATAATGAGGAAGTTGAAGTTGCCTTAAAATGTTGTTACATTCCTTTCATTGAACTTGAAATTAAGGGAGCGCCTTGGCCCTTTCTTGGGTCTCCTGGGTTTCTTCCAACCTTGGCGCTGGGTTGTTGTATTTTAGTTTTCCTTTGTAGATTTTTTTTTTTTTTTTTTGGTTTTGTTCTGTTTTGGATCTGCCTAATAAAATGTTTCGTCTTTCAAAAATAAAAAAAAGATGTAATTCGGAACCCCGTCGCTCAGTCTGAACGCTTAGGAAGTTAGTTACAATTCGATAGTGCATCTAGACTGTAGTTGCACAAAACGTGAAGCAGCAAAAGATTCAGGAGTGGGGAAGCATCTGTTTAAAAAATGGCTAGGAAGCAGGAGTGGAGTGGGTTGAAACTGTGATTTAAAGCGGGAGCATCACCTAGTTTGAAGGATCCCGGAACTAAGATCCAAACAATGATATAGTGGAGTGTAAATAGTTCTGCCAGTCTACATCATGGTTTACCTATAGTGCATCTTTGTCTTTCAAAGAGGAAAAAATAGTATTTGCAATTCAGTTATGTACTTTAGTTGTCCATTTGTTTATTAGTTTTTCTTTTGTATAACTCATGCCTCATATAGGATGCAAGTATTTCCTCAACAAGACTTCCTCGATGCTGCCACTTTGCATTGAGGAATGAGTGAACCACTTCCTAGAACCAGAGAGATTCATGATAAAGGATGGTGTACCGTCCAATCCCATGGTTTAATTTGTTCTCAGAAAATAAATACTTAGCATGGTTCAAAATGTTTCCCAATGTGACTTGGTTTTGCCTGGAATTTTTTTTTTTTTTTGGGGGCGTTGTACTCTCATTAAAGTGGCTTTGTCGATTGCTGTGTACTTTGTCCCTATCTCAGTGTCCTACAAGTGTCATTGATGGGTTGGAATGGTCACAAATCTGACCTTTTTGTGGCAAGGGACGGAAGATGAATCAAAGTTGGCATTTTCTGGATCCAGGAGAAATGCGCCAACCAATGAAACATGGTGGTTTCGGTATCGAATATCTGAAAGCAATAAACCAAGCCTTACTTGGGAAATGGTTATGGAATTTGGAGATGAGGATGATATGTTCTTAGAAAAAAAAGGTGCTAGTGGCGAACAAGGAGTGCGGGAAGACAGGCGTGTTAGTCGATTAAATTCCAGGAGGATAGGTGTTGTGTTGAAAATCTGTTGATCTCCTTTGAAAGCCTTTACAAAATCTCAAGGTGCATTGAAGTGAAAGTCATCAATTGCTATGAGCAGGTTAGTGCTCTTTTATTTGTCTCCCAGGTTGAAAGTATCTGAGAGAGGAAGAGGGGTTTATTAGATTTTTGGTGCTTTTGGGGGAAGTGGTGTTTGATTAGTCAGGTCAGGATAGGAGAAAATGGAGTTGGGAGCCATCCCTTAATTCTCATCAAATTCTTTATAGGAATTCGATGGAGGAAGGGATTAGTTTGCCCAAATGGCGTGGGTCTGGGCATGAATGGCTCCCAAAGGGTCACAGCTTTTGAGTGGTTGTCTTGTTGTGACAAGGTGTTAATATTGATCATCTTGATAGGAAGAAAGTGCTCATAATGAATGGATGTGGCATGCTTTTGAGGGATGCTGAAAGCACAAATAATTTTCTTTATTCATTGTTGATATGTATAATGTATCCAGTTTATGGGGCTGGTATTTTGGTCAGTTTGGGATTGCTTGGTTGATGCATGACTCTATGGAGATGCTCCTCGAGGCGTGGATTGGCCCTAAAGTTTCTATGGGTAAATTACTCTGGGCTCTGTGTTTTCTAGTAATTCTATGGGCCACCTGGAAGGAAAGGGATAGCAGGATTTTCAATAATAAAAGAAAATTGGTTATCCAGGTCAATGATAGATTGAGAGGTTATGTCAGCTCCTAGGCACTATTTTTCAAGGAATTCGATGTGTATAGATGATTTTCTTTGCAGTTGGGTGCAAATCCTTTTTTGATGTCTTAGTTGGTTCCTTTGTTAGGTTGTAGTTTGGCATGGGCTTTCCTTTCATAAATTTCTCTTATGAATGAAAAGAAAAAGATCAAAGTTGGCCTACTATGTAGGTTTGAACTGCATACTAATGGACGGAACCTGATTCTACAAACAAGATTCATATAAATAAATTAAGTAATAAATGTTATATTGTCCAATTTCTCGAGCACAAAAGGTAGCTTATGCATTTGCAAGTTTCCAAGGCCAGATTTGCTAGGTTCACTAATGGCTCATTTGGCATCTTTACTCCTATTCAATAAGAGCTACTCCAATAAGCTCTTTTTGTTCTAGCTCTTGTTTTAAATAAGCTCGTTTGGTAAAATCACCTTTTCAAGTCCAAAAAAAGCTCTTAGTTAAAATAAGCACGTTTGGTAAAACCTTCCAATAAGAGCTTTTTTTTTTTTTTAAAGGGTAATTGACGTCATTTTTAAAGATTAGAACAACTCTATTATAGGAGCAATTCAGATGTTTGTTTTGGTAGATCTCACTATAGGTTAACAATGCCCCAAATGATAAAAGAATGGATGGCTACAATCTTCATATTTTAAGACATTTGGGCCATCCATTATATCGTATATTAGATGTGGATCAACCATCATATGGAGCCCACCTTTGATGTGGACCATCCAACGTGTAAGCCAGACCTTCGAAGTAGGTTGTCCATCATATAATGCCTGTCTTGGATGTGGACGATTCATCATTAGGGGCCCACCTTGATGTAGATCATCCATCATGTGGGGCCCACCATCAATGTTAATTGTCCTTTATGTGAGGCCCCTCAATGTCCACTACCCATCACCCATCACGTGGAGTCCACATTTGATGTGCCCATAGTGTGGACCCTACCTTTTGAAGTGGATTTCCATCATGTGGGGCCCACTTTTGATATCCACCACTCATCATGTGCGGCGCACCTTCTATGTGGATCATTCATCATGTGACCCACTTTGGATATGGGTCATTTATCATGAGAGACCTTGGATGTGGACCGCCCATTATGAGGGGGCACACTTTGATACGTGCCATCCATCATGTGAAGCCCACTCAGTCCATTATATGGGTCTACCTTGATGTGGACCATTCATTATGTGGGGCCCCACCTTCAATATGTGTTGTTCATCATGTGGGCCCACCTTTGATGTCAACCGACCATCATGTACGCCCACATTTAATGACCATCATCCATCATGTGGGTCCCACCTTTGATGTGGACCGCCCATCAAATGGGACCAACTTGATATGGATGTTCCGTCATACTAGGCCACACTTTGATGCAGGCCATCCATCATGTGGGGCTCACCTTTGATGTGAACTATTCATTATGTGGGCCCACCTTGATGTGGACCATACATTATGTGGGGGCCCACGTTCAATATGGGTCGTTCATCATGAGGGGCCCACCTTTGATGTCCACCATCCATCATTCTGGTCCCATCTTTGTTGTGGACCATCTATCATGTAGGGCCCACTTGATGTTGATAGTCCATCATGCAGGGCCACATTTTGATCCGAGCCATCCATCATGTGGTCCCACATTCAATGTCCACCATCCATCATGTGGGTCCCACCTTAGATGTGGACCATCCATCAAGTAGGGCCGGCTTGATGTGGATCGTCCATCATGTTGGGCCACACTTTGATGCATGCCATCCATCATGCGGGGCTCACCTTTGATGTGACCGTGCATTATGTGGGCCCACCTATGATGTGGTCCATGTGGACCATTCATTATGTGGGGCCCCACCTTCAGTATGGGTCGTTCATCATGTGGGCCTACCTCAAAGAGATTATAAAGAGGAGAAAGGTCAAGATGGGAATTACTTAAAAAGTTTAAGTACTAACTTATCCAAAAATTATCCAAAAATGTCTACCAAATTAAACCAAATCAGCTCTGTTTCAAAAGGTAACGCCTCCCCAACTTATAAAGTCGGAGCTTATTTGCTACTTTTTAAAGTAATAAGGCTCCTAATTAGGTGATGGATTTCCCAAGGTACATCCTGTTTCTTTCTTTTCTTCGAAAGGTATTCTTCTTCTTCTTTCCTTGTCTTCCTCTTTTCCCTTCCATTACAACATTTTAAACCTTAGATCATTTGAATCCCTAAAAACCCCATTCCTAAATTTCCAGCCATGAATCCAAAACCCTAATCAAAATCCAAATTTTTTATTTTTATTTTTGTGAAACTTTCCCCCAAACCAGAATTTTGCTTGCATCATTATCTATCCACGTGCTTGTTGCACTACCCATGCTAGATTGAAAGTCCATATTTCTAAGTGGGTTACTCTTGAACTATTTTATATTTTCGTGCACCGCGTATGTGAAAACCTAGGATCTTCATGTTATAAATCTGAATTTCCGAATCTATTATAAGGATATGCTTGATTTTACATGTTGATTGCTGAAATTAATGTGTAATTGATCTCTCATCTTGTATCTTAGGATAGTTTCCATCATCCTACATCATTTATATTAGTGGTTTCTTGCACCCTTGTTCATTGGGCTATGTAAGTTGGTGGTATCTTTAAATTTTAAACTCTTGCAAGCATCCTATGTTTATGTAGAATGGAAGAGACACTGTTTGGCCACATGACCCTCGCACCGGATGGAGTTACTGTGTTACAATCCCGTCTTGGATCGTGCTACCCGAGTCAAGAACTTCAGATGGAAGCTCAGCTAATACTATAGTGGTGAGGGTTTTCGTTTACCTTCTCAAATTTTGTAGCCTCTGTTGTTTTTCGATATGGTAACTTGAGTTATTCATTGTTTCCAAAGCTTGGTGGTTGTTGTTGTAATTCATGGCTTGTAAGTAACACAATTTGTTCGTTAAAAAAAAAAGTAACAGAATTTGTTAGTGCAATTTTATGGATAAGTTGCTTTCCAGGCTTCTTATTCCTATGGTTAGAAAGGGTCTATTTGTCTTTTTTAGAGCATTTGGATTTTTTTTTTTCCCGCATTCTATGAAGGTCTGTTTGGTAGTAGAAAAAAAAAAACTGTTAGGAACATTTATTGCAAAAGAATAGCATGCCACCTTTAACTATCTACTTCATTTTTGTTCTTTGGGATTGAAAAGTGAGAAACTGTGAGGGCACATTTGTTTGAACCCATTGCATGTGTAAATTTGGTTTGCATTAATCTCATTTATCCATGTCTGTTTGCTCCAACTTTCCCATGTAAATGTTTTTGAACCCACCCATTTTTCTATGAAAATGGGTAAAAATTTTTCACACCTGCCCTCATGAGGAATCACATACCTATGTAAATTGCCCCTTTGGTTTTCAGCCCTTAATATGGATCATCCATTTCCCAAAACACTAATCGGATGGTTAAGATCATCTAGTCGAAGTTATTTGAGAGGGACGGGCAATCAAGGGTGGGGCCCACATGATGGACAATTCACATCACTGCTTAGACCTATATGTTATACTTAATATTCTTGCATTTGTTTCTTCCTTTTCCCGTGCCTCTCATAAATGTGTAGAATGAAATGGTCGGTTAACTGAAAGAGGGACCATTGTCAACCAGCTCTCTCTCTCTCTCTCTCTCTCTCTCTCTCTCTCTCTCTATTTTCCTCACTGGATTCTATCATTGTCTGAATCTGCCCTATTGGTGCTTTCTTGAGAACTTTTGTCTTTTTTCCTCTAGTTGTTTCTTAATGGATCATTGGCTGTTTTCTTAAGAAGAATCCCTCTCTGTAACCCTCAAAATCATAAATAGTTGAAGTTTCCCACACATTAATTATGGCATCCCCATAAAAAAAGATCTCTTTTGAATTTTGGCCAATGACCACAAGGCAAGATTTGGGGAATCCTTGATGACTAATCAAGAGTGCCCATTTTTTATGCATCGCAATGTCTAGTGGGCATTTAAAATGCTGGGATTTTATTTTATTTTATTTTATTTTTATTTTTATTTTTATTATTTTTTTATGACTACCATATTCCAGATGTCAAAATCTTGAGGGTAGTGGGTATTCGAATACCAGGCTTTTGAATTCCCCAAATGCAAATGACCACTTAAGGGATTTTGACATGCATCATACATGGATGACAAATGAGGAAACTTTGGTTGTAAAGACATTAATTAGATTCATGTGTTCTTTTCTGAGCAATTAGAATATGGACAGGGCACATTTATTGAGGGAAAACAAATCTTGGAACGTTCTTTCATTGCCAATGAGATATTAAACCTGCGGCATAGGGAGGGCACCGGGGGAATAGTGTGTAAGTTGGACTTAAAGAAAGACTGATCATGTTGACTGGGCTTTTCTTGATTTTATGCTAGGCTGGTTGGGGTGCGGGGCCAAGTAGAGAAGTTGGATCTGTGAATGAGTGGGGTCGGCTAAGTTTTCAGTCCTTGTTAATGGATCACCGAAAGGTTTCTTCAAATCTTCTAGGGGTCTAAGGCAAGGAAACCCACTTTCACCGTTTCTTTTTGTGGTGGTGGCTAAAGCTTTTAGTAGGTTACCAGCCGGAGGGGTATCAGAAGGTCTTGTTTGGGGCTTTAAGGTGGGATCATGGGACTTTTGGGTGTCTCACCTCCAATTTGTGGATGACACTATCTTACTTTGTGAGCCGGATGAGACACAAATTAACAACCTTCGGATGGTAGTTTTTTTTTTTTTGAAATGGCCTTGGGTCTAGTGGTGAATATGCAGAAGTCATCCCCATCGTGTGTTGGTCTGTAGAACGAGTAGGTGTATGCTCTTGTTTGGGTGTTTGGTTATAATGTGGAGTCCTTCTAACGGCTTACGTGGGTCTTCCTTTGTGCATAAAAAAGGTGACAAAAGGCTTGTGGGAATCTGTTATAGACAGGTTCGAAAGGAAATTATCCGAATGGAAGGGTAGGATGCTATCTTTAGGTGGCTGCGTTGTGCTTATTATATCAGTGCTCTCTAATCTTCCTCTATAATTCATGTCTCTTTTTAAATGCCCCAAAGGTGTACTCAATAAATTAGAAAAGCTCAGAAGGGGTTTTCTTTGGCAAAGTGGCGAAGTTAACAAGAAGAAATTTCACCTCATGATTTTTTTGGGGGGTGGGGGGTATGTGTATGCGGCCATTGGGGTCCATGAATGATTCATTATTAGGAAGATGGATTTGGCAATTTGGGGCCTAAGAAGGGGGTTTGTGGAAAGAGGTCCTCATCAGAAAATATGGCTTAGATAGGGAAGGATGGTGGTCCAATGGTGTCTCTTTGTATAGAGTGACAGGGACTTAACAAGATATCATGAAGCTTAAGCTGTCCTTACAGGGGCAGCTTATGAAGTGGGGGATGAGGCGAGGGTTACATTTTGGAAGGATGTTTGGCTTGGTGATAAAGCATTGCAAGAGATCTACACGAGACTAGCGCAAGTTGCTTTGGACCCTGATATCTCTGTCAAGCACTGTTTCATTTTTGGTGGTAATCTTGGGGTTTGGAACCCCTTGCGTAGAAGAGCCCTCCAAGAGGACGAATTTCAAGAGCTTTTAGCACTTCTTAGTCAGTTGGAAGGGGTTGTAACTTCGGTCGAGGGCAATATGGTGCAATGGCTCGTGGAGAGACCCGTAATTTTGCGATGAAGTCTATCCATGATGTTCTTGTCGGACCCTATCAGGGAGAGGCGCACTCGTATGTCAAGGTGCATACTTTCTTCCTATGATTCTATGGTGTGCCTAGTGTTCGAAGTATCGGTATCGTTACAAGTTTCGTTGGCCAGGGATACAGAAACGATATCGATATCATCGATAATATCGCTGATAACCGGAAATGCGGGGAAACATGAGAAAAACGGTGGAATTTTCAGCGTAACTTCAGGATATGTTAAAATCTATATATTTAGAAATAAAAAAATTGCAAAAAGAATGCATACATAACAAGTTTCCATTTAATGGGGCCTTAAAAACATGTGTTGTTGTAAGAAATCAATCCAACCATCCAACCTGCCATCCAAACATCCATCAATATTGCAAAATATCAACAACACATGATGTTTCACCAAGAAATCATCAACAATTGGAAAGGAAACAAAAGATTGTGGTCTCAATATCGCGCATGTTGCAATATTGATAATATCGAGGTATTATTAATATTATTAATGACAAATTAAACACTACATACAACCGTGTTCTCATGAAAAAAATTGAATTTTTTTCTTTTTCTTTCTAATAAGCAAAATTTTGATGATATCAATACGTTGGTGATATTATTGAAATATCGTCGATACGCTTATGATATAAGCGTTACCTAGAATTTACATAGTCGAAAATATTGGCAATACATTGGTGATATTGATGCATTGGCAATACAAGCAACACCTAGAATTTACATAGTTGAAAATATTGACGATTACATTAGCGATATTGATACGTTGGCGATACTTAGCGATACATTGCTAGTACCTGAAATTTTTTATACTGCATGCGTTATCGGTATTGCTACCAGTGTTATCGGTATCGCTGAGCTGGAGATAAAGATAATATTGGAGATAATTCGAACATTGGGTGTGCCTTCCAAGGTGGTGGCTTTTGCATGGTTAGTGGGGTGGAACATAGTGTTGGCAGTTGATAAGTCATGCAAGGGGGTCTTTTCATTATCAATGCATGACCCCTTTGTTTGAATGAAGAAGAGTTGGTGGGCCGCCTGTTTATGCATTGTTTCTTCTTTAGGGAGGTGTGGCATTCATCCTTCAGTGCTTTTTGGTGTTGCTTGGGCCTTCCCAAAGTCCATTGAGGACTTTTTTACGCTTTGGCACGGTGGGGGTTTTCGTGGTGAAGTTCTTAGGGAATGGAGATTGTTTCTCTTAGTGGGTTTGTGGTCCATTTGGAGGGAAAGAAACCTTAAATGCTTTAGGGACATCCAAAGCAATTCCCTTGGGGTGGTTTGTTCCGCTAGATTTCTTGTTTTTCAGTGAAGGGTGTGCTCCCCTTTCCCTGCAATCTATGGGTAGGGGAGTGTTTTTGGGCTTTTTTGTGGGTTTTTTCTTTTCTTTTCTTTTATTATTATTATTATTATTTTCTTTGCTAGCTTTTTTGCTTTGTATTCCTTTTGCTTTGCTTTTCCTTAATAAATTGTCATCCTACAAAAAAAAGGACAGTATAAGAGTTCAATGTCAGATCGCTGTGCGTTGTCTTGGTGAAATCTTGCAGTTGTGGAGCAGTAAGAAACAAAAAAAAATCCAAAAATATGATGTGTATCAGGACTCTTTAAATAACACAGGCAAAACATTTCTGGAGCCTTTTCAGGGACAGATTATTCATGCACCTTCAAAAGAGATCTTTTGTGATGAAGAAACGGAGGAATTCCCGAGCCTTATGGAGCATCTCAATATTTCACTCCGAATATTGGAGAAAATGACAAGGGGAGTTGCCAAGTTGGACTTTTGAAAAATGATTAAATTTCTCCACAGTTTTTCAGCAAACTGTTTAAAGGAGTAGAAATTTGCAGGAAAGTGGCTCCTGCTACTGTGATTTGGATTTATAATGGAGCCCCCAAGGGTGATAGCTTTTGATGTCTTGTTACGAGTGATATCGTCCTTAGGGTGAATCACCTAAGGAGAAAGAATATGATAGTGATTAATGCTTGCATTCTGTCTCTAGGATGCTGAATCGGTGGTGCACATACTTATGCATTGCCTGTTTTCACTATTGTTCAGACCCTTTAAGCTATTTGGTAGAACATGGGTGATGCCCGGTTCAGCAGGGTTATCTTTCAAAGCATAAAACGTGGGGATTTTGATAGGGGTATCATGTGGGAGCATGTGTTCTGAGCGGTTTTGTGGGCAATATGGAAGGGGCATAACAATAAAACCTTTCATAACATATCTAAGCAGGTGGAAGAGGTCATCCTACACATCTGAGGAATATCCTAGCTCGGGCTAAAGGTGTTCTGCCCCGGCAAGTTGTAATTCTGAGGAGTTGGAAGCATTATGGTGTGCAGATGTTTGACAATCTCCAGCAATGCTCCCTGTCATTAGCCTTTTATCCCTTGCTTTTAGGCGCTTTTTGTTTCTGATGTCTTCTTCTGATGAAATTCCTTTTATATGGTTCAAAGAAGAAGAATGTTCTTTCAGTCTTGTAGTGTTGAATATCTTTATAACTGCTTAAACTCTGCTAATTTAAGTCATTCCTAATTCCCATTTATATACCACATCTAATGAATTGAACTTTTATATATATTTGTTTGTTACAGAACCTTGATAAGAGTTCCTTCTCAGTCTAGGGTAGAGAGCACTTCTTTATGTTTTCAACTTAGACTCTTCTCCTTCTTGGGTCTTTCATTTATTTGCAGTTTAAAAAGCTGCAGATAATTTTCTTGTAATTGTCCATCTAGTTATTGCTAATCAATGGACATCTGAGAGGATTGTCCTTCTAGTTGTTGCTAGACATCAATGGACATACATCCACAAGGTGAAGTTCCTGCCCTGTTTAATTGACCTGATTTTTGGAAGTTAATTTACGTGCCCTGTCTAATCTAAACATACTTTAAAATGCATCTATATGTCTCACTTTTGAGAGAAATCTCTCCATTGCAAACTATATTATAATCTCAACCAGAAAGTTTAATTATTACTTTTAATTTCATTTTTTTTGAAAGGTTACAGCTTTTAATTTCTCTGACATTAAGCATCTGAAAGGATATTTAACATGGAAAATACTGACTTCACTCATCCATTCCCAAATAGATGTGTATGGTATAGATGAGTATGGTATTATTGTTACATGTCTTTTCTTTTTTCCTGTCTGAACATTCTTCAGGAACAGTTTTACAGGGTTCAGGTTGGTGTACAATCACCAGAAGGGGTTAGTACTGCCCGAGGAATACTTAGAAGATTCAGTGACTTCTTGAAGCTATTTGCGGCAGTAAGCATATGAATCTGATTTTTCTATTGGTAGAGAAAAAATAATCTCTTCTATTAGTTTTTGGAAACTTTTGGCTTCCGTCATGGCTCATGATCACATAATTGTTCTCCATGTCTTCCTTCTGGTTTCACTCGTGCCAAGATATTCAATTCTACCATGAAATCTTATCCTTGTCAAAGGAGAATACTTCTCATCCCTACATGGTATGGCCATAAAGTACCCACATATATATATATATATATATATATATATATTTCACCTTTCATTTCATTTTTCCTGGTCCTTCTTCATTTAAACCATAGAGGCTTAGAAACTAAGTTTAAACTAGATCTAGGCTTATTTTGATGATCAAAATACAAAATTTGAGTAGGATCCAATCGATCAAATTGGAGTGGACCATTTTGGAAAATATTGAGGAAGGGGTAAACCATCACTTTTTTTTTTCCCTTCTCTTTTTCCATATTCCTTTTGTTGTATTAATGTAATGGGCCCTAATCCACCAATGTTTGGTTTGTGTTCTATGAGTGTCTATTTGTTTGATTTTCAGCAGGTCAAGCTTACACTGCCTGGCAGACAACATTAGAATGACCTGTTACACCATCAAATACATGTCCAAAACCGAAAAAGTTTTTTGGCTGTTATAGGGCCCTATTGGCCGATATGGCCCTCGTAGTGGCCGGTACAGCCCATAACGTCTACCAGCAAGTTGGCCGATATGCTGTCCGATACCGTTACGTAATACCTTTCATCCCTACGAGTTTTACATTTTTCTGTAATTCTATCTCTGAAGGTCAAAACGTGGAGATCTATAATAATCAGGCCATCATTGCCTATCCCAATTTAATAGATGACTGCATGTTGGGGCACCAAGAATATGGCCTGTTGCATCAGCAGCAAGAGTGAAAAGGAAAATTGCTTATTGCTGGTTGCATCGGCAGCCAGGGTGAAATGGAATGTGGAAGTGGAAAGCAGGTCACTTTGTCTCAAGCTTCAAGGAATCCTGAAGCTGCCAATTGATCCTCCATTAATCATGGTAGAGGCAAACCATCGAGATACGCCTTTAGGTCGTGTTTCTTCATGTAAATTTGTAGCAGAATAGAATTAAACAAACCATACATATGACCACTTTTTCATAAGAGCTTATATCATCAAGTACGGAAAGATGCGAACAGGGATGAAGTGGGAAGAGCACCTTACCTTTGATGAAGTTTACTTGGAAACCCTTCTGGGCCTGATCTTCAAAACTACAATTGGACCTTAGGAATATCTCCACTCTTGAGTGCATAATCTTCTGCTGGTGTTGTTTGGTAGCCTTCAAACCCACATGGATTGCACATAAAGTTTCAGCTTAGGTGTCTTAACTAAATTGATGTATTTTATGACTATGAGTGAAGGTAAGCTTGGGTGTTTTACTTACTGCTGTAAAACGAGTTAACATCATCCAGCTATAATGTGCTGCTGCATCTTCCTCATATACCACCCATTTTAGAGAAAATTATCCAATGGAAAAGAATATATAGTGCAACTTTCAGTTTTTCTTTTAACCTCTTCTTTTTTTAAAGCAGTTGATGAAACAAACTGAAAGAATGACCTGACAGACAACAAT
The DNA here is from genome assembly GCF_029962835.1 of Magnolia sinica. Taxonomy (NCBI): domain Eukaryota; kingdom Viridiplantae; phylum Streptophyta; class Magnoliopsida; order Magnoliales; family Magnoliaceae; genus Magnolia; species Magnolia sinica. The sequence continues at coordinate 89,121,851 of NC_080580.1, forward strand.
CTATGGACAAACTGAACCAGGAACCTAGCATTTCTGGTTTAGTACATTGGGTTTCATGATATGCATGTGTACATTGAGTTATATATGCGGAAAATGTCTATGCTGCTACATATTATCATGTTTGGTGGAACATCTGTTGTTGAAAAGTGACAATCATTATCCTGCTTTACTAATATTGTGATCAGAAGTGGAGTAATAAAGTGCAGAAAATCCTCAGGAACCTATGTCACACAGTGTTTATGTAGAAGATTGATTTGTTCTAACCTAGTTGCTTGGATTGGTGTTAGAAAGCTGCTTGAACCACAATCTTGAAGCTCAATGTGTACTTGGCTGGAAACGAGAACCTAACATTTTTCAGTACTTGAAAATTTTATGGGAGATTTTGTGAACTGGTAACTCTCTGTTATTATATTACAATGTTGCTGGACAGTGTTTGTTTCTTGTTCTCAACCTCTGTCTGACATCCATTTAATATGTCAATAGGCTTCAAGAGTTTCTATAGTTGCAAGGCTATGCAGATCTAAGTGATAATCATTCTGAATGTCTTTTGGGATCTCTACATCTTCTAGTTCTTGGGCTCTCTCTCTCTACTTCTACCGAGTGGTCGTTGGTATTTTCTGTCAATACCAACTTTTGATCTAAAAGTTAGCCATCGTAGCCTGCTGGACTTCGTATAATGTGATATAACAAGATACCCAGTCCTTAGCTTTCTGGGTTGTACCATACCATTTATGCATGAAATTAAAGTATTTAAATCAAATTGTGTAGCAGAGTGATTATCCTAAAGAATGTACCATGCTGAATTTTGCAAGACAAAATGTGAGGGATGCATGGTTCTGAATGTCAGTATCAGTTGGCGTATCGGTCCAGCGGAAAATGATACGATATAGCGTCACGTATCAGTATCAAGGCTGTATTGGCCTGTATCGGTCAATTTTTTAAAAGCAAAAAAAATATGAAAAAATATTAGAAAAATAGGAAAAAAGGAGATATCCAAGAATCTATGGTTTTTTGTGTGTGTTTTGACCATGTATTCAATGGTGTATTAGACCATTCTTTGATAAGAATGTTGTCTATCGGTTTGACTTGTTGAGGATCAACTAAATGGGCCCTAATTAAACACAAATCGAGCATGATTTGGTGAAGTAGGGCTCATTACATTGAAATATAACAAAAAGAAGAAGAAAATATAAAAAAGAAAGTGAAGGTTTACCATTCTTTCTGATTTTTTTCCATAATGGTCAACTTCGCTTTCATTTCTTGAATCCCATTCAAATCATTTGTTTTGATCCCAGAATAGGTTTAGATATAGCCTAAAATGAGTTTTTAAGATTCTTCCTTGGTTTAAATGAAAAAAAGAAGAGGAGATGAGTGAAATTTTGGAAAATAAATAAATAAATTCAAAATTGGGCTTTTATGGGCGTATCGGCCTTATCGGGCGTATCGGCCGATACAGGCTGATACGGGTCCCTTTTTTTTTTTTTTTTTTTTTTTTTTTTTTGTATCAGGTCGATACGACTCCATATCGCATACCGTCTTGTGTACAGCCGTATTGGTCGATATGGATACGATATGGCCATATTGGCCGATATGATACCGATATTCATATCTATGGAGGGATGCAAATGGAATATGACTGGTTTGATTATGACACGAAAAGAAAAAGATCAACTAAACATTATTTTGTTCTCATTGTGATTAAACTAGTTTTTAAGATGTTCTCATGTAATCCTTTATATTTTGTAGGTTAAACGTTCATTTCCAAAGAAAAGTCTTCCCCCAGCCCCACCAAAGCATTCTTTCTTGAGAATTAATTCCAGCCGGCCGCTGTTGGAAGAGGTAGTTAACACATTCGATTTTTTTTACTGTTTGCATTTGGTCTGCTTTCTATTTTACATCCATGAAATTTTTTCATTTGAATGTGATTTGTGAACTGTGGAAAAAACTATGACAGTTTCATTATGAAATTGGTTCTACACAGTGTTCAAAATTTCTGTATCATTACATGTATCGATGACTGGGGATACAAAAATATGTATAGGTATTTGCCAATTTTTCGCCGATACTTGGAAAAATAATGATGTCTAGGGGTAACATTGGGGAAAATGTTGGGAAAAAAGGTAGAATTTTTCAGTGAAACTTCAAGAGATGTTAAAATACACATATTTACACGTTTAGGAATCAAAACATTGCGAAAAACTATTATATTTAACAATTTTCCATTTTCTAGGGGCCTAAACCATGTGTTGTTTAGGCTGTTGTATTTGTAGTTTAGTTTTTTCTTTTCTTTTTTTTTTTTTTTCCTTTCTTTTGCCCATGTAGCTTTCAGTTCTTTTTTTTCTTATGGCTTTTGCCTAATAAAATTTCATCTTTCAAAAAAAAGGTGTTGTTTTTTTTTTTTAAAAAAAAATTAGTACAAAATAAATATGTAAAATTTGTACCTGATCAGTAGATCGACCAATACTGAGAGTATATATAAAATTTTCCCCATCGACTAACAATGAAAAACACATCTTCCAATATAAAAATGGAGAAATTAGGATTTCCCTAATTTCCCCAATTTCCATTTTCTGCTTTGTTAACAGTTATGGGTTTGGGCTATGGCGCGCTAGGATTTGGTTATGGGCCTATTTCCCACTTATTGCGTAGTGTTTTTGGTTTTAGGATATGCTAGATATTATGTTCATTATGTTAAGGATAGTTTTGTCATATTTACTTTTATCAAGTAAATATAAAGGGTGGGAGTGGGGGCGTGTAAACCTAACCCCATATTTTCTTCTCTCATCCTTTCTTCTCTCCTTTTCTCTCCTTTTCTCTTTCTTTCTTCTTTTTCCATCTCTACACAAGTCTACATGGTATTAGAGAAAGGTTAGAAGTGGTTCAGGCCTCGTAATCCTCTCCCTTCCGCCCCAAGTTGTTGCATGTGAAGAACGTGTCCTTGCATGGAGATCTACATGAAGAAGTCTATATGGAGTAACCTCCTAGGTATGTTGCTTAGGGGAGTTGTTTAAGGGGTCATTTGGAAACGAGGATTTGATTGTATTTGAGTGCATTCGTTTGGCAGCGTGGATTTAGAGGTATTTAGAATAAGAGGTATTTGAAATATACAATTTTGTTGTGTTTTGGAATCTCTCCTTTTTGTCGTGATTCGGAGTGAAATGCCTTTTTTGGCTCTTTCTTTAAAGGTAGGAGAGTCGCACGTGTAACAAAGGTGTCACTAGGCTACTAATCCATTCTACACGTGTCATGTTGATGAAACCCCAAAACAATAGAATTATTAATTGCATCACTAAAATTACATCATTAGAATGATCTGAACAGTCCAAACATTGGCCATGTGAATTGACGGTTAGAAAACATTGGCGAGTTGCTCGTTTGTGATCCTATGCTTGCGGCCCACCCGCAGCTCGAAATTTCGTCATTTTTGGTGAAAGTATATATTTCAATGGGTTTATTACAACCATTCTGTCAAATATCACATACGTATGCTAATTTGGGATATTAAAGTTGATTTAGTTATCAAATTCAAATTCATGTAAATATACTACAAAATTTCAATGGGTTCCTATTTTTGGATTGTAGTGCATTCAAATTATAAGCTGCCAAACACAACCAAAGATTCAGAATCACCTTGATTTGTGATTTGGATTCCAATGCATTCCAAACACAAGCTCCTGAACAAGCCCCACAGTATGTAGGTTAACTAAGTCTATATATGGGTTGAAGCAATTAACACAGGCTTGATTGGAGAAGTTCAGTAGTGTGGTCGTATCATTTAAATTAAAAAGGAGTAAAGTAGAACCCTCAGTCTTCTCAAGCACTCTACCTTGACTACATAATACTTGCTGTGTATGTGGATGATCGCATAGTGGTTGGTGATGACTTGGACGGCATTGAAAAAGCTGAAGTCATAACTTCAACTCAGTTTTAGATCAAAGACCCAGATCTTCTTCTATATTTTTTGGGCATTAAAGCGGTAAGATCTAAAGTTGGAATAAATCTATGTAAGAAACATACTTGTGACTTCTTGAAGAGACATGGATTTTGATTGCCAAACCAGTTGATACACCATTGGACTGTTATCTCAAACTTGAAGCTAAAGAATTAGAATTGATAGAAGACCCTTGTATGTGTCGGAGACTCGTTGGCAAACTTATCTATTTGACCATCACCAGGCCCGATATTGCCTTTTCAATCAGTGTAGTGAGTCAATTTATGTAAAGTTCAAGGGCATCACATCTAACAACAGTTATGAGGATCCTCAGGTATTTTAAATGTTTTCCTAGAAAGGGTATTCTATACAAAGCTCATGGTCATCTTTAGGTTGTTGGTTATTCAGATGCAGATTACGCAGGGTTGTGACATGAAACAAGGTCAACTACGGATTATTGCATTTTTCTAGACAATAATTTGGTCACTTGGAAAAGTAAGAAGCAGAACCTGGTTGCCAGGTCAAGCCTTGAAGCTAAATATGGGTCAATGACACATACAACTTGTGAACTTATATGATTGAAACCTCTTCTCTAAGACTTGGGATTCAAAGTTTAGGCTCCAGTGCCTTTACATTGCAAAATCAAGTTGCGGTATATATCGCAAATTATCTTGTGTTTCATGAGAGAACAAAGCATATAGATGTTGATTGCCATTTTATTTGAGACAAGATATCTCAAGGACAGATCCACACACCTTATATTTCGTCTTATGATCAAATCACTGATTTATTCACCAAGGCTCTTGGAAAATCTCAGTTCGACAAATTTGTTTCCAAGCTGGACATGCAAAAATGTTCCATCTCGAGGGGGAGTGTTAACAGTTAGGGGTTTGGGCCTACAATCCTATAGGATTTGGTTATGGGCCTATGACCTACCTTTTGCTTAGTGTTTTTGGTCTTGGGATATGTTAGACATCATGTTTATTGTATTAGATGCAGTTTTGTCATTTTTGTTTTTTTAATCACTTAAATATGATAGAGAGGGAGTTGAGGCATGTAACGTTAACCCCATTTTTCTTCATCTTCTCTCTCTCTCTCTCTCTCTCTCTCTCTCTCTCTCTCCCCCTTCTTTTCTCTTTCTTTCTTCTTCTTTCCATCTCTACACAAGTCTACACACTTAAATGGGAATCATGCATAGATATGGATTTCCATTGTACTCCATGTTAATATTTGATTTTTCATCACTGTTAAGTTCTGGCCCGTCTCCACTCCAAGTCAACATTTTCCCCCTAAATACAAACTTTGATTCAATAAAAACCAAGGGTCAGGAGGGTGTTTGGTTTTCCAATTACAACGGTAAATGGTTTTATAATGTTAAAATGTAGTGATTACAAATTCTTATACTCATTTCCTTTACAAGTGTATTTGACTCTCGATTTACGTGCCACAATTCTTGATTTAACAAACACTTTGAAATGATAATGATGGCTTATTTACTTTGCATTACACAGGAAATTGGAAAACACACACACAAAGGAGTTTTTTTTTTTTTTTTCGCTTTTAGGATTTTTACCAATATTTTGTTGATTTTTGCCTATTTACGAATATTTTCCTAGTATTGGGGTATTATCGATGGTATCACCAATACTAGGGAACTGCTATAAGGGAATTTTCTCAACTACTTGTATTGATAATATTGTCATATTAAGGCAATATTTGAAAAGTTTTAAAATGCCAGCAATTTTAGTATCATATCAATAGTATTGCCGATATTTGGAACACTGGCTCTACAAAAAAATCTTATTTTATTATAATCATTAAAAGTATGGTAACTTTTAATAAATAATGTTAAAGTTTTGTATTAATCCTATGTTGAACTCCCTCTTCAAAAGCAAACCATAGCAAAGGCTCTTCTCTCAATTAACAAAATTCCTGGTTTCGCCCTTTATCAGCATAAAAATTCCCAACAATTCCCATCAAAATGATCAGTAAGGGTTAGACGTTGGTCAAGTATTTGGTGTGGGTTGAGAATTGGAAAGATACCTGCCATTGCGTTACGTTTGGGTTGGTAATATTCTATGACCATGCCCATTGTCTTGGAGAAACTCTTCCCTATGCACGTGCAAACTTTAAGGGCAATAAAATTTGTGGCAAATCAAGTCGCAATAACTCATTCTTACTCATTATGGCAACCACTTAGTTATGATTGTAGGTGAAGGTCATGACTTGCCTTTTCAATCAATTTCATGGCATTTTTCTTTTTTCCCACATCTCTTAAAATAATGTCAATAGAGTGTGCAGCAAATGGTGAGCAAAATAAAATTTATGCTTATCCATCAACAATTTTTTAGCTAATTTGTATGATGTTTCATTGGGTAACAATTTGCACGACATTTTCCTCTGAATGAGCATGTGAAGTCTGTTGTCGGCTGAAGGCACATCGTAAACCACTGAACATACTTTCTCTAACTTCCACTCCCACCCACACTCACTCGTAGCCTTGCTCCCATTGTCCCTCTATGCCATGAACTGACCCCCTCCCTCCAAACATGTGCTGAGTCTGCTGATGTGCTTCATCTTCGCAAGCAGTGTGCAGGCTCTCTTTCCTCACTATTGTCACTTCCCTTTCTAAATCTTCACCAGACTGAGCATTATCATCATCACCCACACTGATATAATCAGGATAAAAAAACTTCTGCTCAGGCTACATCAAGAGCATTCTGCTGCTTTTGTACGGTAGATTTTTTGCCCGTAACTTCTTCCCAATTCCACTGCATCATCTACGTTATCTCTCCTGCATATTCTCACCCATTCTCTCACAATGCTACTAGTCAATATCCTCATTTTCTGGTTGGGTCACCATTTTTTCCTACTGACAACACAAGTCACAACTAACAAGTTCTGCCGCAGGTCCAACTCCAACTCCAAGTCCTACCCCCCTCCAAGACCAAGTCGTCAAACCCAAACTACTCCAAAACACCAAGCTCTTACAAAATATAAAAATATAATGTTAAAATAACATTATCTTAAATAAATACAAATTATGAATTTAAATTTAAATTTGGATGAATAGTGTCAGGCTGATGGTGGACTACTCACATGCCCCCAAATTAGCCTGAAATTCATGCAATCTATGGAATCTAATGCATATCCCTAAGCATTTGACATCATTCTCTCTATGAAATTTGAAGTAAAAATTGAAATTAAATTTGGATGAATGATGTTGCTGATTTGGTGGACTACTTAGATGCCCCCAGTGTTTTAAATATCGACGATATCGGCCGATATATCCCAAGATATATCTTGTATCCCACTAGTGCGATACTATACACAAAAGTAGTGCGATATATCCCACATGTTCGATCTAGTGAGCATTTTCGAATTTCGATCCTTTTATTTTCTGTAAATCATGTTAAATTGGTGTCAAATTGTTACAAATCCATGATTTTTCATGCTTTGTATGAAAAATCATGGATTCGGAGCTTCGATTTCGAAATTTGGAGTGGGGCGAGTTGCGAAAAATTGAAAAAAAAAATAATTCTCAATTTATCGCAAGTCGTTTGCAATCTGTGTCCAAACATCAAATCAAACATGTATGTAACATAATCTAGTGATTCTTCTTTTGCTTTTGAATGCATTGCTTGTGTTTCTAAACGTCTTCTTACATTTATAAATTATATGAATAGACATTGAATATATTTGCATCAATTCAATTAGACAACGCATAAATTAGGACCCCATACAAAGAAAACCTATTGTGTACTTGTTTTTTGAAATGTTTTGATTTATAAGTGTGAATTGATGTCTTTTTTAACAATCACCGAAGTTTCATCGAAAAATTCAACCAATTTCCCAATGTTTCCCCATGTTTCCAACAACAACGATACATTACACGATACAACCGATATATCCCATGCGATAACCGATACGTATTTGTATCCCAAGAAAGCGATACGTAACGCGATACCGATATTTCGAACACTGGATGTCCCAAGATGGGCCAAATTTATGCAGTCTGTGGGGTTCATCCCACTAATGCATATCCCTAAGCATTTGACGTAATTTCCTCCAAGTAATTTGAAGAAAAAAATAAATAAATTGGCACTATTCATTAAAAAAATACCTGAAATAAAAATTACCAGAAAATAGAAAATCGGAGAAAAACTCTGATTTAGTGCATACTGCATACAAGTATAGATCTAATCTAAAATCTATACACGTATTTCAACAGTCCACACTTCAAAAAAAAGAAGGAAAAAGAAATCGAATATTACTGAAAAATATGTAAAAAGCTTTAAAATAGAAGAAGAAGAATAGAAAAACATGGCCAAATTGGCAACAAATCTAGCAAGATTTTGTTGATTTGGTGATATAATGTTGAATCTAAACATGTGCAGCAAGAAAGAAAAAAAAAATAAAATCAATGTTACATATTTTTCAATTTTATTTTTATTTTTTCCAAAATCGGCTGCTGGATCTTTGATTCTTCGAAAGCAAATAGATTTGTGTTTTAATCTTGAATGATTGTACAATGCTGGTCGGAATTACATTAGAAGTACTCCCAAGAAGCAAAAATCACGAAATCTGGAGGAGAGAAGCGGGAAAACTGAAAAACCGCAGTGGTTTTGTAACTTATTTATGCGTAACCATTGTGGTCAAAATTTTCAGAACAGGGCATTACAGCCACATATCAGTAACAGTGGGCACTGTTATTGTTACATAACCATTTATTAATACCTTATTTAGGACTAATTGACCCTGCTTGATGGATGATCCAGATCACGAATAGACCTCATCTAGTATAATAATTATGGACCATGGGCTTAACCTGGCGAGTCAAGATCAATGATTGAACATATCTCTATTATAATAAAATACGGATCATATTGATTGGATGTTTAGAATTATCCCATCAAAGGTGGAACACGTGATGGATGGCTGAGATCCACTATTGGACCATTTTTATATTATATTGATTTCGACCAAAATTTTTGATGACCACTGATTGGATGGTTTGAATGGTCCAATCCTAATTGATTTCAAAGAACTTGGAACGTCTCCCCCAAAATGTTAATTTCATTACCCAACCAAACAAGAAATCTACCAAATTATGAATTTGATGAGAAAAAACCCCAAACAACTAATTTACTAATTAATGAATTTCCAAATTCATTAAGATACCAATTAATGAACTTACAAATTCATGAATTTGATGAATTTCCTGCATCCAAATTCCCATGAAAATGAGGTTTATGGTGTCAAAACATTTATTATTTATAAATGATCTCATTTAAAACCATCTATAATCAAAGAGGGGCTTAATTACCTTGTGCAAATACAATACATATTCTTGTTGCAAGGACTTCTCTACCAAAGCAAAAGAATTCCTAGTCCTTTCGTAGTAATTGGAAATGTGGTATTTGTTAAAGTATCCTCTTTGATAAGTGATTGATGTTCTCAAAATGGTTAGCTTTATTGCAGAGAAGGTATGCTTTGGAGGAGTGGATGGGCAAGCTATTGTCGGACATTGATTTGTCTAGAAGTGTTCCAGTGGCATCATTCCTTGAGCTAGAAGCTGCTGCAAGGTCATGTAGGTGTTTTTCTTTCATGTATCAGTTACTGTTTTGAAGCATGTTTAATCTGCTTTGTTCTTCAAACATGATTAGTGTATTTAATGGAAGTGAAAAAAAGGAAACAAGAAATAAGTAACTCAGATGTATATCACAACATATGTTACATGCTATCTACCACCCTTTGGTTTTTGCCTTGTAATTTGATATCACCTGTCAACATTTCTTGGATGAATGATTCCTTCTAAGTGATTAGTTAATTCTGGTTGCTCTGTTTACGCATTAATTAATTTATCACCTAACCTTGGAAAAACTACATGCATTATATTTGTGTGCTCACATTTTGGTTTTGCATCATTGTTTTCAGCATTTCAGGATGTAAATCAGCACAATGTAGACAGAAATCCTCATGGTGATAGTTTGACTTCTTCTCCTCAATTCCAACCTAATCCAGGCGCTTCTGTTGCTGCTGGTAGTTCATCTGATGCATCTAAGGCTCTCTCAAGCACACTGGATTATGGCAGTGATAATGCGTGTGAAACATCAGAGTTAGGGACACCTAGGCAATGTTCTGAAATTTGTGCAGACGATCTAATGCTGGATCAAGACTTGGCTGCTCCAATGGGTACACTTGTGAAGTATGGCATCACTACTACAGACAATGGCCTCTTTGTGGGGGACTCTGGTTTAGAGCAGCTAGAGGAGTTCCCTAGGAATAAGATGCATGCTAGAAAGGAGAAGAATGTTCTAAGGGGCACGTTTAATGGGAGTGCTTCGAAGGATGCATTTCTTTCCAATGACACTGCAGAGTTTATGTCAGAGCCAGAGCATGATAAGCTTGCTGGCCATGCTCGAAAACTCTCTGCTGAGAGTGTTGGAAGTGACATGAGTTCCATAAGAGGAAGTGAATTATCAAATGCTGGGGTGACTAACTTGCTTCACGATAATTCCCTTAATCTTCTTGGAGGTGTAGAGGCTTCAATTAAAACGGAAGCTTTTGGCAACTCAGAGTTACAGTTTCTGAATGATGTACATGTGGTTCTTCCATTGGATCAGCGCAATAAAATGAATAGGGTTCTTACAACCATGCAAAGAAGGCTAGTTACAGCAAGAACAGACATGGAGGATCTTATATCAAGACTAAATCAAGAAATAGCTGTGAAAGAATATCTTACAACAAAGGTTCGCCCCTAACCTTTAACAAAAAAAAATAAAATCATTAGCTGCCTGCTATGATGTATTCCTAAATTGAAATAAGACATTCTTGTTTATTTTTCTTAGTCAATATTCTTGTAAATATCTTTTGAACTGTGAGCATTCATATTATACAAAGTTTCAACAAATTTTTTTTTTTAAAAAAAATGAAAATGCCAAAATAAGCTCTCATGTGTATTGTTATTTGGAAATTCTTTCTCCAATTTGATTGGTGAAGAATGCCGTACAAAAGAAGGGAGTTTTGTGATACTCTGATGGTCTACAGGCACTTTGAAATGGTATATTTGGCATACATTGACTCAAAATGAACCATCTAAATTGTTGAACACACTGCGGCTAAGTAATCGTCCCAAAATCATATTTGTTAACCAATCCTCAATTTGGATTTGTGGACGCTTGTTTGTTGAACAAGGACAACTGGATAGTTTTCATTTTAAACCATTGAGATAATCAAATAAACATAATTTGGACAGTTTATTTTTTTATTTTATTGTAGGCCACATACAATATGGTGGGCCACACCACACTAAAGAATGGGGAGGAACACAAACAGTAGGTTTGTGTGGGGTCCACCATGGTGCATATTTTCCATCTAACCCATCCATCTTGTGCACCTCACCATGATGAAGAGAACCTTGAAAAATTAGCTTGATCCAAAACTCAGTACACTGTGCAAACTTAGAGGTGTCAAGTGTCATTCTACATTATTCCCCATGGTATGGCCTGCATGAGTTTTGGATCGGTCTGATTGTTTTGTATGTACTATGTATGAACCAATGTTCCAAATGTCAGCAATATTGTTGATAATATCAACAATGCTATCAGTATTGATAGGTCAACTGAAAAAGCCTTTTATTGGTGATAAATTAATAATATGTCACTCGATATAAGTGGTATAGCCAACATTTTTGGTCTTTCCCTTTGTATATATTTCCTGGTATCAGTGATAATATCATTGCTATTGTCATTTCCAGCAGCAATTCTAAAAGGTTCTGGAACTGAGATGTGAATTTTTTTTCTTAATGCAATGCTTGGGATGTTAGCTGTTGCTCACACTGGGGGAGAAAATTATGTCAAACTTTTATTTGTGTAACTTCTTTTTTTTTTGTTAGCTTGTTAGTACACGACCCTGTCAGTTCACACTTCACTGTTAGTCACCCCCACCAGGGAATCGATACCAAGACCTCAGTGTTGAAACGAGGGAAACTTTTATTTGTGTGTAACTTAGCAGAGGACTATGTATTCATAATTTCATTGCTTCAGATTTAAACCTGGTCTGCCGACAAATTTGCTAGAGGCCTTGGTGGAATCTCTTCTGATTAGCTTCAAAGTTTCTTGAAAATCGGGTTCTTTGACATATATAACTCCAGAATCGAGGCCTTGTAATTAGTTAAAACTTTACACATTCTATCCATATTCAAACCCTTTTACATGGTTATTACTGTGTTTATAACTCTTGTAAATGGTAACATGCCAACCCAGGTGAAAGATTTGGACGTGGAACTTGATAGTACTAAGCAGAAAAGTAAAGAAAACCTGCAACAAGCCATCTTAATTGAAAGGGAAAGAGTTACTCAAATGCAGTGGGATATGGAAGAACTTCGTAGGAAGTATTTGGAGATGGAGTCGAAGCTCAAGTTCGAACAGGTTCCTTTTTTTGTAATTCTTATGACTATTTCATTATTTTGACAGGTTTCTTTTTACCTTCTATTCCTTCATGAAATGATCTCTTAAATCCTTTCTATTCGTTATAATCCCATGAATATGATGATCTATTTCAGGATGAAAAGATTCGTTTGGAGTTGGCAAAAGTGTCTGCCATTCATGAGAAGGAGCTGTTGCTGCAGGAATTGGATGTTGCAAGAGAACAACTTAAGAACCTGCAGAAACATCAAGAAGAGCTGGAAATGAAATCAAAAGCGGATATTAAAGTTCTTGTCAAAGAAGTTAAATTTCTTAGGAAAACTCAAACAGAGCTGAAGCAGGAGCTGAATCAGTCTCTGAAGGAAAAGGCTGAACTAGAGGTAGTTGTGAACTCCCTAATAGGATATGCTTATTAGTCTTATCCAAGCAATGGCTAAAAGTTTTTAAATTGAATATCCCTTCCGAGAAAGGAAAAACTCATAGGAATTTTTAGCAAAACAGGTCATAAAGCCAACTCCAAATAGCTAGGACAAGGCTATGAGGATGACAATGATCTTTCCACAATTATAAAAAAAAAAACACTATGAACTTTGAAGAGTCAAGTATGGGAGACTCTTGCATGCATGCATGCATCTTCAAGAGGATGCTGCTTCCATATCTGAAGCTTGCACTAACTAGATGCTTTGGTTGATGAGATAGCTTTCGTTGGTGTGCTTACTCTCCCACCTTATTTTCTGCTGTTTGCCAGGACTGGGAAAACATGGGAGAACACATTGTAGTGTATTGGAATTTGTAGATATGCACATATATGCATGCTCATCTGTGTACATATTCCATATACAAATGTATGCATATACATATGTAATATGTAACGAGTAAAAAATAAACATTTGTAATACATAAGCTATCTACACTTTTTATGCCAATACATGTGTTTTGTTGGAAGGTGATGCGTGTGGTATATCTCAATGCATTTGCATGTTGTGATTACCAAAATTTTGTGACTAGAACATTTAAGTTTGTAACAGTATGGTAAGAACAACTCTGCCTGGTAATGTGCCAGCTGGCTCCAATCTGGGTAAAGGATGGATGATGTCAGGTGGGTAGCTGGTATCTGAACCATTGCTATAAAGTTATGAGAACTCCTGTTTCTAATCTTGATCAAGCTCGGTCATTCCCCTGACATGATGCACCAAAATTCCTGAACCTGATTGTGGTGGAAAGTGTTTCTAATTTTCAAAATATTTCATGTTTCCATTTTATATGCACTTTCAGAGGATTCTTCAAAAGGAAAAACAAAGAAGGGAACATGCAAAAACTGCGAGGGTGAAACTGCTTCATGAATGTGGAATTCTTCGGCATCGGCTCCAAGAATGTAGTGTCAATTTTCTTGCAGAAGAGGAAGATAAGTTCACTGTTGATTCTTCTTCCTTATCAGATGCTTTGGATCTCTTGACAACATCTGACAACCGAATTGGCCTCCTCCTGGCAGAGGTATCTTTCAATTTATCTTGCAATGGTTAGGATCTTCCTACCCAGGAGATTTTGAGGCATCACCAATCTACAGTTGGTAACATCAGATCAATTGTTTGGGTCCCCAAGAGATCTACAGTTCATATCATAGGGCCAATAATTTGGGTTCCCAAGCCATGATCTCAAAGCTTTTCTGATGAGCAGGGTGTCTTATGCATTCATTTATAAATAGTGCAGCATATATGCCACATGCTTATATTTCTTTTCCTTGTGAAATTCTGTAGGCACAACTTCTAGCTCAAGATGATGAAAGCTCCATTTCTGCCGCAGACAGAGCTCAGGGTAATGTCAATATCAATGGCGACGATCCGACGGTAACAGATGATGAGGTGAGAAAGATGCTTACAGATATTTTCATTGACAATGCTAGACTGCGGAAACAGGTGAATTCCATTATCCGTTGTGCACTAAAAAATGTCGTGAAACCTGAGAAAGAAGATGGGATTGATGAGGCGCCTTCAAGAAAGACTGTACTAAACAAATTCTTAGAAAGATGAACTGGGGTTATATCTTTTATAGTGTAATATAAATTTTTGTAAGGTCAGAAATAAGACAGATGAGAGAGAGAGAGAGAGAGCCCCCTTACGCGCTTGTAATTTCTGTAATCACTGGCTGCCTCTTTCAGCCTTGGGGGTAGCCTTTATTTTGTCAAAAAAGAATAACAAACTGAAAAGAGAAATTGATACTGAAGTTGTAGAGTTTTTGTGCACTAGGGTAGTTTCATCTTTGTCTTCTACATGCTAAGTGCTTGATTGATTTGATAAGAGTATACACCAGTACCCAACTCAAGAATTTCGTAAGCGAGCCAGGTCCAAATGGGCACGCCGTGATCGCCTAAAGATAAATTGGGCAATCCATATTGGATCCCTCCTATTCAATGGTGCACCTTGAATATAGCTTGGCCCACCACAGTAAGGTGTGGAGGCCCACCTGCCATGTATGGTAGGGACGTCAGCAGGTTGGGTTTTGGTTTGGGGTCCAAGCATATGTGTTTCCTGGGCAGATAGGGCTCCGGGGCCAATTTGGGTTGGTCCCACCTGATCCATATACTATATTACTGCGGTCCAGTGGGTCTTACAAGATATTTGAAGCATAGGCCAACTATGATTAGACCCATTAGTTTTCGGTCTCCCAAGATTTTTGAATTGTGGCATGTATGATTGGATCAATTAGTAGGATTGTCCCAATTGAAACGATATCATTTTTGCACTTACATTGGTAAGGAGATTGCTCTTCAATGTTTGGCTTTATCATTCTTTGGTAAATTCATTTGTCATTTCATCTAAGCGTCTCTCTATTGGTACTGAGGCTTGCTAGACTACATTCCAAAGTATTACAATAGGATATGTAGGGGCTTAAAACTGTACACAAACCAAGCCAACTCAAAAGCTCAGCTTGGATTGGTTTGAAAAAGCTGGGCCTGGAGTGGTTCAAATAAAAGTTCAAACCTAATCAAGCCTTGGAGTCAAGCTCATTTAAAAAAACAAACCAAGCTTGAACCAAGGCAGTACCAGCTTGGCTCAGCTTGATTCGGCTTGTAGATTGTTTGCACACTGTTTCCTGTGGTGTGATCCACTGTTTTTTTTTTTTTTTTTTTTTTTTAAGTGGAAGCCACCTGCTATGTATTGATGAAGCAAGATGTACAAAAGGAGATTCAAGTAGGCCCCACAAGGGTTAGCCAAACCTATCATGTGAACGGAAAGCAAAGAGCAAATCTGCAGGGAAAAGCAGGAAAATTGAGCTGACAGGATGAAAATGAGTGCAGCTAACAGGCTAGCAGGCAGAGAGGAAGGATCTCCCAAGAGAAGAGAGAATGCAGTGTAACACGAGATTGGCAGGGATTGCCTCCAAAGGGGCGAGAAGCTGGAACTACAGAAGACCAAGATCAGCCGATCCCAGTTTTGGGCCTGGAGAGCCTAAGCTGACCAAGATCAGATTTCGCTAGAAGTAAGGAGCCTCTAATGGGCCTTGGGAGGTCATTTAGCTGAGGAAGAGGGAATTGGGAGCACCCATGCTGGCACATTTAGCAAGACCGTCAGCCACTGAGTTCCCTTCTCCAAGTGGTGTGATCCACTTGAGCTTTGGATATGATTCAATTTTGGGATCAGGCATGGATAATATATATACATGACAATATTGATAATACATAATACATATACATGAATGCACTAGAGCTTTGGATATGATTCAATCCCTTGTTCAAACTTAGCTCGGTTCAACTCAGCTGGGCTTGGATATTTGGACTAAATCGAACCAAGCTCAAGCTTGTATAATCTATACCAAACCAAGCTCAAATTATAGTGATAGGCTCTAAGCTTGGATAGTATAAAGCTTGAATAGGGGTGTCATATAAACAAGCCAAACCAAACTCGGGTCAGCTCATTTACAGCCCGACTACAACACATTTTCACATTTTCATTGGTCACAAGATCGATGATGATGACCCGACATCAAAGACTAGTCCCCGTCTTCTCTGTCCTCTAACAATGACAACAAAGTTAATAGTGCTTTTTAGATACTACTTCAAGAGAAATGATCGATTGCTCGAAGCACACCAAGTTATAGTGCTCCTAGTTGCATTGGCTTACTTAGTTGACTCGATCAATCTGAACCGTTCATTAAATCCAAAACACATTTCAAAATTGAATTGGTTAGATGATCCAATCCATCTTTGATTTTGCCTTTCTCCAATTGATGGATGGGATGGTTACGATTGACTAACGCAAGCGATTCTCGAAGTTATTACGACTTGGATATGCTGAAGGCAAAAATATCATTATGATCTACAACTTGTGTGGCCCCCACAATGGTGGACATTCAATCCCTGCTGTTTCGGTGGTGGCGTGGTCCCACCTGAGTTTCGGATCAGATCTGCCTGATGTTTTGATGTCTGTCTTATTGTGAACTTTAGAAACTGATGGACGGAGTGAATTTGTCACTGGCATTTCTGTGAGCCCCCACATAACTTCTGACAACACGAACTTCATGTGGTGGGTAGGGGTCAAATGGGAGGTTTAATAAAACGAAAATGGTGGGCCATCAAAATTAGAAGGGCAAGATCAGAAATCAAGGCCGTCCAATTCCATCATGTGTCATGGTCCGT
Source organism: Magnolia sinica (assembly GCF_029962835.1). Classification (NCBI taxonomy): domain Eukaryota; kingdom Viridiplantae; phylum Streptophyta; class Magnoliopsida; order Magnoliales; family Magnoliaceae; genus Magnolia; species Magnolia sinica. The sequence continues at coordinate 89,138,847 of NC_080580.1, forward strand.
TAATTATCGGATGAGGATGATTTTCGATCTTCCCTTCATCCCGGCGAGTTAAAACATGATGAATGGGTTTGTATGGAAGATAGACAGCATGGTGGCCCCACCACACAAACCTATGGTTGTCATCCCATCCACATTAATTCGTGTGGTGTTGCGAACAGGAGCAATGTATCTGGCTGATTTTTCGAACTCGAATCACCTGCGATCTTGGCCACTGAAAGTTACTGTGGTGGGAAACTATGTGGGGCCCACAGAGATCCATGACAAATCCACTCCATCCATCAGTTTCTCACGATAAAAGTAGAGCAGAAATCTAAAAATCATGCGTTGAACTGCGGAAAACAGGAGTCGTATGATTTTTTAGTCCCCGTAAAAGTATGCTTAAAACAGGGATGTTGATCATCCTGAGATAAAAGTGAAGAACCACATTGATTAAAAAAATAAAAATAAAAATAAAAAAGATAGAGAAAGAAAAAAGATGGGGGGGGGGGGGAGAGATAGAGAGGTATGTTTTGGAATAGGAATGACGGGGTGACTCGCCCCACACACCCTGGCCCGTCCTTTCACTAACACATAGCTACTAGTGCACTTTATCGAAGTCTACACTAAGCACACCCCGCACTATTGCGGATGCTACTATCCAAACCTCACGTGCGCTACGCATCCATCCCATTGGGATCGGACGCGGGCGAAATTCCCGCCAATGGCTGAGATGTTCAGTCGACTCCCTCCCCCGTCTGTGGGGGTCCGGACCCCTACGAGTGAGCAGAAAAGGGAGGAGGAAAGAGGCCCTGGTGAACCGTCATAATAAGTGAACAAGTGTAAGCTTCGCTGCCCGACAGTATGGAGTATGTTCTGGTATTAGATTTGATTGTGACATGATTTTGCTCCTACGAAGATATTCTTGACTCACTTTCCATTTACATTTTGATCTAACGGGTGGATGGATAGTACTCTAAAGTGTCTTTCTCGTCTTATTCTTTTTCTTGATTTTTTTATTTTGTTGTTTACAAAATTTCAGGTACATGCAGTTGCATTTGTTAGATTTAATGGTAGGCATTCAATCATCATTGTTTCTTGTGGTGTGATCCACCTGAGATTTGGATTTACTTCAGTTTTCGGCACACAGATAAAATGAACTGGAAAAACCAGGATGAAAAAGAAGCAGTATACTTTCTTGATTTGCATTTATCTTTTATATCATAAGCTAAAATTTTAAATCAGGCTGAAAATTGAGCTGATGATCTATATATATATATATATATATATATATATATATATATATATATATATATATATATATATGAGGCATGCTCACCTACGCACATACGCACATGTGCACCTTTGCACACGTGTCAGCGGCGTCTAATCCGAACGGTCCATCTAAGATTTTAGGTGTGTGTATATATATATATATATATATATATATATATATATATATATATATATATATATAAAATAAGTAAATAAGTAAAACTTTGGAGTTTTTTAGAATGTCGCTTGGATTTTGGATGGCAATGAATGATTTGTGTTCGACAATGGTGATAACAAATGGTCACTTCCATAGTATATCTGTACCATAAAAATGGAAGGCCCTACCACGAAAATTGCCGTTCAGAAAAGTCGAATGGGTCTGATCATTAGGTGGTCACACCGTCCAAAGCAATCAATAATTGATTTTCTGATGTGAGATACATATGTGGCCCATCTAGTGAGTAGATCGGCCTGATTTTCAAGAAGACTAATCTTCATGATGGGGCCAACCATTTACACGGTACAGATATCTTACATTGCGGGAAATCTAGACCTATAACAAGTTATCATGTAAGTACTTATAGGTTATCAAATCTCATCCGATCATCTGTACATGTGGGGCCCATTGCGTAGCATATGTTGCTTACAGAGTAAACTCTATTAACATATCAACAAAATCACCCATCATAGTCGGCCCCAAATGTAATATGAAAGTTTTTAATGGTGAACGTCTCATATGTCAATCCAAACCGTTAAGATTATTGACCCTGCTGACTATGGCCCACTATATGATTGCATATGTGAAAATGGTATTATTGAATATCTTGTCTGAGCACCAATGAGGATGCTCCTTCTTCCCGGCAACAAATGATCCAGATCTTTCATCTAATTTCCTCTTATATGGTCCGTTAATCTCAGAGACGCGACCGCGAGATGTCATCATGAGTGGAAAGTGACATAGAACCAACGTCTACAAAAGCAGTTTCTAACTCATCTTTGTATGTATGGTGATGAATCCAGATCATTAGTTCCCTCCCATGTTTACATAGCTTCTAGTTGAACGGTATGGATCACCGCATAGGTGGGGGCAGAAGTGACAAGCCTCATGGATCCCATCTGATAAAAGGCATAAAATCTTCCAATCTGAGGGATTTTTACTACACTGGCCATCCATGGTGAGGCCTACCATATCAACGGTTTGGATCAATAAATCATGGGCCCACCGGTACAAACTCAACATTCGACAGGGGGCTTCTTCGCTCTCCGTTCACACAGGCATTTAAATGGGCCTTGTGGGCCAGATGTTGGTCTAGGCCCAATAAGATACGATTTTTTATTCACTCACTTGTTACATATGAGGTCTACTATTCAATGATCCACATCGTTGAAATAATGGGCCTCAGTATGGATGGACAGTGTCCCAAGGATTACTCTAACAAAACAATCCTAGCCCCATGGACGGTATCTTCAAATTGGACGGTCCTAATCCACTGAAGTATGATAATGCCATTGCCCCATTATGGAATTCTAATCCAAGCTGATGCCTGTTGGAAAACGTACCTGGCCGCATGGCTATTGTTTGGGGCCCACCTATGGGACACGTTGACCTTTTGCCTGTAATCACAAGCTCTCTTCTCCCCAAATACCCCCAAAATCACCAATGGCTCAAAAATGAGTCCATTTATGATTTAGGCAGACCACGTGATAGAAAACGATATGTTAGACAACCATCACCTTCCCTACTATATTCCTTAATATGGCTCACCCATCGGATTCTGCAAAAGCCTTTGCAGGATCTTCCTGTGATGGGAACATAGGTGGGGCCCACTATAATGTTTGTAAGAAATCTATCATGCTTATCCATATTTCCAGATCATGTTAGGACATGGGTCAAAAAATGAAGCAAATTTAAAACTCAAGTGGGCCACACGGTAGAAGATTGATCGTGTATACAGTTGAAACATTCATGAGGCCATTGAAGTTTTGGATCATGTAATTTCTGTGTTTTCAGTTCATCCCACTAGGAATTATCTTATGAATTGTGTGGATGGTATATAAACATCACGGTGGACCTAGGGAGGTTTCAACTGTAGGAATTTACCAACCCATGTTTTCTTTAGGTGCAGCCCACTTGAGTTTTGGATTTGCATTATTTTTTTTAGACCATGTCCTATAATGATAGGGGCAAATGGATGGACATAATGGATTTCACACAACCATCATGGTGATCTTGCATAAAGTTCCTACAAAAGGCTGTAAAGGGAATTTGGGTCCACTAAGATAACAAACTCTAACTTTTAAGTCTCTTACTGTGTGACATCTAAGGGTTTGTTGGGATTACCGATTATCATAATAATGTATTGTAATATGTGGTAAATGAGTAATCATTAGAGTTGGGCAGAATCCGACTTAATCCGGTGGATTCGACCCAATTTGAATCAAACCGAAGACCTAGATCGGTGCGGATCGTGTAGGACCACTCAGATCTAATCGTACAACGGATCGAGTTTGGATCGTGGTCAATTCGGATCGATCCGATCTGAAATCTGAATAAACCCTAATCCCTCTTTCTCTACCCAAACGAGGCGCCGCACCAACCCATCTCTCCTCATTTCTCTCCCTCTCTCTCTCTCTCCTGATTTCCCTCCTCTCCCTCCTTCTCTCCTCCTTTCTCTCATTCTTTCTCTCCTGGTTTCCCATATCTCCTTCTTTTTCTCCTCCTTTCTCTCCCTAGACTCAATTCGATCTGACTCCGAACTCGATTCGGTTTCCCAGACCGAGTCGAACTCGATTCGGGTTAGGCTAGCAAGGATTCGAATCGGATCGAGTCAGCCCTGTTGGACTCAGTCCCGGATTAAATCGAGTCGAGTTGGACCCAATCCGGTCCGACTCGACATGATGCCCACCTCTAGTAATGATTATCATTATCATAATATCAAAAGATAAAGGATGATAGTGGTTGTATACCATTTAGCTATAATTTTCATCATATGATATTCTTGATGGTTAGATTTATATGAATGTACTTTCATTGATACATATTATATCCACACTGTTCATCCATTTTGCAATATCATTTTAAGGCATATCCTTGAAAAATAAGGAAAATCCAACACTTCTGTGGCCCAAAAATGCTTGCAATGGTAGACATTCAATTCCATTACTTTCTATAGTGTGGTTCATTCTAGTTTGGATCCACCTCATTTTTTGTCTCATTTCATATTTTATAAAATGATCATTCAAAAAGGATAGACGGTGTGGATATAACACATACATCATGATGAGGTCCACAAAACTATGCCACATGAACTTTGCCCATCTATTTTGTGAAAGATTACTATGATTTCACACTTGGCAATATCTAATCAAAGACATGACGCAATGGTGATGTGAGTTTCAAACAGGCCCTAATGGCTAGAGTGGATTTTCTAGGAAAAATTTGAAAGGGCCATCTATATTTACCATGGCCTTTGAAATGCAATAGATGGATTGCAGCATTCCAGAGTTTTTCTGGTAAAGCTAACTCCCTACTCCTGCTGGGTAGCATTTTTCTTTGCATGACCTGAAGTAGCACTTACCTTTTTTTAACTTTACTCGAGCAAGACTGACTTAGCCAAACTAGACCTTTATCCATATGGACGAATCCATAAAGACAAAAATATTTCTATTTTTTTCAGCTGCTTCACCCTAAACACCAGGGTATTTTTGTCCAAAACTCTATTTATGTACCCTAAAAATATACTTTGATAGCATTAGTTTTCGGGCGGCGAAGAAACAAAGGCACATAAGGTAAGAGTCTACAGTGGTAATTTTTTCCCGAAATGGACACTCTTTCTCCATCCAGCTCATTCACAGAGTAAGGCGGCCGAAATCGAAAAGGGACAATTATATTATTATGTAAAAAGCTTAAGGGTAATATCGTCAAGGGAGCTTTCCAGCCAACCCATGAGTCAAAGGCCCTGGGCAAGATTTGCATTAGTCGCGCTTGAGATACATAGCGCTTGGACGGACGCTGATTCCGTACTACCCTGCCTGTAACAGGCTCTGAACAGACTGGGGTCCACTGTAATTTATGGGTTTATCAACACCGTCCATCCATTTTTTCATATCATTTTAGTACATAATATAAAAAATGAGATAGATCCAAGGTTCAAATGGACCACACCACAGGTAGCAGCGGTGACAATGCCTCCTACCATTGAAACATAGGCCCCACCGTGATGTTAATTTACCATCTAATATTTTCATAAGGTCACATAGACCTGGATTAATGTACAAAAGAAATATCAGGTTGATCCAAAACTTCTGTGGCTCGCAGGAAGTTTTAATGGTGTATATTTAATCTCAACAGTGTGGTCAAATTGAATATTAGATTTGCCTTATTTTTGGGTTTATATACATATATTATATGGAAAAAATGGATGTACGGTGTTGATAAACCCATACATCAGGGTGGGCCCCTCAGAGTCCGAGCCTGTTCCGAGCTTGATACAGACGAGGTAGTACCTAATCCGCGTGCCTTTTGGATAGTCCGTGTGGACCCACGTGACTAATTGCACGATAATCCGGACCGTCCATGCTTATTCATTCAATCAGTTTCCTTGAAATCCACCTTTAAAATAAAAATCAGGTCATAGTTGCACACCAATCTATACCGTTAAACGGTGAGCCACATTTAGAATGGAGTACTAAAATGGAAAAAGAAAAAAATTGCACGCCCGATGATCCTAACCGTCCAATTTTTCGCCTACTAATGAACAACGACAGAGATGATTTACGGTCCAAATTCCACCATCAAAGATTAGTTAGTTAATAAGATTGTCGTGCCGTCTTTGTTTCTTCAGCTTATCTTCGATAAAAAAAAAAAAATTGAGGGTCAGGATCAACGTGCATGTGTACCAAGATCGAATCACGGACACACGTGTCATGTAAAACTAATGGTGGTGAGCTCCTGAGTGGTGTGGGGCCACTGTGATGTATTTGTTTTATATCCACGCCGTCCATCCATTTTGCTAGCTAATTTTAGGGCATAAATCCAAAATAAAAGCAGATCCGAAGCTCGAGTCGGCCGTACCACAAGAAATACTGGGTACAGTGACATCCACCGTTGAAACATTCCTAGGGCCCACTGTAATGTCTCTTGATATCGATGATGATAAGGTCACACAGACATGGATAGTTGGAAAATACAAATATAAGCTTGATCCAAAACTTTTATGGCCCAAAAGTTTTTAATGGTGGTTGTTCAATCACTACTATTCATTGTGGTGTGGTGCACTTGAGCTTTTATCTGCTGCTTTCTTGTGCAAGTTCTGAAATGAGCTGAAAAACCGGATGGACGGCGTGGATGAAACACATACATCATGGTGGGCCCCATAACGGGTGGTGTTGGGTTCACCACCCAATCCGCTTCCTGGCTAATATAGTCTCTCCTCCACATCATATACCACAACCGACCTTCTGGATTATCTGATCAGGCAGCCACGTGGGCCGAAAACGGATGGCCCAAAAGCGGCGGCGGACCTCAAGCGCGATTGAAGCAAAAACCTTCAATCCGTTTAGTGGCGGATAGCTCAAACCCAATCATTTTGAGGCACGTGTTATGCTTTCCAAATGCGGAATCGATTCGTGGCGTATAGTGCTGATGATACGGTACATCCTGAAGCATTGAAAAACGTCACATCCATCTCTCCAAACTAACACGTGTCAGATATATTTATTAATCTCAACCTTCCATTTCGTGGGTCATACTATGTTTGAAAATTTTTTAATAGGAAAAACGATCGGATGATCCTATCCACTTGATCATTGATTTCAAATAAACAACTGAAAATAGAAGCAGCAACCGTCCGCTCTGAAAGTGATGAAAAGGAGGATATATATGTGTATTGTAGGCTTTTTTAAATAAAGGCCACACATAAGCATTCTTACTATTTGGACGGTCCTGATTGACATATAACTCTGCCACGTGTAAAGATAGAAAGGTGCTCTACCATATTCCGATTCTTTCAGCTCCACCGTATCATCTCTCGGTCGTTATACATGCGGCGGGGGGGACGTTCCAGACGGAGAGAGAGAGCGAGAAAACGTTCTCCTTCGATCGGTGCTCGGCAATCCCCAAAAGGTAAGACAGAGAAAATAAAAATCCCTCTTTTTCTTTCCTTTGATCGTAGTTTCGTTTAATTGGTGTTCTTAGTTTCTTGTTTTCTTTGAAATTGTATTGATTTCGATCGTTTTTTTTTTTGGGCCCGATTTCCTTTAATCCTCATGCATCTCTTTCTTTTCAGGGTTTTGTTTCGTGATTTCTGTGAATTCTACCCTCTTTTTTAGGGTTTCGTTTTCTTTGAATTTGTGTAGATTTCGAGCGTGTTTTGGCTGGATTTTCTCTCATACTCAGGCCTCTACTGTCTTTTCAGGGGGTTTGTTTCGAGATTTCCGTGAATTCCACCCTCCTTTTCCTTTCTAGGATTTCGACTGCGTTATGTGTTGCGATTTTTTTGAATTCTGTTCTTGTTTTAGTGTTTGGATTGTTTTGATTCCAAATTTCTGCTAATTTTTATCTTTTTCACGCATTAAAAAAAAAAAAAAATTTATTGTAAAGATTTCGGTTGAGAAATGATTCAGTGCAGTGGCTGTATCAGAAGTTATGATGCAACCTTTTTTTCCCTTTCAACATAAGTGTATAGAATAGCCAATCCAGGCGGAAGGTGGGCCACACCGTAACGATTACCTGATACGAAAATTAGCCCGATCCACTTACCGAACGGGATACAACAACAAAATATGGCCCAAGGTTTTCAATCGGTGAATCGGGTATTGTATCATTCATCCCGCTGATACAGCCCTGTCTTGCCCCTGTATCGCCCTGTTTCAGGCTGTTTCCAGCCGATACGGCTGTATTGTTCATGGACAATATGGGTATATAGGGGGTGACACATACCGGTTTCGGATGATACTTTAATCCTTGACATGGACAGCTGATTTGTATGACTCTGTGTTCTGGTGTGGCCCACCAGATGAGTGGATTGGCCTGATTTTCACTTCAGGTTATTTTATTGGTTTGTCCCACCTCTTGTATATATTGGATATTCTACGCATGAGACATGTTGGCTGGAAAAAAATACTGCATCATAACTTTTTATACTGCCAACGTATCTGATCATTTCTCCTTTCAGGTTCAATTTATGTTTTGTTTCATTGTTGTTGATTATGGATTTTAGAGATGTTGTAGGTGATCTTTTTTTTTTTTCTTTCAAGGCATGTGTAATTTCCTATGTTGATATTGAATGTATTTGGTTCTTATTTTAGCTTGCTTTCCTTGAATTTTCTGTGTTTCCTATCCATTTTTATCCAGTCATCTTTCAATTTGTTGCTCAAGATCAGAAGTACATATATGATATATATGCACTGTTTGGTTGTATCCATCACCATATTTTTAAGGTTTTGGATTCATTTATGGAAATCATAGTTTCTGATAATGATTGTTTGCATGTATCTAAATCAGATGGATTTCTTTTTCTAAAGGCGTGCATCGCTGATTGCTGATAGTTGGATAAATTATTCATGTGTCATGAATGTTACCCATTAGTTGAACTGATCTAAATCTGAGGTGTGTGAAAATTTTTGTTTTGTTGGTTTCACCTTTTTATAATTCCAATTTTTTTTTTCTCTCTCTCTTTCTGGTTTTAGTTTTCATTTTTCATTCTGATCTTACGGTCCTTTTGTGCCTTTTTTTGTCCAGAAAGTTTTTTATTGACTACTATCTCGTTAATTTTTAGTACAAGGCTATCACGACAATTTCTCAATTCTCAGTATGGGATGGTTTACTTTTTTTTTTTTTATCTCCTTTTTCTGAAGGAATTTTGTTTGTAGATGCGTTTTTCTTCATGCTTGCCATGTGAACGTGTATGTGGGAGTGCAGGACAATGGTTGTGCATGCCCAAATTTACCTTTCCTGTGTTTGTTTTGGTGAATGATTGAGGCTAGGCATGTCCTAATCAATTTGGCAACTTGGCTTCTCTATCATTTTTATATGTGCCTAGATTATTTGTCAATTTGAAATGCGCATTAATCACCCCCCGGTGAGGAGTCTCAAACACGAGACCTCCCTCGTGGGCCCCTGCATCCCACAGGCGACCCCACTCGAGCCCAGTGTGAAAATGCCCCTGCATTAATCACCCCCGGTGAGGAGTCTCGAACACGAAACCTCCTGCTCTGATACCAATTTAATGCAGGACAATTAACCACTTACTCTAAAAGCTCGACCTGTTAGAGTATGGCGAATTAATCCCTTTATCTCATAGCCCAGGCCCCACATCTCATGAGTTAAGACCTTGGCCGAACCCCCCTCGTGGGGGTGGCTAACAATGATGTGTGAACTGACAGTGAGTGTACTTAAAAAAAAAAAAAAAAACCCCCTCATGGGCCCCAAATCACATGGGTACCGCCTCACACGGGCCGCCCACCCCGAGTGTGTCCCCGCATCCTAGAGGCTACCCCACTCGAGCCTGGTGTGAAATGCGTACTAATCACCTTCGGTGAGGAGTCTCAAACACAAGACCTCCCTTGTGGGCCCCACCCACCCCGAGTGTGCCCCTGCATCCCACAGGCGACCCCACTCGAGCCCGGCATGAAAATGCCCCTGCATTACTCTCTCTCTCTCTCTCTCTCTCTCTCTCTCTCTCAAGGCATACAATTTCTCTTAAATGTCGTTTTCTTTATGTTATAACTCTATCAAAACCGCCTCTTTTGGTTTTCCTTTTAATGGGAGAGGAAAACTTTCTATTGCACCAAGACCATCCATTTGTTGCAATTTGTGCATCTAATAGTTAACCATGGCATGTTGCTAGTGCGCCATAGCACGATCTTAAACACTGGTGCACCAATGAAGTTCTATAAAAAATGGTGCCATACTGAACAACGCCTTGGCATGTTTCAGAGAACACTTGACAATCCATGGGAACTGTCATTCAGTGCAGCACGATGTGGCATGCCATGGCACCGAAATAAGGCATTTAAGGAGCTAAAATGGAAACACACACCTTGTGCTTCCCAATCCATGGGATGTGGCACACATGTCGCGTGTGGCACTCATGTCATGTATCACCTTGATTTCCAAGGTTGTACACATGTTGCATGTCATGACCTGTATATGGTTGAATCATTACAAGAGGATTGGAGTTGATGCCTTCTGTGAGAAGTTGTCCCTATCAATGTCTAAAGTATCATCAGTAACCAGCCCATGAAAAATACAGCCGTATTGGCTTGTATTGGCCCAAACATCCTGATACAGCATGATACATGGGACGATACAACACTCATGAGCGATACAATTTGCCAAAACTGGTTTTTTAAACCATGGACTCCCTCTAGTCATTTCGATTGTTGAGTCTTGAGGCTTGACAATAGACCCCGATTAATTGGGATAAGGATTATACAATGGTGATGATGATGATTATTGTTATTATTATTTTTGAGAAGTTAAAAACTATGATTCGGTTAACTATTAATTTTGTGAATTTCGACCTTCTGTTCTTACTTATATGGGTACATCTTTTCTTGTGACCCCCACTACAGCTTTCAACGGCACAATCTTCATGAATTCAAGAAGTACAGCGGCATTCACTGTTTCCTGTAAATCGGGAAACAAGAACAGCTTCTTCTTCTGGATTTTGGTTTGCCTACTCCCAGGATTCCTTGGAGCTCCAATTGTGAACGTGAACTTCCTGTTGTTGAAGGCAGTTATTACAAATCTTTCCTCATCAGTTTGCTTCTTGAAGGCTATTGGAGGGAGCCAGCCAAAATCAGCTTGTTGCCATTAATTGCCCGAAACACTTGCTATCTATTTATTATTCTGAAAGATGGTTTTTTCTCAGTTACCCAGCCTGTCTGAGACCCACACATGCAAGTCCTTTCAGAGCCAGCTGTTTGTTTGCGTGGACCCTCCTGATGTCATTCCCTTGGAGCACGTGGAATTTGATTTTTCTGATGTGTTTGGTCCAATGCCAGCTCAAGCCTCAGAAGTAAATTTAGTGAATTCAGGGAATTCTGTGCCCATTACGGATTTGGGTGAAGTGGTTTATGATGATCCGGTGGTCATATATAGCCGATCACATTCGCTGGTCGGGCCCACAACTTGTGTTAACAAAAACTTGCAGCTCAGCAAGCTCACATTACATGAGACAGAGAATTCACTGGAACTTGTAGAGTGCGTCACCAGGGAGTTCGCTGCAGAAGCTGAGGAGCCATCTGTGGTTGATGCTGATGATGTTAGCCCTCAATTGATGAAGAGTCAGGGTGTGGGACTTGAGGATTTTGAGGTTATGAAAGTTGTCGGGCAAGGCGCATTTGGGAAAGTGTTTCAAGTGAGGAAGAAAGGTACTTCAGACATATATGCAATGAAAGTAATGCGTAAGGATAAGATTATGGAGAAGAATCATGCCGAGTACATGAAAGCAGAGAGAGATATTTTAACAAAAATTGCCCATCCCTTCATTGTGCAGCTAAGATACTCTTTCCAGGTAACACCTTTTGATAATTACCTAATTCTTGCTATTTTTTAGCCACCTATTGTTTATGTTGGAGTTTCCGCTACAAATTTTAATCATGAGCATGTTTTCTCCTCTCTCTCTCTCTCTCTAATTTTTTGGTGCTGATGAGAATTATGGCAGAAGATATGGCGAAATTTACTTTCACAAAGTGAAAAATGTTTTATGGTGGGATTTGGGTTTCTTGATAATTTGTAACATTGTAGTAAGGGGATTTTCTGAAGTGATCTCGTTGGCAACTGATTCCAAGGATCTCAATAGGCTATGGTTGCCTTGGGTTTTATAAGTCTATTTCCTCCAAAGCAATGATTCGGTGAGTCCACTCTCTTCCCAACCTATTCCTCCAAAGCATCGAAGTTTTTGACTCCACTCTCTTCTACACCCATTGCCCCAAAGCATCAATGCTGTGATTCCAACCCCTCTTTTGATCTCTGCACTGCAGTGACATCACATCAGCACAAACTATACATTTATCAACAATGATGGAAGTGGTGAAAATCCTTTTTGAGTCCACTCCTCTTTTGACCTCCTCCAAAGCATCAATGCTTTGGAGTCCCACTCTCTTTCACACCCATTCCACCAAAGCATCAATTCTGTGATTCAAACATCTTTTGTGTTTTTTTTTTGTTTTACCTCCTCTCTGCAGTGACATCGCATCAGCACAAACTATACATTTATCAACAATGATGGAAGGGGAAAAAATGGCTATGCAGCAGAAGCAAAAGGCAATGATGTTTGAGGGGGGTTTTTAAAAGTCTTGTGATAGAGGGGGATTGGGGATGCGAGTATCTTAATTGACTTTTTAATTTGCAAATCTGAAATAGAAACTGGCAAATGGTGTTTCAAAGTGGTATTTCTGGTGAATGGTATTGTGCCATCAAAGAACATATATATATATATATATATATATATATATATATATATATATATATATATATATATATATATATATATATATATATATATTTACAAAAAAAAAAATAAAAAAATCAAATGCCATTTCTGTTTTGAGAAGTGACAATTTTTATTAAGAATGCCAAAAAAAAAAAAATCAAAGAAAAACAACAAAGCTGGACCAACCAGCACTCAAAAGCTCAGGGATCCCACTCCCTGAGCAACAATAAAACCTTCCTAACAATTTTGACTATGGAAACACTGCAATTTCTGAAGCAGCGGTTATTCCTCTCTCCCCAAAGAGACCAAAGACCAGCAAGCAGGGCAAGCCACCATTTCGACCTTCCTTTAGATTGGGCCCTCCTTCATGCCACGTGAGGAAGAGCTCAATTGATTTTGGCATAACCAACAGGACCTTGAAGACTGATAGGATGCTATCCCACATGCTCCTAGCTTGCTGAATTGGATCTAAGTTGTAATTTGAGGTGCATCCAGATATGCCCTTGTAATATTCTTTTGTATCTCTCTGTTTCTCTTATTGTTCTTTAAAATAAAATAAAATTTAAGTCCTGTTTGGGAGCCGGAAAATAAAGGAGAGAAGACGACATTTTCTTTGAAAGTAATTTTCCAAGAAAGCATTTGGAGAGAACAAAAAAGAAAGAAAAAAGAAAAAACACAACAACAACAACAACAACGAAGGGACTGGGAAATTTTTCTTGGACCTTTTCTTTGAAGACACTTTCTTAGAAAATGTTTTCCACCAATAAGTGAACTCCAAATTAAGGGAAAAGGTCATTTTCTTGGAAAGCATTTTCCACCCGAGTACTTTCCAAGCTCCCAAACAGGTTGCAACCGATTTCTCTTATTCTTCTTTTGGCCTTCTACTATAAAGTATGTTTATCTGTTAAGAAAATCAGTGGATTTGGATATTGAACTTTCTGAGTTAGAATAATGATGGATAGTGGTGTATAATGCAGACCAAGTACAGACTGTATCTTGTATTGGATTTTGTAAATGGTGGACATCTGTTTTTTCAGCTTTACCATCATGGCCTTTTCAGGTACTCCTATGTTATTAATTTCAAAGGTCATGGGAATTTCATGACATGAAGCAAATATATGTTGATATCTAGTAATTAATGCTCGCAATCTGTTTCAGAGAGGATCTAGCACGTGTATATACTGCTGAGATTGTTTCTGCTGTTTCTCACCTCCATGCAAATGGCATAATGCATAGGGATCTGAAACCTGAGAACATCCTCCTTGATGCTGATGGCCATGTACTCTCTCTCTCTCTCTCATAATTGTCTTTTATCATCTCTCTCTCTCTCTCTCTCTCTCTCTCTCTCTCTCTCTCTCTCTCATAATTGTCTTTTATCAAAGTCCCTGGTAATTCAGTCATGTCTTGCTGATAAAGAGAAGATCATAACAATTTGATCTTTTTTTATTAGGCTATGTTGACTGATTTTGGCCTGGCAAAGCAATTCAAGGAGAACACCAGATCGAACTCAATGTGTGGAACATTAGAATACATGCCGCCTGAAATTGTCCTTGGGAAGGGCCATGATAAGGCTGCTGATTGGTGGAGTGTTGGCATCCTTTTGTTCGAAATGCTTACCGGAAAGGTTCTCTCTCTTTCTCTCTCTGTGTTCTTACTATCTGTGCAGTTAGCTATTTTGTTTGTTAATTAGGGTGTAGTTGTTTTTACAGCCACCTTTCATTGGGAACCGGGAGAAGATTCAACAGAAGATTATAAAGAATAAGATCAAGCTACCTGCCTTCCTCTCTAGTGAAGCTCATTCTCTGCTGAAAGGGGTAATCTACTTCGCTTATTATTCTTTTTTTTTTTTTTTTCATTTCTTATAATCTACCCAATTCTCATTAAACAGGGTTTTGGACCCATCGGCATTGGTCCCGGGCATTGTACAAGCCATGATTTTGTGGAACACCTAACATGCTGCCATGCCCCCCTTGAATTATTGATTTGAAATAAATAGATATGTAGGAAAATGGTACCTTGAGGTCAAGCTCAGTGGGCCCCACTATGCTGTGTGACTGACACCATAGAAAACATTGAACAACCACCCAAAAAACTCCATTCATGTGGGGGCTCATCTAATGGTTACATCGACCTACTTTTTGGGGCATCCCATCTTCGTGGTGGGACAACCTTGCTGGACAGGTGAAATGTTGTACAAAGACCTTGGTGGGCTGAAGTCATCCAGAATACTCAACCGGATATATCTCCCATCGATGTGTCTGGTGTGTATGACAGAACCCACGACAAAGGTGGCCCACCTTGAATGGTTTCAGGTGCAGAAGTCAGGTTTGTTTTACAATCATTAGGCATACCATGCATGCACATTGAGTCAGATCATTAGCAGAACTTTTAAACAATCCATTGTTTTTTTTACTTGATTGTGTGCGAAGTATGCCATAATGGAAACAGAGGGCTTAACGGTCCCCAACTGTTTCTATTATATGTTACGGGCCTACGGCCTTTACAGGAGCCTGACAACCGTTACGCCCCCTGTAGTCGTTGGAATTGGCCATTACAGGAGCCTGACAGCCGTTACACCCCCTCTAATGGTTGGAATTTTTTTAAGAAAAAAAGGGAAATCCCAAATTATTATCAGATTTCAAATACTATTTTTTTTTTCGTTTTAACCATGTTTATGATACCATAACAGTCCACTCTTTGGCGAGAACGTAGTTTTGGTCTATCAGATGATTTTATGAACCTGATAGGTTTAGATCGATGCAAAACTTTTAAATTTATTTTTCTAGTTATGTAATATCAATAATAAGATTATATTATGCTGAAATTTTAAAATAATAATAATAATAAAAAAAAAGGATTAGCAATTGTGGTCAAGACGACAAAAAAGGCATAATTCTTGACATTTTAAGTATCCTACATATATTTCATTCGTTGGGTACCTTTTTTTTTTGTTAGGTTTTTTGCTTGTATGTGATTAGTTCTAAGTAACCTCTAGAAAGAAAGATAAAATAAGGTTTTTATCTTTGTATGTGATTAGTTCTCATAAGTAACCTCTAGAAAGAAAGATAAAATAAGGTTTTTACATTATAATTGTGTGTGTGTGAAGACCTTTGTCACACTCATACATACCTGAACATATTTGAATATTGAGTATCATTAACAAAAAAGTCCTCTCTTTTTTCCCAGTTGTTGCAGAAGGAGACGAGCAAGCGCCTTGGCAGTGGACCCAATGGCAGCGAGGAGATAAAGATTCACAAGTGGTTCAGATCGATCAACTGGACAAAACTAGACACTCGGGAGATCCAGCCGAGCTTCCGCCCAAACGTTGCTGGGAAGCACTGCATTGCCAACTTTGAGGAACGCTGGACCAACATGCCGTTGTTGGATTCTCCTGCAGCGAGCCCAAGGGCTGGCGAGAGCAATTTCATGGGGTTCACTTATGTGCGGCCCACCCCTTATCTTCGAAGGCGTGGTTCTTTCTACTAGACAGAACCTGCCGGCTCTCCCACCATCCCATATGATAAATCATATCTGGCTTCTATGCTCTGATGTTGGAAGTGCTGGCAATTGTTGCCAATTTTCCAAGTGGTTGCAAAAATATGTTGAACCGCCAGCGGGCCCCACCGTTATTTACGCGAGTAGGGAATTTCCATGTACATTAGAGATAACCTCGTATTGACCTGTTTTATTGAATGATGATTGTTTTACTGTCGTTGCTGATGTTGCCGCTGTTTTATGTGTTGGTAACTTCTATTTCCATTATCCGATACAGCATTTTCTTGCAAGCTGTACAAATTGGCAGCTCAAGCTACTTTTTCAGCTTTGGCCAGGTTTTTTCTTGAGTGGGTTTTGCCTCTGTAGCAATTCAGGACCATTGATCTGAACCGTTCGTGGTGTAGATGTCATCCAGCCAGAAATTTATGCTATGGGGCGCTTTTTATGACCCTTGATATGTGTTGGATGTATCTGTACTGTTAGAAAGAAAATTAGCAGTGCCTGACATCCGACTCTACAAATCAATGGCTAGAATAATCCTTTAAGAGTGACTATCGGACGATGACTCATATCGTGTCGGACATCAACACCATGAATTTGATGGGTCCCCTTTAAATTATGGGAACTTCCCATGAGGCCCACCATGGAATGTTGCATCTCACTGATGGGGCGCGGTGGGGCCCACACAGCTCGACCGCATAGAACCACTTCCCATATATATGTATATGCTCACCTGCGCACCAGTCCACATGGAACTGGTGCAAACTTTTTTTGAGAACCCATCATACGTGATGTGGATCCAAAATCGGAACCGTCCATGTGAAGCAGCACCTCATGAAACACCCAGGCCTTTTACTTTGATCCAAAACTTTGGTGGGCCATGAAAAATGAAAACAATTTCCTCCCTTGATTTGCATTTCTCTTTGCTATGGCCGACCAGAATTTTAGATCAGGGTGAAAATTTATCCCCTGGGGTTTTATGGACTCCGCATCACATGGACCGTTCAAATTAGATACCCATGACACGTGTGCAAAGGTGCGCACGTGCGTAGGTGTGCAGGTAAGCATGACTCGTGTGTGTGTGTGTGTGTGTATATAATGTGAATGGATGGTTCTTATTATTCCTGCATGTGATCGAGAGTGGTTTTTTTTTATTTTTATTTTACTTTTGGTCGTTTCAAAGTCTTCCATCTTCACCGTGTATAACTCCGGATAAATTCCAGTGGATCATTATATGTAGGCCGTGCATGGCCCAGAGAGAATCTAAGATTTCTGGTTGGATAGAGAATATAAAAACTGCAGAATCTACTGTTCCGTGCAGAACTATTCACGCGATGTATGGTGGTACCTTACAGACGTGGGATCCACGCGATGTATTCACGGCATCTGATCCATCCATCAGATTCTTTACCCAACCTTACCAATTACTGCTGGGCCCAAAATTCAGTCCAACAAGAAACTCAGGTGGCCTGAAATTCAGTACAACGAGAAACTCAGGTGGGCCACAGGATAGAGGCAAGTAGAGAGACGATGCCCGCCGTTGATTTACATTGGGCTCTTGTATACAGAATCCAGTCGTACATACCTTCATGACAAAATCGAGCTGCTCTGCAGCTTAAGTGGGCCCTGGTGAGAGTTAAGGGTGGGCGGTTTGGCCAGTGACGCTGCCATAGCCAGGTGGCTAGTGGTCGGTGCTACGTGGGCCCCACCATGATCTATATGTTTTATCCACACCGTCCATCCATTTTTACACATAATTTTAATCATTTATGCCATAAATAAATCAGATAAAAATCTCAGGTTGACCGCACCATGGGAAAACAGTAGTGATTGAATGTCTACCATTAAAATCCACCTAGGGCCACTCTAATGTTTATTTGACATCCAACTTGTAGATTAGGTCATACAGATCTGGATGAACGCAAAAAACAAATATTATCTCGATCCAAAACTTTTGTATCCACAAGAAGTTTTGAATGGTGAGATTTCAATCAACACTGTGTGGCCCACTTGAGATTTCGATCTACCTCAGTTTTTGGGCTGTACCATAAAATTATCTGGAAAAATGGATGGACGGCATGGATGAGACACATAAATCATGTTGGGGTCCACATAGCACCGACCACTCCTTTCCACTACGCGACCCACATCAGTATGGATTTCAATGTAAACGTTTCAGCGACGAACAATCTAAGTCACTAGAAAATAACGTCTCTGCTCTTTCCACGTATCCTTTCCCCATGGATAAACCTGGTATTGCCACGTGGCAAGAAACCAACCTCTGCTGACGCTTGCAAGGACATCTCAAAAAAAAAAAAAAAAAAAAAAAAAGCCCATCCAAACCCGCACAAAACACAATCACTACCTCAGCTCAGCTAGTATAGAGAAAATCCATGGCTTCTCTCCTCTCCTCAGCTGCAACATCTCTGCTCCAGAAACACCCATTGCCATGCCTTCTCTCTCCAAAACTCACCTTCCCAATCTACTCCTCACCGCCTCAGAACCCCCTACTCAGAAACTCAATAAGGTGTAATGCCCTTTTGGGGAACACCCCAGAAGATCTGCTCAAGAACACTCTCCATTTGGATGAATCCACAGCTCTGTTTCCGTTTCTGCGATCTGGGTTATTGCAATTCCAGAGAATTACAGCTGAATTGCCACAGGTTGAGAGATGGGAGATTGTGGTTTTTGTTGGGCTGAGCTGGATATACCTAACGGCGAGGCCTGGTGTGCTGATGGGTGCGATCGATGCGTATGTTCTCGCGCCTCTGCAGCTCGGTGTTGATAGCTTGTTGGGGCGACGGAGCTTGAAGCGGACGGATTTTGTGGTGGGGGAGAGATTGGGAGAAGGGTCCTTTGGGGTAGTTTATGCGGGCGCCATCGTGCCACGGAATGTGAGTGTTGAGGAGAGGGTCGATGAGAGGAGGGGAATGGGTTTGAAGATGGATGGAAGGTTCAAGGAAAAGGTCATTTTGAAGAAGGTAAGGTTGTGTTTGGATGCACAATTGAATTCAATTGCAAATCATTCTGTTTTAGTTTAGTAGATAGAGAGCGACTATTGTCATGTGACATTTTTTTAGTGGGGCCCACATGCTAATATGGTAGGATAATTGGAAGCGTCCGTTGTGCGGGCTCTGGCCCTGTTTTGATGGTCTGTGATTAGATAATCAGGCTGGAAAAAATGACCCTGACCATTGATTTGTTGTGTTTGTGTGGACCATGAAAAGATTTCCTTTCAATGGTCAGGAATCATCCATTTGGTGTAAGTTCCTTACTGTGTCCCCATCTGGAGTAGCACCCAAAACATAAACAGTTCTGATAATCGGACCATCTCTGCATGTGGGCCCCAGTGGGGATACCCATGTTGATGATCGTGACTCGCAACATAAGAAAAGTGAACTCTGGTTATGATTCCACCAAGCTCAACTCAAAAGTAATGTAGCTGAAATTTTGGAGCCCAATCCCTTATTACCAAAACATGATTTAGTTTACTTCTGATACTACATCCAAACACACCTTTAAATAAATTTACATACTCTGATACTGCATCCAAACACACCTTTAAATAAATTTAAGTGTAATCCGAAAGTCAGTGTTTTTAGTTTTTGTTCTAGTTTTATTGAATCTGAACCTTGATGAAAGTGTGTGATAGATTGAAATTCAAGCCAGTTTTAAGAGGTATTGTAGTAATGGCCGGCTCAAATTAGTGGCATTGTTTCTCAGGGCAGCATTCCGTGACGTGGGTCTCGGATTTCAAGGATCCAGATTGTTAATTCTGTGGGTCCCACCATGGGCAAGTGACTGATCGAAATCATTTCCATTGAACAATGTCCCAATCTTTTAGTTGGTAGCCTGGAAATAGATGGTCGGGAAAGAAGATATGTCAATGGTCTACATTCAACCAAAATAATACATATCAATGGCCGGACCTGCTAACCATGGGCCCCACAGAAGATTAAGAAAGAAAAAACATCAATGGTCTATGTTCAGCCAAAAGAATTCAAATCAATGGTGGGATCACCTAACCATGGGCCCCACACATACGGAACTTGGTTCACGTTGACTGATGCATTTTTAGGATGAAACAGGTAAAGGTTGGAATTAAAGGGGCGGAAGAATGCGGCGACTTTGAGGAGTGGTTTAACTACAGGCTTTCAAGAGCAGCTCCCGAGACATGCGCTGAGTTCCTTGGAAGCTTCATCGCTGACAAGACAAACTCGCAATTCACTAAGGGAGGGAAATGGCTTGTATGGAAATTTGAGGTATGTGATAATGGTTTATATGGGTTCATTTCTACAATACCTACCTCCGCTCTCTTCCATACCAATCCACATTATTCATCCAATTACTACACTGCTCAGCCTACCATAGCCATCCGTTTGGTGGCCCACCGGAGCAACAATCTCGATCACCATACATGTTTTCTATGTGTATGATAACAAGGCGCATCCAAATAACAATAGAAAGTACAACCTCTAAGCACACCCTAAGGTTGCATTTGAAAATTGATGGAGGTATTTGGGAAAACATGGAAAATGAATTTCGCATTGTGTGGGAAATCCGTTTCAGGAAAATCAGCCTGAAATAAGGATTCCACTCGTTTCTACTAAGAGGAGAAACAAACAGGCTGTATAGTTTTTGCACTATTCTTTTTTCAGAATTGAATGCCACCCGACCATGGTTAAAAGACTCGGAAACTCGGACTGACTTGTTTGATCTCGAGTCAAGTTGCGACTTTCCTGAGTCAGGGGTGAAGCAGCCCAAATCAGTTGAGTTGGGGGTGATTCATGGTGTCAAACTGGATTGGGTCTGACCAAGTCCTCCAAGTTGGCCCCGACTACCCGCCGGGGACTTGTCCAAATCTTAAAACCATGCACCCATCTACAATTTCAAGACACCCAAATTTCCCACTATGTAGAATTTTATTCCTAATTCTATTCTGTCACTAATTGGTGATAGTACCTTGTCGTAGGGAGACCGAGACCTGGCCGACTACATGAAAGATCGCAGCTTCCCTTTCAACTTAGAGTCTGTTATGTTCGGGCAGGTCATACAAGGACTAGACTCGATCGAAAGGAATGCACTGATCATCAAGCAAATCATGCGGCAGATCATTACATCTCTCAAGAAGATCCATGACACGGGCATTGTCCATCGGGACATAAAACCGGCCAACTTGGTTGTGACAAGGAAGGGACGGATCAAGCTCATCGATTTTGGGGCAGCAACAGATCTCCGTATTGGCAAGAACTATGTACCCAACCGTGGTCTACTTGACCCAGACTACTGTCCGCCTGAATTATACGTTCTTCCGGAGGAGACACCAAACCCTCCACCAGAACCGATTGCAGCTATCCTTTCTCCGATCCTTTGGCAGGTATATTTAACATCTTGGGGTATTTATACAATGCTTGCATTGAATTAAGTGTCATTGTTCAGACCAGTATCCAATACAGACAGGGCCCACTTTTCAGCTATTCTTATTATTCATTTGTGGTAGGGCTGTCAATCGGTCAGGTTCGGATCTAGTCCTAGTGTTCCCGGATCTGGTTTGATTGAAGTTGGGTCTTGCCGGATCAGGTTGTTTCAGGTCTGGGTCTTTTTTCAGGTATTGGACCTGGATCTGATTGGGTTTCAGGTGCTTTTGGGGACCCATCGGGTCTTCGGATCTTAGTTTCGAGTCAGATTCGGGTAGTGCCCACATCAAAAGAGGACATTTACATGGTCAGCCCACTCGAATTGATGGATTCAATGACACATCCATGTGATAATTTTACAAATTCAAAGTGATTAGGGTTGGCAAACTTCATTTGGATTCTAGAAAATTTATGAGACCTGGTCCGCACCAGACCCAGCCCCCCTTTTTAATCTGGTCCAAGATGGTGAACCTGGACCCAACTAGACAGTTTTTCTACCAGGTCCAAATGGCAGACCCAAACCCGACCCGATTACTAAACAAGTCTGAGAAATTGGACCAGACCTGTTAACATTAGGTCAGGACCATCAGGTACCCGCGGTCTGGGTGCCAACTGCCAATTGACATCCCTAATTTGTGGCCCTATTAGTGGATGGGTGATGGACCAGAAATCACCTTCATCGAGCAATTCCCAGCCATCTGATAGTTGGACATTGTCCCCTCGCACATGGACCATTGGCTGCATTCTGTTTTTAAGCATCCATTTGAGTCCAAAAATCTGATGGCTAGGATTGTCGATGAGGGAGCCCTTCCATTGTTGTTGCATGCATCCAGGGCAAGGGCCATAGAATAGTCTGGATCATTGGAAAGCGTGCAGGCCCCACATGTATGGAATGATGGGCGCAAATGAATTCTGGTAGTTGGATTTTTTATACTTCTCCATTACTTCCTAAACATGTTAAGATCTTAGCTCAACGCTCTTACGGGTGTGTTTTTCTGTGATTTTTACAGCTTAATAGTCCTGATCTGTTTGATATGTATTCTGCCGGAATTATACTCATGCAAATGGCAGTTCCGACATTGAGGTCTTCAGCAGGTCTGAAGAATTTCAATTCAGAAATAAAGAGCGTCGGATACGACTTAAAGAAATGGAGGGAGTACACACGGAAAACGCCGGACTTACGTATACTTGATCTCGACTCTGGTAGAGGGTGGGATTTGGCCAACAAGCTTATTTCTGAGAGAGGATTTCAGAGACGAGGGCGGTTGTCAGCCGCTGCAGCTCTCAGGCATCCGTATTTCTTATTGGGCGGTGACCAGGCAGCTGCTGTTCTTTCGAAACTAAGCTTGACCCAGTGAATTTTGAGGTAATTTACATAGCCATTGTTTCATTATTAGATTTGCATATGTTTTCTCTTTGTTAGGTATTCCGTTTGATTCTTTACTGCTCTTTTCCATTGGTGTTGCCTAATCAAACTGTAGTTTTAAATCTCGGTGACTCGAGTTGAAAGTCGGTCGATTCAACTCGGTGGGCGAGATTTTGAGATGAGTCACTAGGAAACTTGCTTGCTGGTTTTTACTCTGCGAAGCAAACACTTATAACCACCATACCGACAACTATGCATATGCTTAGTTCCACTATTTTTTATTCTTCAACTTCCAATTAGTTATTTTAAATATTAGGTCTCCAGTCGAACTGGTTGGACTATAAGTTACGGTAAGGTGGGCCCATGAGCCTCTTGGATGGGTAGGATCATCTGATGGGGGGAGATATTGGGGCATAGCCCACCCTTTGGTGGGCCCATCAGCTCAGTAGCCCAAAAATCTCACAGATAGGAAGATTCCTAACCCTCTGATCACTGGCATGCAGATAGATGGAAAAAAGAATCACCCCAACAGTTCACATTTATCAGAAAATAGTCCTAACTTCTGAAGTTTAGCAGTCTCCAACCTAGAGATTTTTTTGCATCCTACAGTCATAGTGGGGTCATCAGATCAATGGTCTAAATCACCAAACCATGGACCCCACATGCATGGATTCCCACACCTCAGTAACTATAAATCTGCTATGATCATAACCCTTGGAGATGGTTATCAAGATCGTGTATTTAGGTTGGAAGTTCTTCTCTTATTTAATATACGAATTCACTGAAATCGTGGCCTTTGATGCAGTAACAGCAAAGCGAGGCGCACCATTGCAGGGACGGGCAATTCTAATACCCCCAATCAGCACACTTTTCTTTTATTAAGGCCACGTGGCAGAAGATAAGCATGCTTATCATGTTTACCCAAAGTGACCATGATCACTTGATTTTCCAGGTTAGTGAAAGTATCATTAAAAAATCAATTAAAATGCTCAAAAAATGGATTAGTGGAAAGTAACACTCTTGTAAGCGTAAGGGGTGGGTGTAAATGGTGGATTCATTTCTTGAATAGGGAGTTATTTTGATACTCTGGCAGGTCTGATGCTTGATACTCAGGCTCAGAGATTTTACACGTGGCTTATATTAACTCAAAGTAAACTGACTAAATTGTGGAACCCACTGGTGCTAAGTTGGTCCCAAAATCAGATCGGTTGAATAATCCTAACCTCAGACCTGCGGACACTTGTTTGTTGAAATAGGACCATTGGATATTTTTCATTTTTGGTTGTCCAATAAATGTCCATGAATTTTACGGTCAGATAATGATGTAGGCTTCACACGGGTGGGGCCCGCCTCACATGAGCCACCCACCCCAAGTGTGCTCCGGCATCCCACAAGCCACCCCACTCGAGTCTGGTGTGAAAATGCTACTGCATTAATCAACACTCCGATGCCAATTTGATGTAGTACAATTAACCAATTGTTCTAAAAGCTTGAATTGATAGAGCATGGTGAATCAATCCATTTATCTTAAAGCCCAGGTCCCACATCCCATAGGTTAGGACCTCGGCCGAACCTCCTTCATGGCCCCACTTCACACAAGCCACCTGCTTCACATGGGTGGGGCCTACCTCACACAGGCCGCCCACACCGATCCCACAAGTCACCCCACTCAAGTATGGTGTGAAAATGCCCGCGCATTAGATAATCAGATACGCATAATTTTGGTTCAGGATACATTGAAATTGGGACCCATAATTTTACAGTTTATTTTGAATTACCTGATGTGCATATGCAATTTCAAGTATTTTCTAAATGCCTGTGTATCATCCATCACACTCTGCCAGAGTATCAAAGTTTTTCTCTTCTAAAAAGATAACAAGTGAACAATGGGTGCTTCCGCGACATGGTCTTTAACAGCGGTTACGGATTGCGGACCAAAACTGCTATGACTCGCCCTGACTCAGTTCCATTTTGGTCTAGTGACTCATTGCAGACCAAAATCGAGACAATGACCTGAGTCAACTCAGTTTTGGACTCGGGAA
The DNA here is from genome assembly GCF_029962835.1 of Magnolia sinica. Classification (NCBI taxonomy): domain Eukaryota; kingdom Viridiplantae; phylum Streptophyta; class Magnoliopsida; order Magnoliales; family Magnoliaceae; genus Magnolia; species Magnolia sinica. The sequence continues at coordinate 89,163,859 of NC_080580.1, forward strand.
CTTTTGGAAGGAAAAGAAATAAAAATTCTCATCAGTGCAAAACTCTTCCGTACGAATTGGATGCAGCTCATGTAGCTATTTTCCAGCACTTGAAAAAGGCATAAAGCATCAGAGCCGTTTGTTTGCATCCATCACCCCATTAAATTCTACTAAGGTCGAATGGACGTCCATCCAAGATTGCGGCAGCAAAATCCGCAAGTTTTTAGTACATATTTCTATATATTCATGGTGTAGTTGAATGTGATCGATGAAAAAGGCAATTTAATGCTAATAAAAGTTCCTATTTATTTTTATCATTTTTCTTGAAATGATTTTACTTGTTATAGAATGATTTTTCATGGACTGATTTTGGATCAATCTTATATTTGTTTTTTCTCTTCGTTTATGTTTGTGTGACCTTATGAACAGATTTGAGGGAGAAAAAACATTATGGTGGGCCCTATGAATGTTTTAACAGTGGGAATCATTGTCCCCACTGCTATTTGTGATGTGGTCCACTTGAGATTTGGATATGACTCATTTTTGGGCACATGCTCCAAAATGATCTCGCCAAATGTATGAACGGTGTAGATGTAATAAATATATCATGATGGGCCCATAGAACGTTGTTCTGCCGGACTTTTCTGTGTGCCCCACATACATACACCAGCGAGGTCGCTGGTGTGCGGTACAACGGCTAATCCACTGGATTGAATTACACTGAGTGGAATTACAGGATATGTGAGAGATTTTCAATTCTGAAAGTTGGGGACCAAGGTGAAGTGATCCAGGCCATTGGTTTGTTGTGTTCCGCTATGGATTGGCAATGCCTTGAGAATTTCTTCAGTTGAAATTAAAACATGGCCTACGCATAGATGTTTCATTGAGAGAAATAAAACAATGGTGCAGATTCAACTTGGAAAGGTCCTGATGTTGCTAGCTGGGATCTTTCAATCTTGTAGGTTTTTGGGCTTGCTCCGTCAGAGGAGGAACTGATCAAGGGACTAATGGTCTGGTTTATCGAACTGTGGGGCCCTTATCTGAATTCAAAAACCGTGTATGTTTTGCAAAGATGAGGGCGGCATATGCTCCATTCACAGTAGGATTCGACAGGTCAACGGTTTGGATCATCAAACCGTGGGCCCCACTTTCCAGAATTGAGAAAGCGTGTGCTATGCAAAGATAAAGGGCCACATATCATACTAGTTTCGCTGGAGGGTTCTATTTGTGACTGATTGATAACTTCCGATTTGCGCACGTGTGGATCCAAAAGCTATTGATCTGTTGGCCCAAGCCCCATAATCGCTAAATTGGAAGATCCTGGCCGTCCGAACATTGGCCTTTTTTCCATTGAATGTTAGATTATGCTAATTCAATTCAACGGTGCATCTAATCCCGTGGTTTCCATCCCATGGCTCACTGGTAGACGGTCCGTTTCAACCATCGGGTCATGGGTTCGTGTGCTATGTGGCGCGTGTCTAAAGAAAGAAAAACGAAAAATAAAAAAATAAAAAAATCCCGAGAAAAAGGTCGGTTGCTCTCGGAACGTCACTTCAATCCAACGGTCAAGTTTGTTTACACAATTAGGTCCAATGAACAATCCGATCCATCTATTTGTTATGACTCACGGTGAATTGATAATGCCAAATAAGTGATGGGGTAGTCCAACGATTTACCAGTGGCAGTGACGGTGACCTATAGAAATTTGGGTTGTGTTGTACAGCAATCACTGGCTGAGCATGGCCTTGATCTCGAGGTCGAATTAGCTTATTAATAAGAAGGTCTGAGTGTTGCCTGCCATTCTTACATAGTTAAATAACTCATTCGGTTAGAAGCTTTTATTCTTTCCAAAATATAACAAATCCTTAAATCACCATTTATAGGATTTTGGCCAATTTTATTCATTATTTGCCATTAATCTTAGGGGACTCCTCGCTCTAATACCAACGCAGGGATGAATGTGATAAGGTTGACCAATCTTCCTCAAGGAGATAATTACTCCAAGTCCACGGAGCTTCTTCTCTGAACTCCTCACAACGTGGGAAGAAGTTTCATAGTCAAACTCCATGAAAAACGTGACTTAATAAAAATGATAAACTTATTTTTTATTGACACTCATGATTTCTACTGGACTCCTTTAAAAACGTGACTTGTAAATTTTCATTTTCTATTGCGTTCTTTGACTCGGTGTAAGATTAATGGACGTCATGAAAACCTGCCGAGCTGGATCATGAGCCGTCCAATCCTGTGAATGAGGAAGACTGAATCAATATCCCAGGACAGTGGCGAAGAGCGCCACCAGGAACATTTTCTTGGAGATCCCGAACGCCTCCTCGATTCCATTCATTTTCTGGGCTTTCCGCACCAGCCCGATCGCCGGAAAGGTGTCCTTCTGCGTGATGTTGTAGCTGTAGAAGGCAACGTTAAGGAGGAACCATCTCATGAATGTTCCAAAGAAACTGATATCAAGGAAGAACCATGTCATGGATATTCCAATCAGGTAGGCCCAGTAGCAAGCCACGAACTCCTTGCAGACCAACGCATACGATTTTCTCATCCCGGTTTCAACTTCAGTAGCCTGTATATCGCTCTCAAGGACCTTCTCCATGTCAGCCACCGCCTTCTTATCGTCCCCCTTTCCAATGAACCGGTCTGTCTCCGGCATCTTCATCCGCCAATAGTATGTCAGAACAGCTGGAATCGCCCCTAACATGAGAACAATCCGCCAGACGAAATCACCTTCCAGCTGTGTCAACAGTACGTGGTTGGTAACAAAGCCTAGTGGTGGGTAGTACACACAAAATGCCATGGAGACGCACATCGCGACAGACCCCGTCACCATAATCCCAGTTCCTTGCATCGCGAATACGGCAGCAATCAACCCACCCTGCATCTTTTGGTTGGTGTACTCCGACACGATGACAGCCGATAGGAGGTAGTCACCACCAATGCCGAATCCAAGCCAGAAGCGGAAGAAGCATAGACAGCTCATTGCGGTCTTGGCGGTGGACCCCATTGAGAAGGCGGATGCGATCGCAGATCCAACCATCGTAACGAGCTTGATACCGTACACCTTCTTCCTCCCAAGCTTGTCTCCAAGCCACCAGAGAAACAGCTGGCCGGCTAGTGTCCCACACAGCGCTATGCCGGAGATTGCATTGTTGACATTGTCTGGTAGGGTCCCTGGGTTTTGGATCGTTGGATTGTAGTAGTAGAGGTGGCCCATCAGCTTAATGACGGCTGTGATGCAGAAGAGGTAGTAGGCGTTGGTGAAGAACCCCATCCCGGCGATCTGTGTGAAATGGTAGAGCTGGGCCTTTTCATTGTCGAGCACCGAGAAGACGGCGATGATACCTTGTGGCAGTAACATTGCTAACCAATCTCAACCGTCCGATCGTCCGACTGAGCGTCGCCAAATGGGTGTTGAGGATTGTGTGTTAGAGATGGAATGGTGGTGTTGCATAGGGCGGGTTTCTGTTTTATCCGGATTGCGTATGGGAGAGGAGTGGCTAAATCCACACGTGTTGGAGACATACACATCTTCACACGAGTGCATCTGTCTCTCTGTTATACATTTGTGAGATCTTAGCTCTTAATCAGGTGATCTACAATATTGTTTAGATCTTCTGGAATAAAATTCAGGTCATTTTATAACTAAGTGGGCCACTTCATATTGAAAAAAATGAATGGCTACAAAGAAGGAAATTTCAACCGTCAAATTACTTTGCAACTTGTGGCCCACTTGAAGAAATGAATAGTTTTGAGTTTTCAGAAAGAAGAACTAAGGATTATTTTCAACCTTATGAAAAAATCAGATCTCATACACGTAAAAATAAGATCTCATACACGTGTCTCATATTTGCACGCGTGACCACATATGGATGATACGGCATATACCGTCGCGTGTGGAATTAGCGAACTTGGTGTTTGGAAGTTCTGGCTGTGATTTAAACAAGAAATTCACTTTGGAAGTAACGGCTTTTTTGAAAAGTCGTTACCAACAAGAAAGTGGTCTTTAGGACGCCTATTTCCTGCTATGTGGGGCCCACCGTGATGTTTATGGGAAATCCACTCCGTCCATTGGTTTTTTTTTTTTTTTTTTCCAGATCATGTAAGGACATAGACCCAAAATGATCCAAATCCAAATATCAAGTGGCTCGTACGGCAGAGGATTGAACGTCTACAGTTGAAACATGCGTGGACCACATAAGTTATAAAATCAGGCTATTTTTTGTTTTTCCAGTTCATACTAATAGTAATGACCATATGAACGGTATGGATGGTATATAAACATCATAGAGGACCCAGCGAGATTTCAACGGTAGGAATTTACCTGCACAGGGTTTTCAAGACGTGCAGCCTAGATGAGTTGGTAGGGGTAGTATAGTGTATGCGAGTGATCCAGGTCCAAGCCTTGGAATAGTGTTGCCTTTCAAAGAAATGGGACACTGTACCGCCGTAATTTATGTTTTTTAATCACACCGTTCATCCGTTTTGACAGTTCATTTTAAGGCATGAGCCTAAAATGAGCTGGCAAAACGAAACAACGGTGTGGATAAAACACACACATCACAGTGGACCCTACAGAGTCTGATCATCAGGGATATCAGTGATGTTGGGGTTACCACGCAATCCGCTTGGATGGGGGACCATGGATCAGTGATCGAGACCGTTGATCTGACTAGGCAAATAGCATCATAAGTTCCTGCCCTTCAGACAATTTCCCATACATGTGGGAACATGGATCAGCGATCCAGACCGTTGATCTAACTAGGCAAACAGCATCATAAATTCCTGCTCATCAGCCAATTCCCATGTACATGTGGGATTATGGATCAGTGATCCAGATCGTTGATCTGACTAGGCAAACAGCTGATGGTAACTGCCTCAGAAAACTTCAACACCGGAAGTTCTTATCATTCTACGTGTAATTTGAATTACGTATATTCCAGATATGCAATTTTTAAGTAATTTCTAAGTGCATGTGTGTCCATCTAACTCTGCCAGAGTATCAAAGTTTCTCTCCTCTAAAAAAGATTACAAGCGATCTGAGTATGGTACATTCATGATAGGGGACCATCAGATCAATGGCTTTGATGAACCAACCATGGGCCACACACCAGGGAAATTACCACATTATTATTATTATTATTATTTTCTTGTTAGGAGCATTTGGTTGTACCAAATATCATGAAATTTCGTGAAGTCGTGTTTGCAAACACGACTTCCACAGTAGATAATTCAAAATCAAACAACATGCGGAAAAACAAAGATGCATCGATGCAAACCATACTCCAAACTGCAGTATTGTTGGGGTGGTTTTTCTATTATACATGTACATCGCATTTACTTCAAATCTGAACCGTCCAATAGTGGGACCGACTGTAGATTGGTCGTAAACAGAAAATCAGATTGATCAGATAATCCCACTTACGTTTAATAGATGTTGATTTGTTGAATTTGGGAACCCATTAGATGCCTCATCATCAGGCAAGCTAGAATCATACTTTTTTTTTTTTTGTAATTTTTGGCTCCGGCCCACTGTCTTAGCACCCCCCCTTTTTTTTTTTTTACCCACTCACACACCCCACACACCCACGCTAGTGGAATTTCACGACCTATGGATACTTGAACCCTTGACCAAGTGTTGAAACTCCTGAGAGTCTACCACCCGAGCAAGCCACTCCTGTCTTAGCACCTTTAAATCAGTGCCATTAACTTAAACCATTTCCACTACAGGGTAGATCTCAGCCGTTGAATTCCTCCCATTCTCCTCCCTCCCACCGCCGAGATCCTTGTCCTCACCTGAGATCTCCTCGAGCGATCGGTCGTTGGTCTCCGGCAACATGAAAGTGAACAGACATCCGATGAAATTCACCACCCGGTTGATCTGATCATCGTTCTTGTCCACATGGAGTACTGTGTATCTCTAGACGATGAAGGCACTGATAATGGCCCTCGCCTTCCTAGTAGTTGCAGATATCCCATGACAGGTGGACCGGAGCCTCGCCAGGAACAGCTCAGCCAGCAGGATGAATGTTGTGGTGTGAGGCCCAAAATTCACAAAGAAGAAGGTAAGCCCATAGAACACCATGAACTTTAATATGTTTTTTTTAGCAAAATCCCGACGGGGATTGTCCGTCGCAAGAATTGCCCCTTACCTCACTGTACCGGAATCCAACAACTGCCATGAAAATGGACATCATGAGAAACCCGCCGATCTGGATCGCAAACCGTCCAATCTGATCAATAAGGAAGACAGTACACCAGTTGCCCGGGACAGTGGTGAAGAGCGCCACCAAGAACATGGCCCTAGAGATCTTATACACCTCAATTGCATTCATTTTCTGAGCTTATGGTAGTAGCCCCATAATTGGGTATTTCATGTGGTATGGTCCATTTGAGGTTTGGATCTGCCTATTTTTGGGCTCATGCAAAATGGATGGATTGCATGGATAAAACACCATACATCATGGTAGGGCTCACAGCTTTGACACCGGCTAGCTAGTTGGTGTCCAGGTCACCATCCAAACCACGTCCCCATGATACACGCTATGTGAGGCCCATTTCTGCAACACTTATTCAACTGCACGGAAAAGTTATTCACGTGCCTGGAAACTTGGTTCACATCATGCATGGAAGTAATTCATCTTACTATGGGGCTGACTGTGTTGTTTGTATGCCTTCTGACAAGCATATCTGGTGAGCCCTGCCATGATGATCAGCTTGACCCGAAAGTCAAGTCGGTTCCAATCATCACATGGGCTACAGGTTTGGAGGTTTTTTTTTTTTCTTTTTTGGTGTATTGTAGTTTTCTAAGGTGGCCCACCTGATGGATAGACTAGCTAGACTTTTGGGTCATCTGGTAGATATGGTTGTCACTACACCAAAAAGGCCATTTAGGAACGGGTACTTTTTTGGTTTTGAAACGGTTTAAAACTGTATCAAATGTGGAACTATTTTATACCTCTCTAGAACCAACACGTGACTAATTCCAACCCCAATCCTAACCCTCCCAGCCCTCTTGCCAGATCTCTCCCTTTCTCCCACTCCCTATTCCTGACCCTCCCTCTTGATCTCTCTCCCGCTTGATGTAGGGCTTTCGAGGATCGATTCGAAGGGAAAATCCTTGGTGGAGAAGGATCTATGGTTCTTTGAGAGGATCAAGTCTCGATTTTTTATCGGAAAATCTCCAGATTTAGGGTCTCCGGAGTGAAAGGGAGATTCTTCCCCACCGCTGAGGATCGTTAGTGGAGATAATGCCACAGATGTTGTCAATGATCCTCCGGGTGTTGTCAGAGTAGTTTGTCAAAGGGATGGTGCGAATCTAGGGTTTGCAGAGAGGAGCGCGAAGAGATCCCATGCCTTGGAAGAAAAATCTCCTGCTGCTGAGAAGGATCTAAGGTTTTCAAAATCGAAGGTGAATTCTTCTGAAAAATCCATGGATGCAGAGCTGCTGCAGGGAATTGACAATATTGGTGATGTTGATGCCACTGTTTCGAAGGGAAAATCTCCTGCGAAGGAGGATCTAGGGTTTTCAACATCAAAGGCAGATTCTTTCGGACAATCTACTGCTTCAGAGTTGCTGGAGAGAATAAACAATGTTGGGGATGCAGATGCCGCCATTTCAAAGGGAAAATCTCTGGCAAAGAGTAATCTAGTATTGTCAAAATTGATGGGAGATTCCTCCATTGAAGTTGCAGCAAAATATTCGGAAAATTTTCAAAAATCCACAGCTGCAGCAAAAGATTTGGAAAATTTTCAAATATCCACAGCTGCAGCGTCACTGGAAGTTTCAAAGGGAAAATCTCTGGCAGAAAGGAATCCAGAGTTCCCAAAACCATCAGGAGATTCTTTAGCAAAAGTTGCAGCTAAAATTCTGTTTTTGACATTAAATGGAAGACATCTGGATTTCTGTTGGATCACAACAGTGGAGGTCTTCCCTTTAACTATGGGTTTCTGTTTACGATTATTGCGAACACCTTCAATCACACTCCACTCTAATAGAAAAGCAATCTTTTTTTGTTTAAGCATATAAGTTATGTTAAGGTATCCAACATGACATGGGGAAGGATGTGATAAGGTCAATCACCATCTTCCTCAATTGATAAATACATTAAATCCACAAGGCACCCTTGAATCCACAAGAGGTTTCTCGAATCCATGAGAGAAAATAAGAAATTTCTTAAGAAGTTTGTTGATTGAATGAATGATATAAAAAAAGAGTTTAACATCCTCTAAATAATCCTAAACAAATCTTAGAAATGTAATCAAAGAATTCCAATAAAATAAGGAAATAAACTTTGAAAAATATGTAAATTTCCACTGTCAATCGACCTGTCATCAAGTTGTCTAGTCTATAAGTTGAAACAACTAAAAACTATCCAGAGATTTAAATTGAAAATTCTGTAATTTTTGACCTGTCGATCTCATCTGTTTACCTGTCGAACAATATTTCGACATATTTAAACTAATAGAAATCAGCCAACAAGCAATCTGGAATAGTATCGGAGGACTTCCAAACAAGGAGAAAGAAGATGGTTGCAAGTTGCAACAAGGCCAGCTGAAGTTCTTTTTTCTTCTTTTCTCTTCTGTTTAAAGAAGCCACTGTCTATGCCTACTTTCACAGATAAATGAATCCACTCTTCTACTTTTGATGATACATTAGTGCACAACTGGTATCACAGAAAAGGATTACAATCCCTATAAGGTAAATTCTTGGGCGTAAAAACTTCAGTTAGAAGATAACCACCAAACAAGAAAACATCTTTATTCTTTCAACCTACTTTTATTAGATTTGTATTTTTATCACTAATCCTAGAAATATATATTCATACAATAGACACACAACAATAATGTTCTTGCCACTACACGCCCACAACCTCACTAATTTTCATACACCCAATTATACCTTGAGATCCATCAGTTGACGAAATGTAAGTGCATGGAATGGCTTTAGAGAGAAGGAAGGCCCACCAACAGATAGCTCCTGAGCCACGTGGTGCATGGTTGGCCGAAAGTTTGGATCCGGCCGAATGCATGCAAGGGCCATGGACACTGCAAATATGACTTCCTGTGCAACCTCTGCCATCGGATCAGAGAGACGTTGGTCCAACATATCCTTTAGCAGTGTATCTTCTCTATTTGGTGATGACAAAGTGGAGATGAGTTCCCCAGGATGCCTTCCCATCATCACTTCCAGTGCCACAACACCAAAGCTATAGACGTCACATTTCTCAGTCACCCTCATTGTATATGCAAGCTCTGCATGATAGAAGATTGTTCAATCAGATTCTTTAGTCTTTGCTAATCATTAATAGATAAAATCTTATCCATATATCAAACTAACCTGGTTTCTTAATCTAGGTTTCATATCTTCTAGGCTTTGGTGCTTGCTAATACCAAGGCATCTCTACAAACTAAGCATGTGCCAAGTAAGGTGTTTGGTACATCTGGGAGGAACATAAGATGGGCCAAACTTTCTGATGATCTGGCTAGGAAGTCAGGATCGTCCACATATTAGGCATATATGCCACATACATACATTGAATGCATATTGTCGGCCTTTTTTTAATTAATTTTTTTTTTCTCAAAATTGTCCATTGTTTTGATGTGGTGGTGGCCTGCCCGATAACAGGACAAGCTTAATCATTGTCGGGTCATCTGGATGGTTGGGCCTATTTTAATGTATGCCTCAAATTTCCTATACGCGTGAGAAGTTGGCATGTGTGAACTAGAGATTTTAATGGCGTGTATAGGTAATGTTGTATTTAACATAATTACTTGTATCAATATTGTGGACCAACAAACTAGTATCAATATTCTGGACCTATAAGCAGAATCTCTCTCTCTCTCTCTCTCTCTCTCTCTCTCTCTCTCTCAACAACCCAAAAACGTGCTTCAGAATATCTAAGGTTTTAAGACTGTACTAGTGAGGTCCATAGTTTTAAGATCCAAACCATTGACATGGTGGGTTCCAATTTGGATGGCTCATGCATTGGCAAATCTCTAATTGGAAATCCTAACCATTTTAGTGGCCAACAGATAAATGATCAAGAAAGAATAAAAGGTAATTGTGCACATTAAACAAAGAAAGACCATAGATTCAATGTCTAGGATTTTTCAATCAACTTCTTTTGTTGTGTCGGGCATTCATTGTGTGAGACATCACATGGACGGTCTGGATCTTAGAGCTGTGGAACCCTTATATAGTAGGGAAAGCCCAAGCTCATGCTCTGGGATCTCTTGGTAGAGTATTTCACGATCCCACATTCCCTGATGCACCATTTTCAGATTTACTAGCATGGGCTAGAAGACATGAGCTTTTTCAATCATTTATTAACTACCCGTAACTCATCTATCTAAACTTGGTATGCATGTAAATCTATCCAGACCATCTGGAAACATGACCCATGTTGTAGATAGAGAAGATCCCAGAAATGACACTTATGGAAGGATTCTATATAACCAATTGGTGGCCAACAAATGTACAGTTAAAAATGGTCAATGCCATAAATTTAATAGCTAATAAAATGTGGTGAAAGTTTCTTAAGATTTTCAAATATGAATTTTCTCATATTCCAGTTGCCTTAGATTGCCCCATTTGACAATAGTGTGCATGATAACTAATGCACAAATTTTATAGTAAATAATTTCAACAAAAAATAGAAAATATTAAGAAAAATAAAGACTAATTTATGATAAAACTATTCAGCATTGAGAATATATTAGTGACTAACCTGGAGCAATGTATCCACAAGTGCCTGCAAGCGTAGTCCAATTGGACGAATCAGGTATCAGCAATCGTGCAGTGCCAAAATCAGAAACACTAGCCTCAAGTTCCGAATTCAGCAAAACATTATTGCTTGATAGGTCTCGATGGACAATTGGCAGGGCGCAATCATGGTGCATGTAAGATAAAGCATGGGCCACACCTTTAATAATCTTCACCCTTAGAGTCCAGTCCAATTGTGCAGCTTTTTCATCATTGTTTAGGATACTTGCCAAGCTTCCCCTTTCCATGTACTTATAGACGAGAAACGAGCATCGAGCATGGCAACAAAAGCCATAAAGCTTCACTATGTTGCGATGGCGGATTTCGGTTAATACTTGTATCTCATTTCTAAAACTTCTTTGATCATATTGATCCCCTCCTTCGAGCGGGTAAAGTTTCTTCACAGCTACTACCTGACCCATTGATAGATTTGCTTTGTAAACTTTTCCATACCCTCCAATTCCAATGCAGTATTTGTCGTCAAAACCCTCTGTCACCTCCACGATGTCTTTGAACACAGCAATCCCATCATAATTCCATATTGAAAATGGATTTTCGCTGCTCCTCTCAAGAACCCATTTCTTTATATTTCTTCTTCTTTGGTAATAAATGGAAGAAATGCCAATGATTACCAATAAAAGAAACAAAGCCACTGACACAGGAAGAATAATGAGGATCACAACTCTGTGACCTTTCATCACATCACCATGATTGATTGAAGAGGCATTGCAGGGTCGCAAACCTTGCACTTCACCACATAAGCCCTTATTATATACGAATGCCTCTGCAGGAGCCTTCTGAAAGCTTTTGCTGTTGGGAAGAGGACCTTCCAAAGCATTGTATGAAAAATCAATGGATTGCAAGCTGAACATCCCTTCAAAAGAAGGTGGAATGGAGCCTGACAGCATGTTGTGGGAGAGGTTTAAGTTTTCCAGCCGAATCAATTTCGTGAGTTGTGGTGATATTTGTCCGTTGAGGGAGTTACGACTTAGATCTAGTAAGCCCTGTAGGTATACTAGGTTACCAATCTGAAAAGGAATGCTGCCATTTAAAACATTTTTGCTCAATTTAAGATATTGGAGTTTGAAGTAATCACCTAATCTAGGTGGTATTGGACCACTTAGGCAATTCATTGACAAGTCAAGAACCTCCAAATTGGATAGTTTTCCAATCTCTTGGGGTATCTGACCAAAAAGCTGGTTTTCATTTAAAGTTAAGTTGAACAAAGAAGTCAGCCTCCCAAATTCCTTTGGAATCTCGCCTACCAGCTGGTTTGAAGAAAGATCAAGCACACTTAGCTGCATCAACTGTCCTATCTCAGGAGGAATTCTACCGGAGATCATGTTCCCGGATAATTGTAGCTTTGTCAAATTTCGGCATTCTCCCCAATTTGGTGAGAGTTCACCAAACAACATGTTGTTGCTGACATCCATGAATGAGAGATGCGGGTATACACCAAAGGCTTCCGATACGTTTGCAGCAAGTCGGTTTCCATTAAGTCGCACTCTTATTAAGCTAGTGCAATTTCTGATGCTTTTTGGGATCTCACCAGTGAAATGGTTGCCAACAGCAGTGAAGAATTGAAGAGATCCGCCCTGGCATAACTGAGGTAAATAGCCAGAGAGGCTGTTGCCATTCAAGTGGAGTTTAGAAAGATTTGTCATGTTTGTCATTTCTTGAGGCAAGGAACCAGATAATTGACAGTCAGCAAAGGACAACCTAGTAAGCTTGGTCAAGTTTCCTAAAGTAGAAGGGATATAACCTGTTAAAAGGTTAAAGGACATGTCAACAATCTCGAGATTAACCATATTTACTGCTTCGGGAGGAATAGAACCAGAAATTTGATTTTGAAAGAGGGAGAGGACTGTCAGCTTTGTCAAGTTCCCTAAAGTGGAAGGGATAGAACCTGTTAGGATGTTATTGGACAGAGCAAGATTGTTGAGATTCATTAAATTCCCAAGTTCTGGAGGAATAGAACCAGAAATTTGATTTTGAAAGAGGGAGAGGACTGTCAGCTTTGTCAAGTTCCCTAAAGTGGAAGGGATAGAACCTGTTAGAATGTTATTGGACAGATAAAGATTGTTGAGATTCATTAAATTCCCAAGTTCTGGAGGAATAGAACCTGAAATTTGATTTTGAGAGAGGGGGAGGTCTGTCAGCTTTGTCAAGTTCCCTAAAGTGGAAGGTATAGAACCTGTTAGACTGTTATTGGACATGGCAAGAATTTCGAGATTCATTAAATTCCCAAGTTCTGGAGGAATAGAACCAGAAATTTGATTTTGAAAGAGGGAGAGGACTGTCAGCTTCGTCAAGTTCCCTAAAGTGGAAGGGATAGAACCTGTTAGACTGTTATTGGACATAGCAAGAATTTCGAGATTCATTAAATTCCCAAATTGTGGAGGAATTGAACCAGAAATTCGGTTGCTGTAGAGATACAAAATTGTAAGGTTTCTCAAATTACCCAAAGCAGCAGGGATCAGACCAGTCAGATTGTTTTGGTTCAATGCTAGCTCATTGAGACTCATTAAATTCCCAAGTTCTGGAGGAATAGAACCAGAAATTTGATTTTGATGGAGGTAGAGGACTGTCAGCTTTGTCAAGTTCCCTAAAGTGGAAGGGATAGAACCTGTTAGACTGTTATTGGACAGATCAAGATTTTTGAGATTCATTAAATTCCCAAATTGGGGTATTGATCCACTTATACTATTTGCAGACAGATTGAGCGATGTGAGTTTATAAAGAGCACCAATATGAGCTGGGATGGTACCAGTGAGAGTGTTGCCACTGAGATTGAGATGAACGAGGTTTGGAAATGAGGGGAAGCTCAAGTTGTCGAGCTTACCTTGCAAGCCTGCACTCGGTAGGCTTATCTCAGTTACACTTCCAAGGCTGTTACATGAGATCCCAGTCCATTTGCATGGAGATAGGGTGTTGGTGCTGGCATTAGTAGCAGGAAGTGACCATGAGTGGAGAGCTTGTGCTGGTGAGAGGCTGGCTTTCCATTTTAGGAGAGCCTCTGCTTCTGGCAGTCCTGCTGTTGCAGATGATATTGTTGCATGGGAAGAAGAAAGAAAGGGTAGGAAAAAGAGGAGAAAAGCGAGGGAGAGAGATATATGTATGGCCATGGCTGTTGTTGCTTATGGTCCGCTACAAAATTACGATGGATATATGGGTATTTATAGGAAAAGGTTGATACAAATGGCTTCGATTGTACTGCCCATCTTATTTTTATGACTAGAAAAAAAAAAGTATTGACTTGTTGTATACATTATTTTAAGGGTTTGGATGACGACTGTGCACTTGCACAGAGAATTAATGTCTAGCAGAGCATTTGGTTTTCTGATTTTCTATTTTCACGTCGGTGCTGATGTCACATATCTTCCTAACGTAGATATATGCTTAACTGAATGGGTGAACCTGTGATGTTTTTCTTATATTCACTCTGTCCATCTCCTGCAATAGTTGCACCACCACCAACTTGACCAGATCACCCAAAAATCAAATCCAGCTCATCCAACCATCAGGTAGGCCTTCTTATAAATCTATAATACACCAAAAAAAAAAAAAAAAAAAAAACATCCAATTGCAGTCGGTCTCACACGGTAAGATGAAAAACTTTCAGTAGGTGAAAACGTTTTCCACGGGCGATGATGTGAACAAGCTTCGTCCACGTGAATAACTACTGCATACAGTGTCGCAGAAATGGGCCCCATATGATGTGTATCATGGAGATACAGCTTCGTTAGTGACCCGATCCCCAGCCAGCTAGCTGGTGTCAAAGCTCCATGGGCCCTACCCTAATTTACGTGTTTAGCCTAGGCAGTCTGTCATCTTTGCCGGCTTATTTTAGGGCATAAGCCTAAAAATGAGGCAGATTCAAACCTGAAGTGGGCCACACTACAGGAAACCGTGGGTATTGAATGCATTCAAAACTCTAATGCGCCACAGAACAGTGGGGATGGAAACACTCACCATTGACACTTCCTTGGGCCCACCATGATATTTATATGACATCCAAACTGTTCATACAGTTTCAATTATACCTGTAAGGATGAACAGAAAACACAAATATTAGACTGATACAAAACTTCAGTGACCCTAGGGAAGGTTTCAATGATAAGCATTCAATCATCACTTTTTCCTGTGGCATGGCCCACTTCAGTCTAGGGCCCGTCACATTTTTGGGTGAGCTGGCCAAAGTATCACACGCACATCACGGTGGACCCCACAACTTTTTGCTTACACGGACTCCATGTAACCGCAATTGTAGGAATGGGCTCCCTACAACTCTGTTTTTACTTGGCCCCACAACTTTACGTTTACATGGGACCCTCAGCACTGGTTCTACACAATCCATAAAACACCTAAGAGCTGTGGGGCCCACCAGTTCTATATATAAAATCCACTCCATTCATGAGGTTCCATCCATGAGTCTTGGTTGTGAGGCCAAAAATAAAAATAAAAATCAGAGTAGTGATCCACAACTCAAGTGGCCACCCCTATGGAATAATGGAAGGGATGCCAACCATAAGTCTGTATCTTTTGTCAAACCCATTATCCAAGTGTAACCAAGAGGCCTAAAGTGAATGTACAGAGACAGCCTGATAAAAAAACTCAGGTGGTCCATTCTCTATGTACTTTGAGGTTTTAGTAGAAGCTTAACATTGCTCCAATTGGGGCTAATATGAAATAATATTCTTTTGTAATTTCAAGTATGAAGACTACTACAGCCAGATCCATAGCTCAACGGTAGACTGAGTGGAGATACCTCGTTTCAACACTTGAGGTCTTGGTATTGATCCCTAGTGGGGGTGGCTAACATGGAGTGTGTGTACTGACATGGGTGTGTACTAACAAGCTAACAAAAGTAAAATTTAAAAAAAAAAAAAAAAAGAAAAAAAAAAAGTATGAAGACTACTACTGTCTCAGGCTTTAAGGCTGCATTTGGATCATAAGTCATATGGACCATCCACAGTTTCTAACATTAACTATTTGGATTATGACTATGTGCACTTGCACAGAGGATTAACATCCAACAGAGCATTCTTGTTTTCTGATCTATGTGTGATCATGTCAGGACTATTTCCTATTGTGTGACCCATTTGAGTTTCAGATCTGACTCGTAATTGGGCTCATCTCCAAAGATGATATGGTGAAATTGATGTTTGTGTTTTATCCACTGCGCTTGTCCATTTTTTGGACGTCATTTAAAAAATAAGGCACGTTCAAATCTTAATGGTTCAATTAGTTGCTGAATCTTCTTGATTTTTAACATTAACTCTTAGCATGGGCTGGCACAAAGAATGGAGTAGCCCTCATAGAGCTTAAAGTCACATACATGTGATTCTCGTAACCATAGGTTAGAGGCGATTCCCATCAATCATATTCCAAGGAGTGTGATTTGGGTGGGACTGGATGGTTTTGGACTTGTCTCCTACCCTTAAGAGTTAAATCTATTCTTTTACAAGGAGCATCAAGATTCAGAATAGTGGGACCTTAACTGGATGGATTTGGGCCCCGATTCTACTTTACGAGCTAAGTCTTCCCTCCTTTTAAAGGGAAAGTCTTTTTCGTTTCTTCTTTTTTTTTTTCTTTTTTTTTTTTTGGTGCTAGCAGATTTCAAGGAGTTGGGCCATGACTGTCTGGGTTTGGGCCCAGATTCAACTTCAAGAGTCAAGTCTGCCCTGACTTTTGAGTCACGTCCCCCCTTTTGTAGGGAGCTACTAGATTCCAAGGGGGACAGCGGATTAGGTGAGACCCGGGTCCACCAAGGTGGGTACTGGCACCCCTGGCTGTGGGGCCATAGTGATGTATGTGCCTTAAATCAACACCATCCAACTGTTTTGAAAGATCGTTTTAGGGTATTATCGCAAAAAGGAAGTAGATTTAGATATTACGTAGACCATACCACATGAAACAGTAGTAATTGAATCCCCACCACTAAAAACTTCATTTGGCCCACAGGAATGTTTATTTTCCATCCATCCTGTTGACAAGGTCACAAAGATCTAGATGAAGAGACAACAAAAATATCAGCTTGATCCAAAACTTTTCTGGCCCACGACAAGTTTTTATTGGTTGATTACCACCATTTCTTGTATTATGGTCCACCTGAGATTTGTATCTGCTTCATTTTTTGAATCATGCTCTAAAATGAGCTTTCAATACCGATGGACGGACGGCATAGTGGGCCCTATAGTCAGGGGTCCCGCCCATCTTGGTGGATCTAGGGTCTCACCTAATCCGCTCCGATTCCAAGGCCCACTTTGTATGCACACTCCCGAGGGGTGTGACTTTGCAAGATCCCCTCCTTCTGCTTGACAAACTAATTGCTATAAAACACTAAATTGGAAAAAACCAATTTAAGAAAGAGAGAGAGAAAATCATTCCAAAATCATCCATGCAGGCTACCAACACAACCGAAAAAGCAGGTTTGAACCCTTTTTCCAAGACCCCATTAAGAAAGTGGAGCCAAACAGGCCCTAAATCACCAAAGAAGAATCTATTTTATGCATCTTGTATCATTTTTTTAAAAGTGGTGTGCAGTCAAGTATTGTTAGGCCCAGGCAGTAGTTATGAGATCCAACCCCAACAATAGTTGCACCACGACCAACTTGACCTCGCTGGTCCAACCATCAGACGGGCCACCTTAGAAAACTATAATACACCACAAAAAACCTAAACCTGTAGTCCACCTAACGATTGGAACTGACTTGGACGGGCTCACTAAATGTGCTTGTGGGATGGTATACAAATAACATAGTCAGCCCCAAACAGTAAGATGAGTTACTTTCAGTAGGTGAAAACGTTATCCACAGTAATGAACAAGTTTCCATGGATATGAATAACTTCTCTGCGTGGGTGAATAAGTGTTGCAGATATAGGCCCAAAACGGTGTGCACCACGGGGACTGGTTTGACTGGGTGACCCCACGGTGATGTGAACAAGTTTCCGTGTATGTGAATGCGTGTGAATAAGTATTGCATATACATGGATCCCACATTGTGTGTATCGCAGGGATACGGTTTAGCTGGTGATCCGGTGATAATGCCAACAAGTTTCGGTGCACTTGCACAACTTCTACCCACAGGTGAATTAGTGTGGGGTCGTTGGCTGGTGACCCAAACATCAGCCAGCTAGCCGATGTCAAAAGTTTGTGGGCCCTATCACGGTGTATGTGTTTTATTCATGCAGTCCATCCATTTTGCAAGCTTATTTTAGAACATAGGCTCATTTGTCCCACCATGTATGTGTTTTATCCATGCAGTCCATCCATTTTACCAGCTTATTTTAGAGCATGGGCACAAAAATGAGGCAGATCCAAACAAAGTTCACTACGTCGCGGGAAATAATATTTGAAATTACATGATCATAGCCTTCACACAGCTACAATACTTGAAATTACATTATCATAGCCTTCACACAGCTGATAATAATTGGAATTCCTCGTGAACTCTAGTAGGTCGACCTAGGATCAAGATATGTTTAACGAAGGTAAGAGCTACTTCCTCATCTTGATTATTAACAACGGTAACTACATTTCTTCTTTGATGAATGAAGTATGCCATTTCATCGCAATTGTACATCTAAATACATACTAAAATCCAAAGTCATCTCAAACTTGATTTGAAACTGCATCTTGATGTCCATATGTAATGTAGAGCGGGTTGCAAACACTTTCATGTCCAAGATGGACTAGAAAAGGCTCAATAGAAAGCAAAAGTCATTAAGACTATCAGAACCTTAAAACAAGCATATCTCGCAAACCAGAATGAATTACTCGACATACCAAATATGATTTTGGGGTAGGACGGGCTACTTTAGCCAACCAACCCAGATGTGCCACTTTTCCCATGCCGAATGTGCGAGATTCCATTACATCGATGGTCGAATTCTAAATTTATTTCCATTTTTACTAATTTTAGTAAGTTTTAGTTTGATTATAACTCTTCATCCGTTCAGCTTTAGGAGTTGTCTCCAACATGAAAAGTGTTTAGAAACATTAGGAAAATAATGTGGTTCAGCCACATATGATGCTTACTATAAATAGAAAATCTACTGTTTATAGAAAGTCGCGAATTCTAGGAGTTTTAGTTGTAATTTGATTCTGAAATCTCTCACATTGCTTAGTATCCCTATTTAAAGGGCTTTGAACTTGTTTATTTCATCAATCAATCAATTTATGAATTTATTAGAATTTATTTCTATTTTCTTACTCTCTTTCCTCGTAGATTCAAAAAGTCTCTGTGAGGAGTTCGGAGAAGCTCCATGGATTCGAAGTAGTTATCCTTAAGGAAGATGGCGATCGACCTCATCATGTTCATCCCTGCATCAATTGGTATCAGACAGAGGACTCTCCTCGGGCCAATGACAAACAACAAAGGTATGAACCAAAATCATGTGGATGGTCCGGATTTTTTTTGCCTTCGATCGGGCTTCCTCTGGTCCATCTTTGCCATGAAAGTGTCTGCAACCCATTGTACACACACACACACACACATAGGGTGCTATGAGATTTCCAAGGTAGCTTTGGGCCAAAAGTTTACGTTTTTATAGTCAAGTCTCTTCTTTTGCAAAGAGCATCAGAATTCCAAGTAGGGGGGCCTTGATTCTACCTTTAGAGTAGTCTCTCCCTACTTTTGAGTCACGTTCCCTCATTTCTAAGCCCAATGGTGCATTTCTTTTAATGTAAGTGCATCCAAATGGGCCCTATATCAGCAAAGAAGAATCTATTTTATGAATCCCTCAATCATTTTATTTTTATTTTTTCTTTTTAAAGTGGTGTTGACGCAGGGGAGGACATGAGGTCGAGCACCATCTTCCTCAAGAGGATAACTATTCTGAATCCACGAAACTTCTCTGGACTCCTCACAGAGACTTCTCGAATCCACGAGGAAAGAAAGCATGATATAGAAATAATTTCTAATAAATTTGAAATTGATTAATGAATGAATAAAAATGAGTTCACAACCTTTTAAATGGGGGTACCAAGCAATGAGAAAGAAATCAGAATCAAACTACAACTAAAACTCCTAGAATCCGCGACTTACTATAAATAGTAAACTTACTATTTATAGACAGTCATGATGTCTACTAGTGCGCAAGGTTTTCGGCCAAAAATAGTAAGTGTCCTATTTGGCTTCACCAAACCGTTCTCCTAATTATTCTAAGCTCTTTTCACGTTGGGCGCAACTCCTAAAGCCCGACGGATGAAGAGTTATAATCAAACTAAAACTTACTATTTATAGTAAAAACGAAATTAAAATAGGGAAACGACCATCGATCCAGGGTTTTTCACAATTTCGGGCTGCGCAACCCAGCATAGTAGGGTTGGTTGGCTAAAGTAGCTCATTCTACCCCAAAATCATATATTTTGCGTCAGATAACTCATTCCAGATTGCAAGATACGCCCGATCTAAGGTCCGATGGTCTGGATCACTTCCGTTGTCGATCTATTTTATGAATCCCTCGATCATTTTTTTTCTTCTTCTTTTTAGAGTGGTGTGCAGTTGAGTATTGTTAGGCCCAGACGGTGATTTTGGGATCCAAGCCCCGCAATACTTGTACCACTGTCATCTCATCCAGATGACCCAAGAATCTAGTTGGTACAACCATCAAGTGGGCAACCTTAGAGCGTGTTTGGATTCATGTATAGTATTGTGTTGCTTTGTACAACTGTACGGTCACGGTATGTCAATCACTATAGCATGATACACATTGAAATGATGGTCAACAACCATGGTGTTTGGTTACGATTTATTAAGTCCATGTATACGTTGCGGATAACAGTGCCCACGTTTGGGAACAGACTCTTGGTTCTGCTATCGTACATGTGTGATTATAGTTTATGACAAATTGTTATAGTACACGGATAAATGACTACCCTTGACACTAGCCAATGGCCGGTGGTTGGTCCTCTGTGGGCCCCACCATCAACTGTAGTAGTTTCATCCATGTCGTCCATTTATCTTTGCAGATCATTGTACGGTACTATACGGAAATAAAGCCATTTCCCAACCCTCCGTCAGCTGGATCACATTACAGGAATCAGTTTTGACTTACTGCGGACCATTAAAAACACTTTCCAGGCCAAGGTGTGGATGAAGCTATTTTTTGATTCTTCTCGTCACCAGGACTGGCATGACCTAATGATCACACTCGGATATGAAATAAACAGTTCTGTGGGTCTTACAAGGATTTAAACGGGGGATATCCAATCACGATTGTTTTCATATTGTCTGGTCCACAGGAAATTTATATCCCTTCCAATTTTTGGCAACAAGTAATAAGATGATCGGCAAAACATGGATGAACGGAATGGATGAAACGAATACTCTATGGATTGGCCCGCAGAGCATCGAACCCGTTGACACCAGGCCAGTGACAAGGTCATCAGCTCAATCCGATTTCATGGCAGCATTGAAAATGTGATAATCTGGAACCAGTGGGACCCACCATCACAGAATACACCATAAATTCCTACAGAATGAATGATACTGTGATTGTAACTAAAATCAAATGCTGTTGACACTGTTAACTTCAATTCAGGCATTCAAAACAGGTCAAACATAAGTTCTATACATATTTCAAAGTCCAAATAGAGAACACATGAAGCACGGACTATCATCTCCATGCTCCACTATTATCTTAGATCAGCTGTCGTGACCTGTTTCTCCTCCCCTATGATATGTTTGCAACAATCCAAACAACTGCCACATATATAAGCAATACTCCTATCACCACTTTCCATATAGCAAACCCATCAGTAAACGAATTGTAGTCCCTGTTCAGGTCCGGCATTGCAGCATCCGAAACCTACAGCCCTACAATATCTTCCTCAATTATTGCTAATTCATGATCACGTCGAGCTTCCGACTTAAATCTCCTGAAAATTTGTTGATCACGATCATTCTGCCAATTGGACTACAATAATCGTTACAAACTGAAATATAAATCAAAAGACAGGATTGTTGGTATGAGTTATATTATACTTCAAAGAACAACAACCTCTCAAACCGTTACTTGCCGCAGCCAGGAAACAGCCTATAACGTTCCTGAAAATTTTCCCAAGCCCTTCTAGCGTCATCGTATGATTTGTACGACTGGTGTTTACATCCTGGGTATCGATCAACCTGCACATGTGCATCCTCTCATCTGTCATACAACCCTGGAACTCTTCCCACAAAGACGACATAAAACTTCTTCATACCTTCCTGACAAAATAAACAAGATCTATCAGATCCCTCTAATGTTGATTTTGTATAGCTATTTAAACAGGACAGTAAAGACAAATTTATTGAATGAATCACTGAATTAGTTGTTAGTTCTGTGAAGAGTAAATGGAGATCCTCCTTGACATGATTAGCTGAATAGTTTGACATCATCAGATTCATGAATCCGAAATTTTTTGCTGTGTTAAAGATTAACACAATGAGTCTCTCCTCTTCGAACAGAGGTTGGGTCAATGCAGTTTGACTGAGCTTCTCGGCTCAATGCACAATGGGTGCATTTTGTTCACTCCCCAAGTATAGGGTTGTGATGTAGTAATAAACTCGGTAAGACCGAGGTCGAATCCACAGGGACCGATACCTGTACGTTATCTGAAACCAAGTAGAACTAGAACCAGACTAAGATGTGATCTAAACCAAATAGAATTTAAGAAATAATTGTGGAATAATTATCTAAAACTTTAAGGAATTCAGAGGAAGGAAACTAGGGATTCGGAGGATCCACTTGTAGAGATCGGGGAGATCTTATGCCCGCATCAAGGATTATGGAATTCAAACCGAACTTACTTGATCGGTTTTCAAGAGATGAAAGGTATATGAATTAGAATGGATTCCATCACCAAACCATGCCCAGGGGACAAAGTGAACAATAGAATTAAACTAATTACCAACCAATCAACAATGTATGAAGATCGGGAAGGTATTGTCATCCTACCATGCCCATGGGACAAAAGAATCTGAACAACAGCCTTGAGCTTCTTGTTACTGACATTATTCACACGTAACAAGCTTTCAAAAGATTCAATCAACTTGAAAGCTGAAACCATGTTGTTATAGTTATTTTTCGAAAGTGAAGATGATGGTAAGTGGGTACAAAAGCTTCTTATATGATCCTTCAATGACTTTGCAATGGCACCGAATCGGCTCTTGACGAATTCCCGAAATGTTAAGGCATTGACACCCCTGTTATCCTCCTTTGCCTTTTCATTTTCCAAATAGAATTCATATTGAGGAAAACAATCTTCAAGAAATCGTATCATTGACTCTAGCTTGTATCTCCACCCTGATAGTAGTGCAAAGCAATCTGAAAGCCTATCGCTCCACCCTGATAGTAGTAGCAACCAAAACCGAGCGCTGATCTCCTCTTCTCTCAAAGCCAAGACCGAGCCCAACTTTCCAAAAGAACCTCCTCCCTGACAAGCGAAACCAAAAAAACAGTCCCACAGCCTCCGTTTTCTCCTTCTCTCTCTCTTTAATATCCTAAGATAGGGTGCTGGTTTCCCGAGTTACGCAGCAACAGCTCCGGAGGAAATCATGCGCAGGGCCGATGCACGTTATGCAGTGAATTCTCCAAACCACCTGCGTTTGGATGAATGATCGGGACGCTGACCGTCCCAGATTTTTCAAACGTCTTCATGGCTAGGGTCAATCCTGGCTTGGGCATCATTTGGACGGTTTGGATCAGCATTTTGATCAACACCGAAATCGTACAACAGCCCGCAAAAGTCGGCCTGCGCCCGGACGCGAAAACAGGGACTGCGTATTCATTACGCTGTGACGTTGGTGGGGTCCATACTCAGATTCAAATGAAAAATCCAAGCCGTCCACCAGATTGCTCTCGGAATTTCGGTCGAGAACGGAAGGTTTTTGGCCGTCCATTGATGTGGCTCGCAGAATTATCACCTAACCGTTCGCACCTCGTCTGAACAGTTGAAATCTGCTCGGTACTCCTTCTAGGAAAAATTCCACCTAGGTGTGGGTCACGCCCTCCCTCTGGACTCGGTGGACGGTTCAGATGGATGATTTGGATGCTGAATGGGCCCCACTGCACGAAACCGGCGGGTCTCGTGCGTTCGTGCTTGAGAAGGAAACCACAATCAAATTCAGTTTATGAATTAAAGGCACAAAGTAGAATCTCCCATCTTGCTACAGGCTTCACCTTGATGTTTTAACGGAATCCGCTCCGTCCATCTGACTTCTCATCTAATTTAAGGAGATGAGACCAAAATCAAGGCATATCCAAAGATCAGGTGGGCCCCAAATCGCTGTTCTATGGGCTGATCTAACTGTTGGGCTACTTTCATAGTGACCTGAGGGCTTAAATTTGATATGTACGGTTAATTTATGGCCCTCAGGCCATGCATGCAGTTTTGAGCCAATCAGATGGTGGAAACCCTATGATTTTGCATTCTGGACACTTTTTGGGCCACCTAAGCTTCAATTCCTCAATTTTCTTGGATCCCTAGCATGCACATCCGTCGATCTTGGTCTCCTGGGGTCTATCCCATGCTTTGGTGTCATCAGAGCGTTAAATCCATGCTTTAAGCATCCTTTTTCAGTCCATTCTCATAAATACACTCTGCATCACAAACACAATTAAATCAGTCCACAGAAAAATATATTTATTTGAATTCATATATCAAAAAACAGAACGGGGAAGCATCACATTTCACCCTGTTCACCGCCAAACATACTAACATATCATCACCAAATTTAGAGCACTTGCAGACCAATGAAATAACCATGACAGTTAGACTCTTCTAACGATCAACTATTCATATACACCAAATCAGAGGCTTTGATGTACCTGAATATATGAACTTCAAATGTAACCCCATTTTAGTCAGATAACTGAGAACACAAAATATCAAGCAGGAAATATGAAAGATGGTGTCACCATCAGTTAGATATGTTTAAAGTTCACCCATATTGCAGTCAGTTATGTACTCATTGAGTAACCAAAATTTCCACTCAAAAACCACACCAAAATATACACACCACAGAATAAAATAAAAGTTTAGTTGTTTCAGATGCCCAATGCACCAAACCCAGAACATTTTTCACTGAGGAGGATTGCGGTCGAGTCTTTGCACCCACTCTTTCCTCCTTTCATGACCTATTTTGATGAAAAACCCAGCATTAACTATATCTGCCTGTAACAACCGTGCAGCACGGACCTGATCCTCATAGCTGAGGCCCTCAACTTCCTCTAGTATACCCAACAACTTCTGTAGTCGGGTCATAGTTTTGCCCTGTGCCATCGTTATGGTAAGGGACCTAACGGCCTCAGCCACTTCACCCATTTTGTCACCAATGTGCTCGCTTGGTTTACCCCTTCGGCCACGGGTCATGCCAGTTGCGGTGCTTTGACTGTTTATAGACCCACGTGAGGTCTCCATAGAACCTGTGTTGACCCTTTTTGACCGCTGATGTGTTCCGTCATTGGGACGAATTGCCGGACCACAATCGTCGTCACCATCTTCATCCGAAGATAGACAAATAGTATCAGTCCCATTATCATCAGAATCATCATCAGAATCAAGGTCAGCTCTATTGCGACGCTGGCCAGAAAGAGGAGATGAGTACGCTGTGCTGGCATAAGAGCCATGAGCACAGTCATTTCCAAACATGATCTGCAAATCATTGTATCTCTCGATGTGTTTACCGCGCACTCTCTCGGCATACGGGTGAGACTGTAAGGCCACATCAGTATATCAGGACCCTATCAATATAACAACAACTGAGCACATAGTAACAACTGACAAATATAGCATTAAACGGGTGATCATTGACGACTGTATTATAATTGTTACTTTATACCTCAATGTAGGCGGTCCAGACATCATCCGTAGCAATCACCATTTTCTGGTCAGCATCCCAGCCAAAACCACTGGCTTCCAGCATATCCTTTACTGCCCAGTAAAATCTCTTCAATGTACGGAGACGGTTAGAGATATGTTTATTCTCTAACTCTACACCACATCTATTGAACATTTCAATGATGGTAGCCCTATAGGCTTCTGGTTTAAAGCCCATGTCACTTTTTCGACCCAACGTTTTCGACCCAACGTTACCTGCTCTACTAATGCATCTACCAATGCATTATCCATTGGTTCGCTCCATTGAATGCGCACTGATTTGTTACTTTGTCTACTCCTTACAGTGCGGGTATTCAGACTAACTGGGGATGGAGCTGTTTGTATCGTTGACATGCTTCTTTTGGCCGGTGTACCGAAGATACTGCTTGGTGATGCCACACTCTTCCTAGGAGAGGATGTACATTTTGAGGGGGTGGCAGCCTGTTTCTTATCTTTCCCCATCTTGTTTGAGCTCCGTAGGAAATTCATGTTACCTACGCATGCTCATAACAGTCAATGGGTCGATAATATCATGATCCAACTAAAGTCATAAATTAAAGGTCCAGACAACAACAGGGGAGATGAAATCAATGAGACTTGACATATAAAACATGATAAGTACTGACATATAATGAAATTCATGTAAACTATCTAAATAAAGGTAACAAACAATCCAAACAGACCAACAATCCAAACCAAACAATATCCAAGTTTACAATATTGCTGTTACATAAACAGCACAAAACAGTCACTGACATTACAATAAAATCAACGTCGCTATCGGGTTCAAGGAAGGCTGTCATTCTACATTCGGTCTACAATGTCGTCCCTTTTTTTTGCCCATTGCTCTCTCGCACACTCCATTACAATAGAGCCTACACGCTCTTCTTCGACAGTAGTGACATCTATAGGTGATGACAAAATTTTCTCACCACTATCGGTAATATCCTCAACTGCTTCAACAAACCCATCTTCACCACTAACACGGATGAAGTTATGCAAAACACAGCACACGATAACAATTTTCACTTGGGTCTTAAATTTGAACTGTAGTGCTATACGGAGTATAGGAAATTGGCCTTTTAGAAGACCAAAACACCATTCAATTACATTTCGTAGTTGGGTATGACGATAGTTGAAGAGTTCTTTCTTATTACTAGGTCTCCTCCCTGTACGAAATTCATTCAAATGATAACGAACACCTCGATAAGGTGCCATAAATCTAGGAGTATGGGCATATCCGGCTTCGACAACGTAATATTTTCCTACACAAAGCAATATGTAATTACTAAGCAACTATAAATCGCATCCTGCATATGTATATTAAACTGTCAACAATCATTCTTTACCTTGAGGCACAAGAAAACAATCAGGTAGATGAGTTAAAGCATTTTGCGGGACACGAGCATCGGAGGCAGACCCATTCCAACCCGCTAGCACATATATGAATTTCATGTCGAATGTACGGGCAGTCATTACATTTTGGGACAGGTAACCTTTTCGATTTCGAAAAGTTGAACTTGCTTCCTTGGGCAAATATGCTAATATGTGGGTGCCATCGAGTGCCCCAATGCAGTCCTACAAGCCACATAGTTTTGACTATTAGGTTGACATTTATGCGACAACATTATCATCATTCAGTAATTGTAAAATTCAGTATTATATTACCTAAAAATATGGGCTCCACATTAGATTATCAGATATCTCTTTCAGGGTATGTAACTCGGGGAACTTAACATATTCCGGATAGAGTCCAATTACTACATCAATAACTCTATTGAAGTGTCGACTCACGGTTTCTCCAGAACGTGAAAACTGATTTCCAATAACATGGTTTCGCACGTTGTAGCCTACAGTATGCAAGAACATGACGACTTGTTCCTCTAAATTGCATTTTCTTGTATCGGACAACAAATTTCTATCTTTTAACAAAGAACACAACTCGAAAAACTTATCATGGCCCATTCGTAGCTGTGCAAGACAGTGTACATCGCTCTTCTTTATGATTCCGTTAATAAATCTATTTCTATATATTTCACACTCTCGAGGCAATGATCTCATACAATAACGAAGATAGTATTCAGCAGCTCTCATAACACTGGCAGAGGCTGCAATTGTAGTTAATGCAGCTGCTATTTCAGTTTTGTTCCAATCACTATTGGAAGACCCCTCGCAGCTAGAGTCACCACTGTCAGAACCCATCGTTGAAAATGGTGTAGTCACCTGTTTCTATTTCATGTTACCTTACTTATCGAGGTGTAATAACAAGACAAAAAAGCATGGTACAGAGATACACTACCATTCAAACATTTCCTAGTAGCACATTATTTCAAATTTGTTAAGAAATATATATCATTCGATAACATCGAAACGATCATTATATGAGTAAATAACGGCAAAGCAGATATCACATTACAGGAACCGTACAAGTCAGTTCAACTATTTCAAATACATCTAATCATTCAAGTATAGTATAACCATTCTTACTCAGGCGTAACACATGATAGAGTTGATGTTACCACATACATAATCGGAGACAGTAATCAGTCAATTAACACAAGTATTTTTAAATATCGAAAATGAAAAGCAGATTAGTAGAAGATATCACAATGACCAGTTTCATACGCACCTATTGTTCACTCCCCAAGTATAGATAACTTTGACGGTTTCGCACACCTGCGAGACTGGAATGCAGGAAAGGGCTACGATTAGACTATGTTTAATAGGAAAATGATGGTTCAGTAAGCTGGGTTGAACATGATCATATTGTATAGGAAGATGGGGTATTTCACTGAAAAAATAATATTACACTACAAACTTCTTAAAAACATAAATTTCTTCTTAATAATAACACACATTTATCGCAAATTTTGCCTTCATATGTGCCAACAATGCTTTCATCATTGCCATATATGAAACATTTTTTCTCTAGAACAAGATGATCCATAACACGTCTCTGTAAATTTGAGATAAGAATATTACCTAAATTGAAGTTCAGCAGATGGGACTCACAAGACACCCAACAATATTTCAGAAGGAATGAGCTAATGGTGCATCATCGTCAATGAAGTTTGTCTTATATATCCATTCTCGATATGGTTCCGAGTACAGAAGCGATCAGAACTCCTAGTCCCTTTGACATGCACAAGTCATGTCACAGGTTACTAGAGGGGAATCCATCTGTTAGATTTTTTTGTAGATATGCAGTAATGAGTCAATGGTACAGCAGGAGGGATAGATAATTTCAAAAGTATGGCGTGGGTTGTAGGCATTGTAGTAGGGAGAGAAAATATACCGTGTACTCCCCTATCAGATGTGTATGCAAGGAAAAAACCAAAAGCAAAAATGGGTGATTCGTACAATATTTCCGTGATTTCACGGAAGAAAATGCAATCGATAAGATCCCCCAATGAACGGGAAGGAACCTGTCTTCCCCAAAGAGGCAAAGGCAGTGTTTGATCCAAACCCATCCTGAGAAACCTACGATGCATTATACCTGGACGCAGTGGGAACCTGAGCTTACGACGCTGCTGTAAAACCGACCAGATGTGGAATGACGGAAGTGTCAATGGCGAGTCGCCGATGCTACTATGCATAGACGACTCGATGACCCTGACATGCAGAGAACATGCACTACCACAACCCCTTCCAATCTCCGATCTTTAGGTATCCCGAACTTCTCAAGCACGGACCGTGAGGATGGAGAGGTAGGGTGATGGAGAGATCACCTGAGAATGATGGTCCGCAGGAATAACAAAGTAGAATTATTTTTTTTTTCCTTTGAAATGGCGGTGCAGTGTAATGATTCCGTTGCTCTTATCGACGCACTGTACACTGATAGCAGTAACGGGTGGAAGCAATTTTCTGGTTCGGGGTGGTACTCGGGTCGGTTGTGTACGCCCTCTTCTTCATTCGAAATCAAACACCTGAAACGTACTATTTACACCACTTTACATTACACTACCACGTGGGCCCAAAATCCAAACGCGCCCTTAGAAAACTATAATACACCACAAAAAACCTTGGAACCTGTAGCCCACCTGATGATAGGAACAAGTTGATCATCACTGCGCGGCTCACCAGATGCTTTTGTGGGAAGGCACACAAACAACACAGTCGGCCCCACACGGAGTTGAAAATGTTTTCCAGTACCATGATGCGAACAAGTTTCCCTGCACGTGAATAAGTGTTGTAGAAATGGGCCCCACATGGTGTGTATCACAGGGATGGGATTTGTCTGGTGACCAAATGATGATGTAAAAAAGTTTCCCGTGCAATGCGAATAACTTCTACACGCAGGAAGTGTTACAGAAATGGGCCCCACATTGTGTATAAGGGGGACAGGTTTGGCTGGTGACCCAACACCAACCAGGTAGTTGGTGTCAAAGCTCTGTGGGCCCTACCATGATGGATGTGTTTTATCCCTGCAGTCCATCCATTTTGCCGGCTTATTTTAGGGCATGAACTCAAAAATAAGGAAGATCCAAACCTCAATTTGACCACATCACGGGAAACAGTAGGGAGACTAGTGACCACACTTGAAACCTTCCTGGGGCCCACAGTGATATTTATTTATCATCACCTGTTCACAAGGTCAAAAACATGGATGAAAGAAAATCACAAACATCATCTTGATTCAAAACTTTTGTAGGTCCTGATAAGTGTTCAACACCATGCATTCAATCCCCACTAATAAGTTTTCAAAATAAGCTTTCATTCCCCACTGTTTCCTTTCATGTGATCCACTTAAAGTTTGGATCAACCTTGTTTTTGGGCTCATCACCTAAAATATAGAAGCTAACAAAATGGACAGACGGCTACATCGTGGTGTGGCCCATAGAGCTTTGACACCAGCTATCTGGATGGTGTTTGGGTCACCAGCCAAACAGCGTGTCCATGTCTTTTATATGAGTGTTAACGGTCCAAAATCCACCAACACTTCACCCATCCGAACCCCGCGTGCATCAATTGCACCTAATCAACTCATGAGGGCCCCGCAAAATGGGGTTGATCCAATCAAGTGGGTCACACCACTGGGAACTCAAATCAATTGCACCCTCAGCTTCGCCAGCTCAAGTTAAGCCATGAGCAGAAAAATTAATGTGGCAAAATCCAAAACTCTATCACCACACTACACAAAACAGTAGTGGGCCCTAAATACACATCATGGGCACTTCCTTGGGCCCACCACGATGTTTATATGGCATCCAATACTTCCAAAGGTGATGAACAGAAAACACAAATATTAGACCTTTTTTTTTTCAGCAAAAAGAAATTTTATTCACAAGATAAACTATACAGCTGAGACCCTAGTATTAGCTTGATCCAGAACTTCATTGACCCTAGGAAAGTTTCAATGGTAGGCATTTAATCACCACTATTTCCTGTGGGTGGCCCACTTGTGTCTTGGATCGGCCTCTTTTTTGAGCTCTCACGTCCTAAGATGAGCTAGCCAAACTGCTGGACAGAGTGGATGTCACAAGCATAACACAGTAGGCCCCACAGCTTTTTTCTTACACGAGCTCCATATAACCACAGTTGTAGGTAGGTGCTCTCTACAATACCGGTTTTATAGGGTCCTGCAAAGCTTTGGTTTAGAAAGGATCCCACCAAGTCCGGTTTTACATGGTCCCACAGCTTCTGATTACATGGGACCCTCAACACCAGTTCTACACAATGCATTAAACACCCAAGAGCAGTGGGGTCCACCAGTTCTATACGTAAAATCGACTCCATCCAAATCCGTAACTCAGGCTGGCCATCCTAGGAATAATGGATTGGATACCAACCATAGCTTTGTGTGGAGCAACCATGGTGTGTATGTGACCCATTCAATTCACTTTTGTTACTAATAAATAGGGAACTGTTTTAAAATCTTGCTACCATTGCTATTCTTTTATAAAAGAGGTGAGCTACCTTGGTACTGGGTGGATGCGGGACCCATGTGATGTATATATCAAATCCAACCCGTCCATCAGATCCCTAAGGGTCCAAAACTCAGATATACCAAAGTATATGGAACAGTGGAGACCCTCACCCACTATTGATTTTCAATGGGGCCCACCTGTATTGCCGAACCACCTTATTTCAATGGGTTGGTTGAAGTAGATGTCATGGACATTTCACCCAAGGCTTGACATGTAGAGACGCACCTGATCTATGGAGTGGATGTTACGGACAACACAGTGGGCCCCACGGAGCTTTAGTGTCCTTAGGGCTGTACACGAGCAGAGTTAGCTCGGTTAGCTTACTCGACTCTACTTGAAAAAGTTCAATTAATTCGACTCGTTTCGAAACCGTCGTTAACGCTTGTAGGATACCAGTTAGTTTTTGGGGTGCACGGCTTTAGTGGATCCCTCACTTAGGGCCCACTTTGATGTATGTGCTTTACATCCATGCCATCCATCCATTTTGAAATCTCATTTTAACGCATAATCCTAAAAATTAAGTAGATATAAATCTCAAGAAGATTACACCAAAAGAAACAGTAGTGATTGACCATTTAAAACTTATTGTGGGCTACAAATGTTTTGGATCAAGATGATATCTGTGCGTGTGATCCCTCCATCCAGATCTTTGTGACCTTATAAACAGAAAATAAACATTACATTGGCCCCAAGAAGTTTTTAATGGTGGGTATTCAATCACAACTGTTTCTTGTGGCGTGGTCCAATTTGTGGACCCTAACTTAGACAGGCAGGCACACAATCTAGACTACTCCAATTTGTTGACCTTAACGAAGATGGAGAGTAATAGCTGAAATCAGATCCATTGGACCTATCTCACCTCTGTATGATTTGCATTTGTTCATTGAATGCTGGTTCTTACCTCTTTGTAGAACACATGCACGCACAAGATCTAGATTGACCCAGTTCATAAGGATGGACATATTTTAGACATTGATATGATGGATGGAATAATTTATTTAGAGCCATTTTAAGTATATGGACTATCCACAGTTTCTAACATTATTTTAACCGTTTGGTTTATTACTATGTGCACTTGCACAGAGGATTAACGTCTAACGAAGCATTCTCATTTTCTGATCTATGTAAGACATCCGTTTCTCATGCATCAGTTTTGCAGGTTCATGTTAGGACTATTTCCTATTGTGTGATTTACTTGAGTTTTGGATGTGCCTTGTGATTGGGCTCATCTCCTAAGGTGATCCAGGGAAATTGATGAATGGAGCTTCTGCCTACGGGACTCCTTGTATGCTAGGGCACAGGAAAGTGGCATCAACGTGAATTGCCTGTAATCAGAAGTTAGTAAATCTACTCTTATCCTAGGCTCTATGAGGTCCACCTGTGATGTTTGTGTTTTATCTTTTGAGATTTGAATAAGGCATATTCAAATCTCAACGGCTCACTTTAGTTACTGAATCATCTTGATTTTTAACATCACCTCCTAACATGGGCTGGCACAAAGAATGGAGTAACACAGACGTTACAACTGCCCTCGTAGAGCTTAAAGTCACATACATGTGATTCTCGTGATGCATCAACGATATTCCAAGGAGTGCCATATGGGTTGGACAGGATGGATTTGGACTTGTATACTTTTCAAGTCAGGTTTCCTTTTAAAGGGAAAGTCTTTTTTCTTTTGTTTTTTTTGGGTTGGACAGGATGGATTTCGACTTGTACACATGTGATTCTCGTCTGCCCTGACTTTTGAATCACGTCCCCCTTTTTTTTAGGGAGCTACTGGATTCCAAAGGGGAGCAGATTAGGTGAGACCCGGGTCCACCAAGGTGAGTGAGACCCCTGACTGTGGGGCTCATAGTGATGTATGTGCCTTAAATCCACACCATCCAACCGTTTTGAAAGCTCATTTCACTACATCAGTTTAAAAATGTACTAGATTCAGATCTTATGTAGATCATACCACATGAAACAGTAGTGATTGAATCCCCACCACTAAAAATTTCATGGGGCCCACTGGAATGCTTATTTTCTATCAACCTGTTGATAAGGTTGTAAAGATCTGGATGAAGAGACTACACAAATATCAGCTTGATCCAAAATTTCTGTGGCACACGAGAAGTTTTTATTGGTCAATTACCACTGTATCTTGTATTATGGTCCACCTGAGATTTGGATCTGCTTCTTTTTTTGATCATGCCCTGAAATGAGCTTTCAATAGGGATGGACGAATGGCGTGAATGTAGTCACATACATTGGGCCCCAAGTCAGGGGTCTCACCAACCTCAGTGGATCTGCGGTCTCACCTAATCTGCTCCCATTCCAAGGGCCATTTTGGATGCACCCTCCCAGGGGGTGTTTGAGAGCAGTTTTGATCAACAAAGCAATTGATGGTGTGTCTTTGCAAAATCTCCTTCTGCTGCTTGAAAAAAATAGATGTTATAAAACAATAAACTCAAAAAAAAAAAAAAAACCAATTTGAGGAAGTGAAAGAAAATGACCCCAAAATCATCAAAGCAGGCTACCAACTCAACCAAAAGACAGGTTTGGAACCCCTTTTCCAAGTCCCTATTGAGGAAGTGGATCCAAACAGGCCCTAGATCACCAAAGAAGAAACTATTTTATGCATCTCTGTATCATATTTTAAAATTATTTTTTAAAGTGGTGTGCAGCCAAGCATTGTTAGGCCCAGATGGTAATTATGAGATCTAACCCCAGCAATATTTGCACCGTGACTAACTTGACCAGATGACCCCAAAATCTAGCTCGTCCAACCATCAGGAGGGCCACCTTAGAAAACTATAATGCACTACAAAAAACCTCAAACTGTAGTCCACCTCACGATTGGAACTGACTTCCAAGCTGAAAATCACGGCAGGGCTCACTAAATGTGCTTGTGGGATAGTATAAAAATAACACAGTCACCCCACACAGTAAGATGAGCAACTTTCAGTAGGTGAAAATGTTTTCCAAGGTAATGATGTGAACATGTTTCCATGGATATGAATAACTTCTCCGCGTGGGTGAATAAGTGTTGCAGAAGTGGCCCCAAACGGTGATACTCACGGGGACATGGTTTCCGTGCACGTGAATAACTTCTACGTTGCTAGTGAATAAGTGTTGCAGACATGGACCCCATGCGGTGTGTATTGCACGGATACGGTTTGGCTGGTGATCCTGTGATGATGCGAACAAGTTTCCGTGCACTTGCACAACTTCTACCCACAGGTGAATTAGCATGCGGTCGGTTTGGCTGGTGACCCAAACACCAGCCAGTTAGCTGTTGTCAAAAGTTTGTGGGCCCTATCACGGGCCCTATCACGGTGTATGTGTTTTATCCATGCAGTCCATCCATTTTGCCAGCTTATTTTAGGGCATGGGCCCAAAAATGAGGTAAATCCAAAATTCAAGTGCCCGCTCCATGGAGGGAAAATCCAAAATTCAAGTGCACCACTCCACGGGAAACAATACTTGAAATTACATGATCACAGCCTTCAGATAGCTGATAATAATTGGAATTCCTCATAAACTCTATTAAGTTGACCTACTATCAAGATATGTTTAATAAAGGTAAGAACTACTTCCTGATCATGTTGATCATTACGACGGTGACTACGATACCATCATTTCTTCTTTGTTGAATGAAGTAAGCCATTTCATCTCAATTGTACATCCAAAGGCATAATAAAATCCAGAGTAGTCTCAAACTTGATTTGAAATTGCTACTTGATGTCCATATCATTCATTCCAGAAAAGAGTACTCATTCCTGGATTTGTCTGGGGCTGAGCTTGGTCACGACCCTACACCTTGCATCCATCCAAATGCAGGATTCATATCCACAAAAGGAACATACATTCACATGTTTTTGTATTCTCATAAAATCAAGATCTATTTCTGATACCTGTAAATATAAGTTGTATTTATGCACATGTATACACTCAATACCAGAGGTGTGGATCATTAATCTTCTCTGCATTCGGTTAAGAACAAAAAGCCAAATAGATATGCAGTAAAAAAAATAAGAACCCGAGTAATGTAAATGTTTAGAATCTTCATATGCAAGCTTGGTAAACTAATAACAAGATTTAACGTCTGTTTAGTAACCCAATTTTGTTTTAACGGAGGACAAAATGAGTCACCCAGCAATACATGCATATTAAAATTGACTTACTAGTCCTCAATATTCAATTTCAAAGCATTGGAAAAAAACAACAAAAATAACCATAAACGTGTTAAGGTGTTCTAGGTTTAGAATTAGTTCCAATAGCCAATCTACGAAATCCAAGTTTGACTTTGTTGTTTCTTAATGAAATTGAGGGCCAAGATCAGTAGTCAAGAGACCATTCAAACCGAGTCAAATAACATGCATGCTGAGTGAATCAATGATTCCTGGTGTTGAATCAATAACAAAGATTTTGAAAGTTTTGGGCCCATGGCTGGATGGGTTTGAGCCCAGATTCTACCTTAAAGAGTTAAGTCTCTCACTACTTTTGAGTCACGTCCCCTTTCCCTTTTTTTAGAGGAAACGGACTGGGTACTCCCCTGCCACCAGTCAATGGCTAGTGATCGATGCTCTGTGGGTCCAACCATGATGTATGTGTCATCCATGCCGTCGATCTAACATGTTCATAAGGCTTACATGCATGAATGGAAAATATGAATATCAGCCTAATACAAAACTTCTATGTTGCTAAAGAAATTTTCAAGGTGGTATTCAGTTCCTTTATTTCTTGGCTGCTTTGAACTTAGGAGATGAATGGATGTGAATTGGCTGTGCCCTTTCATAGAAGATATTCCAGTAGGTGGTAGCTATATGTGGTCTGCCACAATCTATGTGCAACATCTACCCCGGCCATCAGTCTTGCATGTTCATCTTAGAACTATTTCCAATCATGTAGCCCACTTGAGTTTTGGATCTGCCTCGTCATGATTGGGCTCATGTCCTAACGCAATCCCAGTGAAATTGATGGGCAGAGCTTCTGCCTTGGGAGCTCTCGTGTACGTTGGGGCACAGGAAAGTGGCATCAAATGCAAATTGCCAGTAACTAGAAGTGAAAGGAATCTACTCTTATCCTAAGCTCAATGAGGCCCACTGTGATGTCTGTGTTATATCCACTTCATTTATCCATTGCATTTACTCATTCTAGGAACTCATTTAAAAAATAAGGCATATTCAAATCTTAAATGGGCCACACCACAAGAAGCAGTGGTGATTGATCAACCTCCATCGAAAACTTCTTGTGGGCCACAGAAGTTTCGGATCAGTCTGACATAAGTGTTTCCCTTCATCTGCATGGGAATCAACTTATTAGCTGTTTTAGATGGCATATAAACATACGGTGGGCCGTTGGAAAGTTACAACGTGGGCATTTCTATCCCTACTATTTCATGTGATGTGGCTCTGAATCTTCATGAATTTTAACATCACCTCCTAGCATGGGCTGCTAGCACAAGGAATGGGGTAACAAAGACGTCACAGCTGCCCTCATAGAGCCTAAAGTCACATGTGATTCTCGTAATCCTGGGTTTGGGCCCTGATTCTACTTTTTGAGATTCCTAGTGAGACACTGGACTAGATGGGTTTAAGCCCTAATTCTACTTTTCAAGTCAAGTCTTCCCTACTAGCTTTTAGAGTCTTAGGTCTTTCATCCTTTTTAGTTGGGTGTTGGTAGATTTTGAAATTTTTGGGCCCATGAGTAGATGGGTTTGGGCCCAGATTCTACTTTAAAATTCAAGTCTCCCCTTACTTTTGAGTCACGTCTCTCTTTTTTAGGGAGCAGATTAAAAGGAGCAAGGCCCCGTTTGGATGCACCCTCCCAAGGGGTGTTTGAGCCCTACCAGCAGTTTTGTTCCAAACAACAATTTATGATGTGACTTTGCATAATCCCCTTCTTCTGCTTGACAAAATAGACTCTGTAAAAGAAACTGGCAAATGACACTAATTTGTGGAAGTGTATGAAAATGGACCCCAAAATCATCAAAGAAGTAGGCTGCCAAGTGCCAACTCATCTGAAAAAGCAGGTTTGGACCCTTTTCCAAAAACCCCTACCGTGGAAGTGCATCCAAAAGGCCCCTAAATCACCAGAGAAGAATCTCGTTTTATGCATCCCTGAATCATTTTTTTCTTAAATTTTTAAAAGTGATGCAGTCAAGCATTGTAAAGGCCAGACGGTGATTATAATATCCAACCCCTGCAATAGTTGCACCACGACCATCTTGACCAGATCACCCAAAAATCTAGCTGGTCCAATGATCAGGTACAAACAATGCAGTCAGCCCCACACCGTAGGATGAATAAATTGCAGTAGGTGAAAACATTTTCCAGCTGCGATGATGTGAAATGGGCCCCATATGGTGTGTATCATGGAGATCATTTTGGTTGGTGACCCTATCACCAGCCAGCTATCTGGTCTCAAAGCTCTGTCAGCTCTACCATAATTTATTTGTTTTATCCATATAGTCCATCCATTTTGCCAACTTATTTTAGGGCATGAGATCCAAACCTCAAGTAGACCACTCCACAGGAAACAGCTAGGATTAACGTATCCAAAAATCTAACCGGCCACACCACACAAACAGTGGGGACAGGAACACTCACCATTGACACTTCCTTGGGCCCACCATAATGTTTATATGATCAATTCTCCATGCGGGTGATTAAGTGTTGCAGAAATGGGCACGGACGTGGTTTGGCTGGTGACCCAGATACCAACCAGCTAGCTGGTGTCAAATATGTGGGCCCTACCATGATGTATGTGTTTTATCCATACAGTCCATCTATTTTAACTGAGCCCAAAAATAAGCAGATCCAAACCTTAAATGGACCATACCACAGGAGGAAACAATAGAGGAGAATGATGTCCGCTTCCCAGGCCCATTAGAGGATCCATGGTCCTAGACAAAACAGGGGTAAGCCTCATCAGACACTATCGAGCTAAGAAAGGGATCAATTGATCTGCCTCTGCCTGGCCGGTTTTTATTCATTGTTATATTGTAGTTGTCGCCTTCTTCCTCAATCTCTTTCTTTTCAACCATCCTTTCTTTTATATTTATATTGGTAACACTCTTTTCCATGACATTTTCTTCTCTTTTTTGCATTACTTCTTCTCATCCATCTTCTCCCTTAGTTCTATGTTTGGATAATTTTTTAAGGGTTTTTAATTTTTGGCCCTTTTGTCTTTTTATGCTTTTATTTGAAAGTCTGGTATATGAAAAGGAGATTGATAACCTATAAATTGTATGCGGATTGCCTTGCCTGGAGATGCCCATAAGCTCTCTGGGGCCACTATCATGTATTTGTCATCTGTGTCATCTATCCATGTTGCCACCTTATTTACTACATCAATCCAAATATAAGGCAGATACGAAGCTCAGGTGAACCATACCATACCAAACACTACAGGGTGTCAATGGGCCAGGTTGGCCCGTTGGGTTTGGGCCAAAGTTCGGGCCTAATGGTTGGGCATGGGCTTAAAATCAAGCCCATAAGAAAATCGGCAGCTTGGACGTAAATAAATGAAAGCCTATAAGCCCGGCCCAGTCCTCCCCGGTACTCAATCTCTCACCTCCTACCTTTACCAATGTCTCTCTCTCTTTCTCTCTCTCTCTCTCTCTCTCTCTCTCTCTCAGCCGGCCTACGAAATGTATCTTTCACTAGGTTTTTCCTCACGAAAGGATATGATTCCTTCGCACGTGCTTTTTATTTCCACATGCATTATGAATATAATTTCACTCGTGCAAGTGCACATAGCATTCTCAATGGTATCACCCAAACCCTAGCCATAGGCTGGGACAGGCACAGATTATGTAATGAGTAACCACATTATAGCATGGTGAGTAATTAAACTCTGTAAGGCCCACCTTGATGTATGGATTTTCAATGCCATTCACACATTTTTCTAAATCATTTTAGAGAAAGAGCATAAAAATCAAGTATTTCCAACTCTCAAATGAACCACACCACATAAAATAGTAGGAATTGCATGCCTACCATTGAAAACTTTTTGGGCCACAAAAGTTTTATATCGAGTTGATATTTGTGAAACACTTTAGCTTTGTGTGGCCGATCGTGATGTTTATATAAAATCTAATACATCCATTAGTTCAGCCATCCCGTTATAATTCTAATTAATAAAACTCAGGTGATAAAAACTCAAATAGGCCAAATCACCACTAAAACATCTACATTAAAATATTATAAGTGACATAAGATCTGGATGAGATCTATTTTTTTTGGATTTTTCTTCATTCAGTATGTTACGACCTTATGAACGGTTTTGATGGCATATAAAATCAACAAGATAGCCCCGAAAGATTTTTTTGGTGAGCATTCCCATACCTACTATTTACTGTTTCATGGCTCATCACTTTTCGATCAGTGTAGTTATTGCATAAAAATCCAATAAAGTGGTCTGTCAATGGATGAACGGAGCTGATTTCACGGATATGATCGTGGGACCCAAGTACTCAAGCATTGTACCTTGCACTCTCTGTACAACAGGGGTGGGGGATTTTGGTCTCCGTCAGGCCTAGTGTCTTCCGATGCCCATTAGCTGGGACATGAGTGAACCGCCGGGCCTACCTTGATGTATGCATGTA
Source organism: Magnolia sinica (assembly GCF_029962835.1). Taxonomy (NCBI): domain Eukaryota; kingdom Viridiplantae; phylum Streptophyta; class Magnoliopsida; order Magnoliales; family Magnoliaceae; genus Magnolia; species Magnolia sinica. The sequence goes on from NC_080580.1 coordinate 89,203,998, forward strand.
CATCCATGCCGTCTAACAAATTTTCCAGATTATTCTATTGCATGGTCCCAAAAATAAAGGAAATTAAAATCTCAGGTGGGCCACACCAATGGAAACTGCGGTTACCATTAAAAACTTCCTACGGTCTATTGTACTGTTTATTTTCCATCCAACCTGTTGCCAAGGTCACAGATAACTTAAATGAACTGAAAACACAAACATCAGCTTGATCCAGCACTTTTGTGGCCCACAAAAGGTTTTAAATGTTCATAGACCACTATATCCAGTGGTGTGGTCCACCGAAATTTGTATCTGCTTCATTTTTTGGGACTATGTCCTCAAATAATCAGGAAAAAACGGATGAATGGATATACAATGCATACATCTAGGTGGGCCCACGGTTGGCATCCTTCCTGCATTGCTGGTTTGAAGGTCGTGGCGAAGTCCCGTCCAAATGGAAAAGCCATCCGATCTCTGGCCACATTATCGACCCGCGTCGACAGTGGAGATTGCACTTTCAAAGCTACCGATAATAACTCTCTCAGTTTCCATATCCATCACTATTCTCTCTCTGTTTTATTTTTTATTTTTAAACAAAATAGTCATATCCACATCTCCAACTCTATTTGGAAATTTCATTTGGAGAAATTGAGGGCTGGGCTTCCACGGAGCTTGGCCCAGCCTAACCCGGCGGTTGACACCCCCAACTCAACACACTCTAGAAGCAGAGCTTCCTCCCAGATCCAGGCACGACTACGGTGAATCCTTTATTGTGGGGTCCAATGTTATATATGTGCCTTACATCCATGCCGTTCATCTATTTTGAAAGCTCATTTTAGTCCATTAATTCTAAAAATGAAGCAGGTCCAAATATTAGGTGGTCCACACCACAAGAAACAAATGTGATTGAATACCCACCATTAAAAACTTCTTGGGGCCAATGTAATGTTTAATTGCCACCCAATCTGTTTATAAGGTCACAAAGATCGGATGGAAGGATCACGCAGATATTAGCTTGATCCAAAAGAAATCATTGTGTGCCCGAGGAAGTGTCCATGATGTATATATGTTTCAGGCCCCACTGTTTTGTGTGGTGTGGTAACTGAGAGTTTTAGATTTTACCTTACTTTTCAGCTCTTGAGCTGGCCAGACTGAGGGTCCAGGGCTGTGAGTTCCAAATGGCGTGAGCCACTTGAGTGGATCAACCCCATTTTGCGGCTCCTCATGAGTTGATTAGGTGCAATTGATGCAGGGTTTGGATGGATGAGGTGTTGGTGGATTTTGGGCTGTTAACACCCATGATAGCATTGTCCCACCAGAGGTGGCTCAACATTTTTAGGGGCCTTATGCAATTTTTTGAGAACTTAATTAGCAATAAAGTAGGTAGTTGTGGTCTTAGGTTTTAGGAGAAGAATTTATTCGGAATAATGCTATTATTTTGAAAAGAGACGATAGAGTTAAACTGTTATTATTGATAGTGCTAGTTTCTAGGATTTATTTTTTATTTTCAATTTCAAATTTGTAAACTAATTTTTAAATGTTCTTATTTTGTAGGCCTTCCAATAAGTTTTATTTTAAAAATTTTAGACTTTTTTTCTTCTTCTTAATTTTAGTTTTACTATAATATTGGACCTTTATAATTGAAAAAATTTAATTTTGCTATAGTATAAGGCCTTCATATTTAGGGAGCCTTATGCAATTGCCTCACCTACCTACCTCTTAGAGCCACCCCTGGGGAAGAATTTCATGCATCCAGACCGTTAATCTGATGGGCCCATTTTGTTAGCTCATTTTAGGTCATGAGCTCAAAAAAATTAGGTTGATCCAAACTCGAATTAGACCACATGACAGGAAACAGTAGGGATTGAAAGCATATGCTGAAAACTTATTAGCAGTTATTGGATCCGCTTATTTTTTAGTTCATGCCCTAAAATAAGCAGGCAAACTAGATGGTCAGCAGGGATAAAACACACCCATCATGGTAGGGTCCACAGAACTTTGACACCAGCTAGCTGGCTGGTGTTGGGTAATGAGGCAAACTGGTCCACTTGTACACAATGTGGGGCCATTTCTGTAACACTTTCTGTGTGTAGAAGTTATTCACGTGCGCAGAAACTTTTTTATATCATTGCTTGGTCACCAGACAGATTCCATCCCTGTGATACAATAGTATGTCAGAACAGCTGGAATCGCCCCTAACATGAGAACAATCCGCCAGACGAAATCACCTTCCAGCTGTGTCAACAGTACGTGGTTGGTAACAAAGCCTAGTGGTGGGTAGTACACACAAAATGCCATGGAGACGCACATCGCGACAGACCCCGTCACCATAATCCCAGTTCCTTGCATCGCGAATACGGCAGCAATCAACCCACCCTGCATCTTTTGGTTGGTGTACTCCGACACGATGACAGCCGATAGGAGGTAGTCACCACCAATGCCGAATCCAAGCCAGAAGCGGAAGAAGCATAGACAGCTCATTGCGGTCTTGGCGGTGGACCCCATTGTGAAGGCGGATGCGATCGCAGATCCAACCATCGTAACGAGCTTGATACCGTACACCTTCTTCCTCCCAAGCTTGTCTCCAAGCCACCAGAAAAACAGCTGGCCGGCGAGTGTCCCACACAGCGCTACGCCGGAGATTGCATTGTTGACATTGTCTGGCAGGGTCCCTGGATTTTGGATCGTTGGATTGTAGTAGTAGAGGCGGCCTATCTTCTTAATGACGGCTGTGATGCTGAAGAGGTAGTAGGCGTTGGTGAAGAACCCCATTAGCTGGGCCTTTTCATTGTCGAGCGCCGAGAAGACGGCGATCATACCTTGTGGTAGTAACATTGCTAACCAATCTCAACCGTCCGATCGTCCGACTGAGCGTCGCCAAATGGGTGTTGAGGATTGTGTGTTAGAGATGGAATGGTGGTGTTGCATAGGGCGGGTTTCTGTTTTATCTGGATTGCGTATGGGAGAGGTGGTTAATTCCAAACACGTGTTGGAGCCGTACACATCCACACACGAGCGCATCTGCCTCTCTTTTAAAAATTTGTGAGATCTTAGCTCTTAATCAGGTGATCTACAATGTTTAGATCTTCTGTAATAAAATTCAGGTCATTTTATAACTCAGGTGGATCACTTCATGTTGAAAAAAAATGAAAGGGTACAAAGAAGGAAATTTTAACCGTCAAATTACTTTGCAATTTGTGGCGCACTTGAAGAAATGAATAGTTTTGAGTTTCCAGAAAGAAGAACTAAGGATTATTTTCAACCTTATGAAAAAATCAGATCCCATACACGTGTCTCATATTTGCACGCGTGACCACATATGGATGATACGGCATATACCGTCGCGTGTGGAATTAGCGAACTTGGTGTTTGGAAGTTCTGGCTGCGATTTAAACAAGAAATTCACTTCGGAAGTAACGGCTTTTTTGAAAAGTCGTTACCAACAAGAAAATGGTCTTTAGGACGCGGATTTCCTGCTATGTGGGGCCCACCGTGATGTTTATGGGAAATCCACCCCGTCCATTGGTTTTTTTTTTCCCAGATCATGTAAGGACATAGACCCAAAATGACCCAAATCCAAATATCAAGTGGCTCGTACGGCAGAGGATTGAACGTCTACAGTTGAAACATGCGTGGGCCACATAAGTTTTAAAATCAGGCTATTTTTTGTTTTTCCAGTTCATACTAATAGTAATGACCATATGAACGGTATGGATGGTATATAAACATCATAGAGGACCCAGGGAGGTTTCAACGGTAGGAATTTACCTACACAGGGTTTTCAAGACGTGCGGCCTAGATGAGTTGGTAGGGATAGTATGGTGTATGCGAGTGATCCAGGTCCAAGCCTTAGAATAGTGCTGCCTTTCAAAGAAACGGGACAATGTAACAGCAAGAAATTCCCAGCCGTTTGATGCACTACTGGCCCAGTGACAGGACACTGTGGAGCCCACCGTAATTTTTGTTTTTTTAATCACACCGTTCATCAACGGTGTGGATAAAACACATACATCACAGTGGGCCCTACAGAGTCTGATCATCAGGGATATCAGTGGTGTTGGGGTTACCACGCAATCCGCTTGGATGGGGGACCATGGATCAGTGATCGAGACCGTTGATCTGACTAGGCAAATAGCATCATAAGTTCCTGCCCTTCAGACAATTTCCCATACATTTGGGAACATGGATCAGCGATCCAGACCGTTGATCTAACTAGGCAAACAGCATCATAAATTCCTGCTCATCAGCCAATTCCCATGTACATGTGGGATTATGGATCAGTGATCCAGATCGTTGATCTGACTAGGCAAACAGCTGATGGTAACTGCCTCAGAAAACTTCAACACCGGAAGTTCTTATCATTCTACGTGTAATTTGAATTACGTATATTCCACATATGCAATTTTTAAGTAATTTCTAAGTGCATGTGTATCCATCTAACTCTGCCAGTATCAAAGTTTCTCTCCTTTAAAAAAGATTACAAGCGATCTGAGTATGGTACATTCATGATAGGGGACCATCAGATCAATGGCTTTGATGAACCAACCATGGGCCACACACCAGGGAAATTACCACATTATTATTATTATTATTATTTTCTTGTTAGGAGCATTTGGTTGTACCAAATATCATGAAATTTTGTGAAGTCGTGTTTGCAAACACGACTTCCACAGTAGATAATTCAAAATCAAACAACATGCGGAAAAACAAAGATGCATCGATGCAAACCATACTCCAAACTGCAGTATTGTTGGGGTGGTTTTTCTATTATATATGTACATCGCATTTACTTCAAATCTGAACCGTCCAATAGTGGGACCGACTGTAGATTGGTCATAAACAGAAAATCAGATTGATCAGATAATCCCACTTACGTTTAATAGATGTTGATTTGTTGAATTTGGGAACCCATTAGATGCCTCATCATCAGGCAAGCTAGAATCATACTTTTTTTTTTGTAATTTTTGGGTCCGGCCCACTGTCTTAGCACCCCCTTTTTTTTTTTTTTTTTTTACCCACTCACACACCCCACACACTCACGCTAGTGGAATTTCACCACCTATGGATACTTGAACCCTTGACCGGGTGTTGAAACTCCTGAGAGTCTACCACCCGAGCAAGCCACTCCTGTCTTAGCACCCTTAAATCAGTGCCATTAACTTAAACCATTTCCACTATAGGGTAAATCTCAGCTGTTGAATTCCTCCCATTCTCCTCCCTCCCACCGCCGAGATCCTTGTCCTCGCCCGAGATCTCCTCGAGCGATCAGCCGTTGGTCTCCGGCAACATGAAAGTGAACAGACATCCGATGAAATTCATCACCCGGTTGATCTTATCATCATTCTTGTCCACATGGAGTACTGTGCATCTCTAGACGACGAAGGCACTGATAATGGCCCTCGCCTTCCCAGCAGTTGCCGATATCCCATGACAGGTGGACCAGAGCCTCGCCAGGAACAGCTCAGCCAGCAGGATGAATGTTGTGCCGTGAGGCCCAAAATTCGCAAAGAAGAAGGTAAGCCCATAGAACACCATGAACTGGAATACATTTTCTTCGCAAAATCCCGACGGGGATTGTCCGTCGCAAGAATTGCCCCTTACCTCACTGTACCGCCATGAAAATGGACATCATGAGAAACCCGCCAATCTGGATCGCAAACCGTCCAATCTGATCAATAAGGAAGACAGTAAACCAGTCGCCCGGGACAGTGGCGAAGAGCGCCACCAAGAACATGGCCCTAGAGATCTTATACACCTCAATTGCATTCATTTTCTGAGCTTCTGGCAGTAGCCCCATAATTGGGTATTTCATGTGGTATGGTCCATTTGAGGTTTGGATCTGCCTATTTTTGGGCTCATGCAAAATGGATGGATTGCATGGATAAAACACCATACATCATGGTAGGGCTCACAGCTTTGACACCGGCTAGCTAGTTGGTGTCCAGGTCACCATCCAAACCACGTCCCCGTGATACACGCTATGTGAGGCCCATTTCTGCAACACTTATTCAACTGCACGGAAAAGTTATTCACGTGCCTGGAAACTTGGTTCACATCATGCATGGAAGTTATTCATCTTACTATGGGGCCGATTGTGTTGTTTGTATGCCTTCTGACAAGCGTATCTGGTGAGCCCTGCCATGATGATCAGCTTGACCCGAAAGTCAAGTCAGTTCCAATCATCACATGGGCTACAGGTTTGGAGGTTTTTTTTTTTTTTTTTTGGTGTATTGTAGTTTTCTAAGGTGGCCCACCTGATGGATAGACTAGCTAGACTTTTGGGTCATCTGGTAGATATGGTTGTCACTACACCAAAAGGGCCATTCAGGAATGAGTACTTTTTTGGTATTGAAACGGTTTAAAACTGTATCAAATGTGGAACTATTTTATACCTTTCTAGAACCAACACGTGCCTAATTCCAACCCCAATCCTAACCCTCCCAGCCCTCTTGCCAGATCTCTCCCTTTCTCCCACTCCCTATTCCTGACCCTCCCTCTCGATCTCTCTCCCTCTTGATGTAGGGCTTTCGAGGATCGATTCGAAGGGAAAATCCTTGGTGGAGAAGGATCTATGGTTCTTTGAGAGGATCAAGTCTCGATTTTTTATCGGAAAATCTCCAGATTTAGGGTCTCCGGAGTGAAAGGGATATTCTTCCCTACCGCTGAGGATTGTTAGTGGAGATAATGCAGCAGATGTTGTCAATGATCCTCCGGGTGTTGTCGGAGTAGTTTGTCAAAGGGATGGTGCGAATCTAGGGTTTGTAGAGAGGAGCGCGAAGAGATCCCATGCCTCAGAAGCAAAATCTCCTGCTGCTGAGAAGGATCTAAGGTTTTCAAAATCGAAGGTGAATTCTTCTGAAAAATCCATGGATGCAGAGCTGCTGCAGGGAATTGACAATATCGGTGATGCTGATGCCACTGTTTCGAAGGGAAAATCTCCTGTGAAGGAGGATCTAGGGTTTTCAACGTCAAAGGCAGATTCTTTCGGACAATCTACTGCTTCAGAGTTGCTGGAGAGAATAAACAATGTTGGGGATGCAGATGCCGCCATTTCAAAGGGAAAATCTCTGGCAAAGAGTAATCTAGTATTGTCAAAATTGATGGGAGATTCCTCCATTGAAGTTGCAGCAAAAGATTCGGAAAATTTTCAAAAATCCACAGCTGCAGCAAAAGATTTGGAAAATTTTCAAAAATCCACAGCTGCAGCGTCACTGGAAGTTTCAAAGGGAAAATCTCTGGCAGAAAGGAATCCAGAGTTCTCAAAACCGTCAGGAGATTCTTTATTGGATCACAACAGTGGAGGTCTTCCCTTTAACTATGGGTTTCTGTTTAGGATTATTGCGAACACCTTCAATCACACTCCACTCTAATAGAAAAGCAATCTTTTTTTGCTTAAGCATATAAGTTATGTTAAGGTATCCAACATGACATGGGGAAGGATGTGATAAGGTCAATCACCATCTTCCTCAATTGATAAATACCTTAAATCCACAAGGCACTCTTGAATCCACAAGAGGTTTCTCGAATCCATGAGAGAAAATAAGAAATTTCTTAAGAAGTTTGTTGATTGAATGAATGATATAAAAAAAGAGTTTAACATCCTCTAAATAATCCTAAACAAATCTTAGAAATGTAATCAAAGAATTCCAATCAAATAAGGAAATAAACTTTGAAAAATATGTAAATTTCCACTGTCGATCGACCTGTCATCAAGTTGTCTAGTCTATAAGTTGAGACAACTAAAAACTATCCAGAGATTTAAATAGAAAATTCTGTAATTTTTGACTTGTCAATCTCATCTGTTTACCTGTCAAACAATATTTTGACATATTTAAACTAATAGAAATCAACCAACAAGCAATCTGGAATAGTATCGGAGGACTTCCAAACAAGGAGAAAGAAGATGGTTGCAAGTTGCAACAAGGCCAACTGAAGTTCTTTTTTCTTCTTCTCTCTTCTGTTTAAAGAAGCCACTGTCTATGCCTACTTTCACAGATAAATGAATCCATTCTTCTACTTTTGATGATACATTAGTGCACAACTGGTATCACAGAAAAGGATTACAATCCCTATAAGGTAAATTCTTGGGCGTAAAAACTTCAGTTAGAAGATAACCACCAAACAAGAAAACATCTTTATTCTTTCAACCTACTTTTATTGCATTTGTATTTTTATCACTAATCCTAGAAATATATATTCATACAATAGACACACAACAATAATGTTCTTGCCACTACACGCCATCAACCTCACTAATTTTCATACACCCAATTATACGAGATCCATCAGTTGACGAAATGTAAGTGCATGGAATGGCTTTAGAGAGAAGGAAGGCCCACCAACAGATAGCTCCTGAGCCACGTGGTGCATGGTTGGCCGAAAGTTTGGATCCGGCCGAATGCATGCAAGGGCCATGGACACTGCAAATATGACTTCCTGTGCAACCTCTGCCATCGGATCGGAGAGACGTTGGTCCAACATATCCTTTAGCAGTGTATCTTCTCTATTTGGTGATGACAAAGTGGAGATGAGTTCCCCAGGATGCCTTCCCATCATCACTTCCAGTGCCACAACACCAAAGCTATAGACGTCACATTTCTCAGTCACCCTCATTGTATATGCAAGCTCTGCATGATAGAAGATTGTTCAATCAGATTCTTTAGTCTTTGCTAATCATTAATAGATAAACTCTTATCCATATATCAAACTAACCTGGTTTCTTAATCTAGGTTTCATATCTTCTAGGCTTTTGTGCTTGCTAATACCAAGGCATCTCTACAAACTGAGCATGTGCCAAGTAATGTGTTTGGTACATCTGGGAGGAACATAAGATGGGCCAAACTCTCTGATGATTGGACTAGGAAGTCAGGATCGTCCACTCATTAGGCATGCCGCATACATACATTGAATGCATATTGTTGGCCTTTTATTAATTATTATTTTTTTTTCTCAAAATTGTCCATTGTTTTGATGTGGTGGTGGCCTTCCCGATAACAGGACAAGCTTAATCATTGTCGGGTCATCTGGATGGTTGGGCCTATTTTAATGTATGCCTCAGATTTCCTAGACGCGTGAGAAGTTGGCATGTGTGAACTAGAGATTTTAATGGCGTGTATAGGTAATGTTGTCTTTAACATAATTACTTGTATCAATATTGTGGACCAACAAACTAGTATCAATATTCTAGACCTATAAGCCGAATCTCTCTCTCTCTCTCTCTCTCTCTCTCTCTCTCTCTCTCTCTCTCTCTCTCTCTCTCTCTCTCTCTCTAGGAAGTAAAGGAAACAACCCAAAAACATGCTTAAGAATATCTAAGGTTTTAAGACTGTACTAGTGAGGTCCATAGTTCTAAGATCCAAACCATTGACATGGTGGGTCCCAATTTGGATGGCTCATGCATCGGCAATTCTCTAATTGGAAATCCTAACCATTTTAGTGGCCAACAGATAAATGATCAAGAAAGAAATAAAGGTAATTGTGCACATTCAACAAAGAAAGACCATAGATTCAATGGCTAGGATTTTTCAATCAACTTCTTTTGTTGTGTGGGGCATTCATTGTGTGAGACATCACATGGACAATCTGGATCTTAGAGCTGTGGAACCCTAATACAGTAAGGAAAGCCCAAGCTCATGCTCTGGGATCTCTTGGTAGAGTATTTCACGATCCCACATTCCCTGATGCATCATTTTCAGATTTACTAGCATGGGCTAGAAGACATGAGCTTTTTCAATCATTTATTAACTACCTGTAACTCATCTATCTAAACTTGGTATGCATGTAAATCAATCCATACCATCTGCAAACATGATCACCCATGTTGTAGATAGAGAAGATCCCAGAAATGACACTTATGGAAGGATTCTATCCAACCAATTGGTGGCCAACAAATGTACAGTTAAAAATGGTCAATGCCATAAATTTAATAGCTACTAAAATGTGGTGAAAGTTTCTTAAGATTTTCAAATATGAATTTTCTCATAATCCAGTTGCCTTAGATTGCCCCATTTGACAATAGTGTGTGTGGTAACTAATGCACAAATTTTATAGTAAATAATTTCAACAAAAAATAGAAAATATTAAGAAAAATAAAGACTAATTTATGATAAAACTATTCAATGTTGAGAATATATTAGTGACTAACCTGGAGCGATGTATCCATAAGTGCCTGCAAGCGTAGTCCAATTGGACGAATCAGGTATCAGCAATCGTGCAATGCCAAAATCAGAAACACTAGCCTCAAGTTTTGAATTTAGCAGAACGTTGTTGCTTGATAGGTCTCGATGGACAATTGGTAGGGTGCAATCATGGTGCATGTAAGATAAAGCATGGGCCACACCTTTAACAATCTTCACCCTTAGAGTCCAGTTCAATTGTGCAGCTCCTTCATCATTTCTTAGGATACTTGCCAAGCTTCCCCTTTCCATGTACTCATAGACAAGAAATGAGCATCGAGCATGGCAGCAAAAGCCATAAAGCTTCACTATGTTGCGATGTCGGATTTCGGTTAATGCTTGTATCTCATTTCTAAAACTTCATTGATCAGATTGATCCCCTCTTTCGAGTGAGTGAAGTTTCTTCACAGCTACTACCTGACCCAGCGGTAGATTTACTTTGTAAACTTTTCCATACCCTCCAATTCCAATGCAGTATTTGTCATCAAAACCCTCTGTCGCCTCCACAATGTCTTCGAACACAGCAATCCCATCAAAATTCCATATTGAAAATGGATTTCCGTTGCTCCTCTCAAGAACCCCTTTCTTTATATTCCTTCTTCTTTGGTAATAAATGGAAGAAATGCCAATGATTACAGATAAAAGAAACAAGGTAACTGAGACAGGAAGAATAATGAGGATCACAACTCTGTGACCTTTCATCACATCACCATGATTGATTGAAGAGGCATTGCAAGGTCTCAAACCTTGCACTTCACCACATAAGCCCTTACTATATATGAATGCCTCTGCAGGAGCCTTCTGAAAGCTTTTGCTGTTGGGAAGAGGACCTTCCAAAGCATTGTATGAAAAATCAATGGATTGCAAGCTGAACATCCCTTCAAAAGAAGGTGGAATGGAGCCTGACAGCATGTTGTGGGAGAGGTTTAACTTTTCCAACCGAATCAATTTCGTGAGCTGTGGTGATATTTGTCCATTGAGGGAGTTATGACTTAGATCTAGTAAGCCCTGTAGGTATACTAGGTTACCGATTTGAAAAGGAATGCTTCCATTTAAAACATTTTCGCTCAATTTCAGATATTGGAGTTTGAAGCAATCACCTAATTGAGGTGGTATTGGACCACTTAGGTGATTCATTGACAAGTCGAGAACCTCCAAATTGGATAGTTTCCCAATCTCTTGGGGTATCTGACCAGAAAGCTGGTTTTCATTTAAAGTTAAGTTGAACAAAGAAGTCAGCCTCCCAAATTCCTTTGGAATCTTGCCTACGAGCTGGTTTGAAGAAAGACCAAGCACACGTAGCTGCATCAACTGCCCTATCTCAGGAGGAATTCTACCGGTGATCATGTTCCCGGATAATTGTAGCTTTGTCAAATTTCGGCATTCTCCCCAATTTGGTGAGAGTTCACCGAACAACATGTTGTTGCTGACATCCATGAATGAGAGATGCGGGTATACACCAAAGGCTTCCGATACATTTGCAGCAAGTCGGTTTCCATTAAGTCGCACTCTTATTAAGCTAGTGCAATTTCTGATGCTTTTTGGGATCTCACCAGTGAAATGGTTGCCAACAGCAGTGAAGAATTGAAGAGATCCGCCCTGGCATAACTGAGGTAAATAGCCAGAGAAGCTGTTGCCATCCAAGTAGAGTTTAAAAAGATTTGTCATGTTTGTCATTTCTTGAGGCAAGGAACCAGATAATTGACAGTCAATGCAGGAGAACCAAGTAAGCTTGGTCAAGTTTCCTAAAGTAGAAGGGATATAACCTGTTAGAATGTTATTGGACAGATCAAGTTCGTTGAGATTCATTAAATTCCCAAGTTCTGGAGGAATAGAACCAGAAATTTGATTTCGAAAGAGGAAGAGGACTGTCAGCTTTGTTAAGTTCCCTAAAGTGGAAGGGATAGAACCTGTTAGAGTGTTATTGGACAGATCAAGATTTTCAAGATTCATTAAATTCCCAAATTGTGGAGGAATTGAACCAGAAATTTGATTGCTGTAGAGGAACAACAGTGTAAGGTTTCTCAAATTACCCAAAGCAGGAGGGATCAGACCAGTCAGATTGTTTTGCCTCAATGTTAGCTTATTGAGACTCATTAAATTCCCAAGTTCTGGAGGAATAGAACCAGAAATTTGATTTTGAAAGAGGGAGAGGACTGTCAGCTTTGTCAACTTCCCTAAAGTGGAAGGGATAGAACCTGTTAGAATGTTCATGGACAGATCAAGATCGTTGAGATTCATTAAATTCCCAAGTTTTGGAGGAATAGAACCAGAAATTTGATTTTGAAAGAGGGAGAGGGCTGTCAGCTTTGTTAAGTTCCCTAAAGTGGAAGGGATAGAACCTGTTAGAGTGTTACTGGACAGATCAAGAATTTCGAGATTCATTAAATTCCCAAATTGTGGAGGAATTGAACCAGAAATTTGATTGCTGTAGAGGGACAATAGTGTAAGGTTTCTCAAATTACCTAAAGCTGGAGGGATCGGACCAGTCAGATTGTTTTGGTACAATATTAGCTTATTGAGACTCATTAAATTCCCAAGTTCTGGAGGAATAGAACCAGAAATTTGATTTTGAAATAGGTAGAGTTCTGTCAGCTTTGTCAACTTCACTAAAGTGGAAGGGATAGAACCTGTTAGACTGTTACTGGATAGATCAAGAATTTCGAGATTCATTAAATTCCCAAATTGTGGAGGAATTGAACCAGAAATTTGATTTTGATATAGGTAGAGTTCTGTCAGATTTGTCAACTTCCCTAAAGTGGAAGGGATGGAACCTGCTAGACTGTTATTGGACAGATCAAGCTTTTTGAGATTCATTAAATTCCCAAATTGTGGAGGAATTGAACCAGAAATCTGATTGTTGTAGAGGGACAATAGTGTAAGGTTCCTCAAATTACCCAAAGCAGGAGGGATCAGACCAGTCAGATTATTTTGATACACAGCCAACAGAACCAGATCTTGCAGATTCCCCATCCGTGGTGGAATGGAGCCAGAGATTCGATTTTGGTCCAGGTACAAGATGGACAGCTTTGACAAGTTCCCTAAAGTGGAAGGGATGGAACCATCTAGATGGTTAATGGACAAGTCTAGTTCATTCAAATTCACAAGATTCCCTATATCAAGGGGTATTGATCCACTTATACTATTTGCAGACAGATCGAGGGATGTGAGTTTATAAAGAGCGCCAATATGAGCTGGGATGGTACCAGTGAGAGTGTTGCTACTGAGATTGAGATGAACGAGGTTTGGAAATGAGGGGAAGCTCAAGTTGTCGAGCTTACCTTGCAAGCCTGCACTCGGTAGGCTTATCTCTGTTACACTTCCAAGGCTGTTACATGAGATCCCAGTCCATTTGCATGGAGATAGGGTGTTGGTGCTGGCATTAGTAGCAGGAAGTGACCATGAGTGGAGAGCTTGTGCTGGTGAGAGGCTGGCTTTCCATTTCAGGAGAGCCTCTGCTTCTGGCAGTGCTGCTGTTGCAGATGATATTGTTGCATGAGAAGAAGAATGAAAGGGTAGGAAAAAGAGGAGAAAAGCGAGGGAGAGAGATTTATGTATGGCCATGGCTGTTGTTGGTTATGGTCTGTTACAAACTTATGATGGATATGGGTATTTATAGGAAAAGAAAGAATTATTCTGGTTTCTGATTTTCCATTTTCACATCAGTGCTGATGTCACAATCTTCCTAACGCTGATATATGGTTTCTATCAGTAAAACAGAGTGGGGAATGCCAGCGCTACACTGGGGAAGCGACCTACCTTAACTGAATGGGTGAACCTGTGATGTTTTTCTTATATTCACTCTGTCCATCCTTTTTTAAGATCCAAAATGCAAGTGGGCCACATCACAAGAAATGGGCCACACCACAAGAAGCAGTGGTGATTGAACAACCACCATCGAAAACTTCTTGTGGGCCACAGAAGTTTCGGATCCGTCTGATATTAGTGTTTCCCTTCATCTGCATGGGAATCAACTTATTAACGGTTTTAGATGGCATATAAGTCTATTAACGGTTTTAGATGGCATATAAGCCTTTGGAAAGTTTCAACGTGGGCATTTCTATTCCTATTATTTCATGTGGTGTGGGTCTGAGTCTTCATCAATTTTAACATCACCTCCTAGCATGGGCTGGCACAAGGAATGGAGTAAAACTGACGTCACAGCTGCCCTCATAGAGCTTAAAGTCACATGTGATTCTCGTAACCCTAGGTTAGAGGGGAGCCGTGCGATTAGGGAGGGACTGGATGGTTTTGGACTTGTCTTCTGCGTATGAAATAGTCTCTTTCTTTCTTTTGTTTTGTTTTGTTTTTTTTTTTATTGGGTGCTGTGAGATTTCGGGGAGTGGCCATTGCTCTGATGGATGGGTTTGGGCTGTGATTCTACTTTTCAAGATTCCTAGTGGAACCTTGGACTGGATAGGTTTAAGCCCTAATTCTACCTTTCGAGTCAAGTCTTTGTCTCTCTTAGTTGGGTGCTGACAGAATTTGAGAGTTTTGGGCTCATGACTGGTTGGGTTTGGGCCCAGATTCTACTTGAAGAGTCAAGTATCCTCCTACTTTTGAGTCACGTCCCCACCTTTTCAGAGAGCTACTAGATTCCAAGGGCCTGTTTGGATGCACCCTCCCAGGGGGTGTGTGAGCCCTAAGAGCAGTTTTGTTCTAAACAGCAATTGATGATGTGACTTTGCAAAATCTCCTTCTTCTGCTTGACAAAATAGACACTATAAAACAAACTGGAAAAAAAAAAAAACAAACTAATCTGTGAAAATGGATGAAAATGGACCTCAAAATCATCAAAGAAGTAGGCTGCCAAGAGCCAACTCATCCGAAAAAGCAGGTTTGGACTACCTTTTCCAAAAACCCCTATCATGGAAGTGCATCCAAACGGGCCCTAAATCACCAGAGAAGAATCTGTTTTATGCATCCCTGTATCATTTATTTTTTTTGAAGTGATGCAGTCAAGTATTGTAAAGCCCAGACAGTGATTACGAGATCCAACCCCTGCAATAGTTGCACGAACAACTTGACCAGATCACCCAAAAATCCAATCCAGCTCATCCAACCATCAGGTAGACCATCTTATAAAACTATATTACACCAAAAAAAAAAAAAAAAAAACATCCAATTGCAGTCGGTCCCACACGGTAAGATGAAAAACTTTCAGTAAGTGAAAACGTTTTCCACGGGCAATGATGTGAGCAATGATGTGAACAAGCTTCGTCCAAGTGAATCACTACTGCATTCAGTGTCGCAGAAATGGACCCCATATGGTGTGTATCATGGAGATGCGGCTTGGTTAGTGACCTGATCACCAGCCAGCTAGCTGGTGTCAAAGCTCCATGGGTCCTACCATAATTTATGCGTTTAGCCTAGGCAGTCCATCATTTTTGCGGGCTTATTTTAGGGCATAAGCCTAAAAATGAAGCAGATTCAAACCTGAAGTGGGCCACACCACAGGAAACCGTGGGTATTGAATGCATCCAAAACTCTAATGCGCCACAAAACAGTGGGGATGGAAACACTCACCATTGGATTATGACTGTGCACTTGCACAGAGGATTAACATCTAACAGAGCATTCTTGTTTTCTGATCTATGTGTGATCATGTCAGGACTATTTCCTATTGTGTGACCCATTCAAGTTTCGGATCTGATTCGTAATTGGGTTCATCTCCAAAGGTGATATGGTGAAATTGATGTTTGTGTTTTATCCATTGCGTTGTCCATTTTTTGGACGTCATTTCAAAAATAAGGCATATTCAAATCTTAATGGCTCAATTAGTTTCTGAATCTTCTTGATTTTTAACATTACCTCCTAGCATGGGCTGGCACAAAGAATGGAGTAACACAGACGTTATAACTGCCCTCATAGAGCTTAAAGTCACATACATGTGATTCTCATAACCCTGGGTTAGAGGCGATTCGCATCAACAATATTCCAAGGAGTGTGATTTGGGTGGGACTGGATGGTTTTGGACTTGGCTCCTACCTTTAGAGTTAAATCTATTCTTTTACAAGGAGCATCAAGATTCACAATAGTGGGACCTTAACTGGATGGATTTGGGCCCCGATTCTACTTTTCAAGTCAAGTCTTCCCTCCTTTTAAAGGGAAAGTCCTTTACAATGACCAACTTGACAAGATGACCCAAAAATCTAGCTGATCCAACCATCGGGTGGGCCACCTTAGAAAACTATAATACACCACAAAAAACCTCAACCTGTAGTCCACCTGACGATTGGAACTGACTTGGCTTTCGGGCCAAGCTGATCAGCATGGTGGGGCTCACTAAATGTGCATGTGGGATGGTATACAAATAACACAGCCGGCCCCACACGGTAAGATGAGTAATTTTTCAGTAGGTGAGAACGTTTTCAACGGCAATGATGTGAACAAGTTTCCATGGACATGAATAACTTTTCTGCGTGGGTGAATAAGTGCCGCAGAAATGGGCCCCAAACCATGTGTATCATGGGGACGTGGAATGACTGGGTGACCCCACGGTGATGTGAACAAGTTTCTGTGCACCTGAATAACTTCTACGTGCTAGTCAATAAGTGTTGCAGACATGGACCCCACATGGTGTGTATCACAGGGATACAGTTTGGCTGGTGATCCCGTGATGATGCGAACAAGTATCCGTGCACTTGCACAACTTCTATCCACAGGTGAATTAGTGTGGGATTGGTTTGGCTGGTGACCTAAACACCAGCCAGCTAGCTGATGTCAAAAGTTTGCAGGGCCCTATCATGATGTATGTGTTTTATCCATGTAGTCCATTCATTTTGCCAGCTTATTTTAGGACATGGGCCTAAAAATGAAGCAAATCCAAAATTCAAGTGCACCACTCTACGGGAAATAATACTTGAAATTACATGATCACAGCCTTAAGACAGCTTATAATAATTAGAATTCCTCATAAACTGTAGTAGGTTGACCTACTATCAAGATACGTTTAACGAAGGTAAGAGCTACTTCCTCATGTTGATCATTAACTACGGTGTATTTGTTTATAATAGGATCATTTCTTCTTTGTTGAATGAAGTGTGCCACTTCATCTCAATTGTACATCCAAACACATACTAAAATCCAAAGTCATCTCAAACTTGATTTGAAACTGCAACTTGATGTCCATATGTGATGTAGAGTGGGTCGCGGACACTTTCATATCCAAGATGGACCAAAAAAGGCCCAATAAAAAGCAAAAGTCATTAAGACTGTCAGAACCTTAAAACAAGCATATCTCACAAGCCGGAATGAGTTACTCGACGTACCAAATATGATTTTGGGGTAGGACGAGCTACTTTAGCCAACCAACCTGGATGTGCTGGCTTTCCCATGCTGAATTTGTGATATTCCATCACATCGACGGTCGAATTCTATATTTATTTTTGATTTTACTATTTTTAGTAAGTTTTAGTTTGATTATAACTCTTCATCCGTTCGGCTTTAAGAGTTGTCTCCAACATGAAAAGTGTTTAGAAACATTAGGAGAATAGCGTGGTTCAGCCACATAGGACACTTACCATAAATAGAAAATCTACTATTTATAGAAAGTCGCAAATTCTAGGAGTTTTAGTTGTAGTTTGATTATGAAATCTCTCACATTGCTTAGTATCCCTATTTAAAGGGTTTTGAACTTGTTTATTTCATCAATCAATCAATTTATAAATTTATTAGAATTTATTTCTATTTTCTTGCTCTCTTTCCTCCTCGTGGATTCAAGAAGTCTCAGTGATGAGTCCGGAGAAGCTCCGTGGATTCAAAGTAGTTATCCTTGAGGAAGATGGCGATCGACCTCATCATGTTCATCCCTACATCAATTAAGTATCAGAGCAAGGACTTCTCTCAGGCCAATGGCAAACAACAAAGTTATGAACCAAAATCATGTGGACGGTCCGGATCGTTTTTGCCTTTGATTGGGCTCTCTGGTCCATCTTTGCCATGAAAGTGTCTGCAACCCACCACACACACACACACACACACACACACACACACACACACGTATATAGGGTGCTATGAGATTTCCAAGGTAGGTTTGGGCCAAAAGTTTACGGTTTTATAGTCAAGTCTCTTCTTTTGCAAAGAGCATCGCAGTTCCAAGTAGGGGGCCCTGATTCTACCTTTAGAGTTGTCTCTCCCTACTTCTGAGCCACGTGCTCTCATTTCTAGGCCCAGTGGTGCATTTATTTTAATGTAAGTGCATCCAAATGGGCCCTATATCAACAAAGAAGAATCTGTTTTATGAATCCCTCAATCATATTTTTTTCTTTTTAAAGTTGTGTGCAGATAAGTATTGTTAGCCCAGATGGTGATTTTGGAATCCAAGCCCAGCAATACTTGTACCACTACCATCTCGGCCAGATGACCCAAGAATCTAGCTGGTACAACCATCATGTGGGCAACCTTAGAAAACTATAATACACCACAAAAAACCTTGGAACCTGTAGCCCACCTGATGATAGGAACCGACCTAACTTTTGGGTCAAGCTGATCATCACTGCGGGGCTCACCAGATGCGCTTGTGGGAAGGCACACAAACAACACAGTCGGCCCCACACGGTCAGATGAATAACTTTCAGTAGTTGAAAATGTTTTCCAGTACCATGATGCGAACAAGTTTCCCTGCACATGAATAAGTGTTGTAGAAATGGGCCCCACATGGTGTGTATCACGTGGATGGGATTTGTCTGGTGACCAAATGATGATGTAAAAAAGTTTCCCGGGCAATGCGAATAACTTCTACACACAGGAAGTGTTACAGAAATGGGCCCCACATTGTGTATAAGTGGGACAGGTTTGGCTGGTGACCCAACACCAACCAGCTAGCTGGTGTCAAAGCTCTGTGGGCCCTACCATGATGGATGTGTTTTATCCCTGCAGTCCATCTATTTTGCCGGCTTATTTTAGGGCATGAACTCAAAAATAAGGAAGATCCAAACCTCAATTTGACCACATCACAGGAAACTGTAGGGAGACTAGTGTCCACCTTTGAAACATTCTTGGGGCCCAAAGTGATATTTATTTATCATCCGACCTGTTCACAAGGTCAAAAAACATGGATGAAAGAAAATCACAAATATCATCTTGATTCAAAACTTTTGTGGGCGCTGGTAAGTTTTCAAAATAAGCTTTCAATCCCTACTGTTTCCTTTCATGTGATCCACTTAAGGTTTGGATCAACCTTGTTTTTGGGCTCATGACCTAAAATATATAAGCTAACAAAATGGACAGACAGCTACATCGTGGTGGGGCCCATAGAGCGTTGACACCAGCTATCGGGCTGGTGTTTGGGTCACCAGCCAAACAGCGTGTTCATGTCTTTTATGAGTGTTAATGGTCCAAAATCCACCAACACCTCACCCATCCGAACCCCGGGTGCATCAATTGCACCTAATCAACTCATGAGGGACCTGCAAAATGGGGTTGATCCAATCAAGTGGGTTCGCCAGCTCAAGTTAAGCCATGAGCGGAAAAATTAATGTGGCAAAATCCAAAACTCCATCACCACACTACACAAAACAGTACTGGGACACTTCCTTGGGCCCACCGTGATGTTTATATGGCATCCAATACTTCCAAAGGTGACGAACATAAAACACAAATATTAGACCTTTTTTTTACAGCAAAAAGAAATTTTATTCACAAGATAAGCTATACAGCTGAGAGCCTAGTATTAGCTTGATCCATAACTTCATTGACCCTAGGAAAGTTTCAATGGTAGGCATTTAATCACCACTATTTCCTGTGGGTGGCCCACTTGTGTCTTGGATCGGCCTCTTTTATGAGCTCTCACGTCCTAAGATGAGCTAGACAAACTGCTGGACAGAGTGGATGTCACAAGCATAACACAGTGGACCCCACAACATTTTTCTTACACGGGCTCCATATAACCGCAGTTGTAGGTAGGGGTTCTCTACAATACCGGTTTTATAGGGTCCTACAAAGCTTTGGTTTAGATAGGATCCCTCCAAGTCCGGTTTTACATGGTCCCGCAGCTTACCATTACATGGGACGACCCTCAACACCAGTTCTACACAATGCATTAAACACCCAAGAGCAGCTCAGGCTGGCCACCCCTAGGAATAATGGATTGGATACCAACCATAGCTTTGTGTGGAGCAAACATGGTGTGTATGTGACCCATTCAATTCACTTTTGTTACTAATAAATAGGGAACTGTTTTAAAATCTTGCTACCATTACTGTTCTTTTATAAAAGAGGTGAGCTACCATGGTACTGGGTGGATGCGGGACCCATGTGATGTATATATCAAATCCAACCCGTCCATCAGATCCCCAAGGACTCAGGTATACCAAAGTATATGGAACAGTGGAGACCCCCACCCACCATTGATTTTCAATGGGGCCCACCTGTATTGCTGAACCACCTTATTTCAATGGGTTGGTTGAAGTAGATGTCATGTACATTTCACCCAAGGCTTGACATGTAGAGACGCACCTGATCTACAGAGTGGATGTTACGGACAACACAGTGGGCCCCATGGAGCTCTAGTGTCCTTAGGGCTGTACACGAGCAGAGTTAGCTCGGTTAGCTCACTGGACTCTACTTGAAAAAGTTCAATTAACTCGACTCGTTTCGAAACTGTGTCCTTAACGCTTGTAGGATAGCAGTTAGTTTTGGGGTGCACGGCTTTAGTGGATCCCTCACTTAGGGCCCACTTTGATGTATGTGCTTTGCATCCATGCCATCCATCCATTTTGAAATCTCATTTTAAGGCATAATCCTAAAAATTAAGTAGATATAAATCTCAAGAAGACCACACCAAAAGAAACAGTAGTGATTGACCATTTAAAACTTCTCGTGGGCTACAAATGTTTTGGATCAAGATGATATCTGTGCGTGTGATCCCTCCATCCAGATCTTTGTGACCTTATAAACAGAAATAAACATTACATTGGCCCCAAGAAGTTTTTAATGGTGGGTATTCAATCACAACTGTTTCTTGTGGCGTGGTCCAATTTGTGGACCCTAACTTAGACAGGCAGGCACACAATCTAGACTACCCCAATTTGTTGACCTTAACTTAGATGGAGAGTAATAGCTGAAATCAGATCCATTGGACCTATCTCACCTCTGTATGATTTGCATTTGTTCATTGAATGCAGGTCCTTTCCGCTTTGTAGAACACATGGACGAACACGATCTAGACTGACCCAGTTCATAACTATGGACATATTTTAGACATTGATATGATGGATGGAATAATTTATTTAGAGCCATTTAAGTATATGGACTATCCACAGTTTCTAACATTATTTTAACCGTTTGGATTATTACTATGTGCACTTGCACAGAGGATTAACGTCTAACGAAGCATTCTCATTTTCTGATCTATGTGCAACATCCGTTTCTCATGCATCAGTTTTGCAGGTTCATGTTAGGACTATTTCCTATTGTGTGATTCATTTGAGTTTTGGATCTGCCTTGTGATTGGGCTCATCTCCTAAGGTGATCCAGGGAAATTGATGAATGGAGCTTCTGCCTACGGGACTCCTTGTATGCTAGGGCACAGGAAAGTGGCATCAAATGCGAATTGCCTGTAATCAGAAGTTAGTAAATCTACTCTTATCCTACGCTCTATGAGGTCCACCTGTGATGTTTGTGTTTTATCTATTGAGATTTGAATAAGGCATATTCAAATCTCAACGGCTCACTTTAGTTACTGAATCTTCTTGATTTTTAACATCACCTCCTAACATGGGCTGGCACAAAGGATGGAGTAACACAGACGTTACAACTGCCCTCGTAGAGCTTAAAGTCACATACATGTGATTCTCGTGATGCATCAACGATATTCCAAGGAGTGCCATATGGGTTGGACAGGATGGATTTGGACTTGTATACTTTTCAAGTCAGGTTTGCTTTTAAAGGGAGAGTCTTTTTTTCTTCTTTTGTTTTGGGGGGGCTGGACAGGATGGATTTGGACGTGTATACATGTGATTCTCGTCTGCCCTGACTTTTGAATCACGTACCCCTTTTTTTTAGGGAGCTACTGGATTCCAAAGGGGAGCGGATTAGGTGAGACCCGGGTCCACCAAGGTGGGTGAAACCCCTGACTGTGGGGCTCATAGTGATATATGTGCCTTAAATCCACACCATCCAACCATTTTGAAAGCTCGTTTCAGGACATTAGTTTAAAAATGTACAAGATTCAGATCTTATGTAGATCATACCACATGAAACAGTAGTGATTGAATCCCCACCACTACAAATTTCATGGGGCCCACTGGAATATTTATTTTCCATCAACCTGTTGATAAGGTCGCAAAGATCTGGATGAAGAGACCATGCAAATATCAGCTTGATCCAAAACTTCTGTGGCACACAGGAAGTTTTTATTGGTCAATTACCACTGTATCTCGTATTATGGTCCACCTGAGATTAACTTCCTTGGTCAATTACCACTGTATCTCGTATTATGGTCCACCTGAGATTTGGATCTGCTTCTTTTTTTGGATCAGGCCCTGAAATGAGCTTTCAATAGGGATGGACGAATGGCGTGAATGTAGTCACATACATTACAGTGGGCCCCAAGTCCGGGGTCCCACCAACCTCAGTGGATCTGCGGTCTCACCTAATCCGCCCCCATTCCAAGGGCCATTTTGGATGCACCCTCCCAGGGGCTGTTTGAGAGCAGTTTTGATCGATAAAGCAATTGATGGTGTGACTTTGCAAAATCTCCTTCTGCTGCTTCAAAAATCGATGCTATAAAACAATAAACTTAAAAAAACCAATTTGAGGAAGTGAAAGAAAATGACCCCAAAATCATCAAAGCAGGCTACCAACTCAACCAAAAGGCAGGTTTGGAACCCCTTTTCCAAGACCCTATTGAGGGAGTTGATCCAAACAGGCCCTAAATCACCAAAGAAGAATCTATTTTATGCATTCCTGTATCCTTTTTTTAAAATTATTTTTTAAAGTGGTGTGCAGCCAAGCATTGTTAGGCCGAGAAAACTATAATACACTACACGGTAATTATTAGATCCAACCCCAGCAATATTTGACCATGACTAACTTGACTAGATGACCCCAAAATCTAGCTGGTCCAACCATCAGGTGGGCCACCTTAGAAAACTATAATACACTAAAAAAAACTTCAGCCTGTAGTCCACCTCCCGATTGGAACTGACTTGGCTTTTGGTCCAAGCTGATAATCATAGCAGGGCTCACTAAATGTGCCTGTGGGATGGTATAAAAATAACACAGCCACCCCTACATAGTAAGATGAGTAACTTTCAGTAGGTGAAAACGTTTTCAAAGGTAATGATGTGAACATGTTCCCGTGGATATGAATAACTTCTCCACGTGGGTGAATAAGTGTTGCAGAAATGGCCCCAAATGGTGTGTATCACAGGGACGTGGATACGGGGACATGGTTTGACTGGCTGACCCCACCGTGATGTGAACAAGTTTCCATGCACGTGAATAACTTCTTCATGCTAGTGAATAAGTGTAGCAGACATCATCACGGGATCACCAGCCCTACCATAATTTATTTGTTTTATCCATGTAGTCCATCCATTTTGCCAGCTTATTTTAGGCATGAGATCCAAACCCCGAGTAGACCACTCCACAGGAAACAGCTGGGATTGAACGTATCCAAAACTCTAGCGGCCCACACCACACAAACAGTGGGGACTGGAACACTCACCATTGACACTTCCTTGGGCCCACCATAATGTTTATATGATCAATTCTCCATGCGGGTGATTAAGTGTTGCAGAAATGGGCATGGACGTGGTTTGGCTGGTGACCCGAACCCCAACCAGCTAGCTGGTGTCAAATATGTGGGCCCTACCATGATGTATGTGTTTTATCCATACAGTCCATCTATTTTACCTAAGCCCAAAAATAAGCAGATCCAAACCTCAAATGGACCATACCACAGGAGGAAACAACAGGCGAGAATGCACTGAGCTTCCCAGGCCCATTAGAGGATCCATGGTCCTAGATAAAACAAGGGTAGGCCTCATCAGACACTATTGAGTTAAGAAAGGGATCGGCTAATCTGCCTCAACCTGACTTGTTTTTCAGGCCAATTTTTCTAGCCCTATCGCCCGCTTTTTTCTCAGCTTGCTCCTTGCGCCCCTGCCCAGTGCTAATTCTGGTTCCAATTTTTCTGTTGTCCACCTGTATGTTTTTGGACCATGATAATGCCAATCTCTAGGCGCTGCTGGCTCTTCCTGCTCCAATCTGTTGCAGCTGCTGATTTCGCCTCTCTACAGCTGATCCCTGTTGTTGCTGGCCCCTGCGTCCCTCCTCTCTTGTTCCCCTGGCCCCCCTCTCCTTCAATTCTGTAGTTTTTTTCATCATACAATATACAGGACCCGTTCACCTTTTTGTATCTTGGGTATGCCCGAATGGCTGTACACTCTGTTTACTTAATTCAAAGATGGTGGCTCTGCCCACTTTGTGTGTGTGTGTGTGTGTGTGTGTGTGTGTGTGTGTGTGTGTATAATCAGCTGAGATACTTCCAGCATCCTTTCAAGTTTCTCACTCATTTTACGAAGCTTTATATCATATATCCATCCTTCACATAGAAGAGTCTCAATTTCGCTTGAACAGTCTCTGTAGAACATGAGCCAAGGGAGCTGAGGTAGGTGAGTTTGCTTTT
Source organism: Magnolia sinica (assembly GCF_029962835.1). Taxonomy (NCBI): domain Eukaryota; kingdom Viridiplantae; phylum Streptophyta; class Magnoliopsida; order Magnoliales; family Magnoliaceae; genus Magnolia; species Magnolia sinica. The sequence continues at coordinate 89,228,787 of NC_080580.1, forward strand.
TGACTGCACACCATGAGCAATAGATGGAGCGGAATTGATTGCAATCATGTAGAGTCGTATGTTTCAAGATCAGTTCAAGAATACATTGGTGAAGATCTGACCATTGATTCATTGTTATATTTAGTTGTCGTCTTCTTCTTCAATCTATTTCTTTTCAACCATCCTTTCTTTTATATTTATATTGGTAACACTCTTTTCCATGACATTTTCTTCTCTTTTTTGCATTACTTCTTCTTATCCATCTTCTCCCTTAGTTCTATGTTTGGATAATTTTTTAAGGGTTTTTAATTTTTGGCCCTTTTTCTTTTTATGCTTTTATTTGAAAGTCTGGTGTATGAAAAGGAGATTGATAACCTATAAATTGTATGCGGATTGCCTTGCCTGGAGATGCGCATAAGCTCTCTGGGATCACTATCATGTATTTGTTATTTGTGTCATCTATCCATGTTGCCAACTAATTTTACCACATTAATCCAAATATAAGGCAGATACAAAGCTCAGGTGAACCATACCATACCAAACACTACAGGGTGAACCATACCATACAAAGCTCAGGCCTAATGGTTAGGCATGGGCTTAAAAATCAAGCCCATAAGAAAATCGGGCAGAGCTCGGACGTAAATAAACGAAAGCCTATGAGCCCGGCCCAGTCCTCCCCGTTAATCTCTCACCTCCAACCTTTACCAATGCCTCTCTCTCTCTCTCTCTCTCTCTCTCTCTCTCTCTCAGCCGCCTACGAAATGTATCTTTCACTAGGTTTTTCCTCACAAGAGGATATGATTCCTTTGCACGTGCTTTTTATTTCCACATGCATTATGAATATAATTTCACTCGTGCAAGTGCACATAGCAATGCATACATCTAGGTGGGCCCACGGTTGGGATCCTACCTGCATTGCTGGTTTGGGGGTCGTGGCGAAGTCCCGTCCAAACGGTAAAGCCATCCGATCTCTGGCCACATTATCGACCCGCGTCGAAAGTGGAGATTGCACTTTCAAAGCAACCGATAATAACTCTCTCAGTTTCCATATCCGTCACCATTCTCTCTCTGTTTTATTTTTTATTTTTAAACAAAATATTCATATCCACATCTCCAACTCTATTTGGAAATTTCATTTGGAGAAATTGAGGGCTGGGCTTCCACAGAGCTTGGCACAGCCTAACCCGGCGGTTGACACCCCCAACTCAACACACTCTAGAAGCAGAGCTTCCTCCCAGATCCAGGCACGACTACGGTGAATCCTTTATTATGGGGCCCACTGTTATATATGTGCCTTACATCCATGCCGTTCATCTATTTTGAAAGCTCATTTTAGGCCATTAATTCTAAAAATGAAGCAGGTCCAAATATTAGGTGGTCCACACCACAAGAAACAATTGTGATTGAATACCCACCATTAAAAACTTCTTGGGGCCAATGTAATGTTTAATTGCCACCCAATCTGTTTATAAGGTCACAAAGATCGGATGGAAGGATCACGCAGATATTAGCTTGATCCAAAAGAAATCATTGTGTGCCCGAGGAAGTGTCCATGATGTATATATGTTTCAGGCCCCACTGTTTTGTGTGGTGTGGTAACTGAGAGTTTTAGATTTTACCTTACTTTTCGGCTCTTGAGCTGGCCAGACTGAGGGTCCAGGGCTGTGAGTTCCAAATGGCGTGAGCCACTTGAGTGGATCAACCCCATTTTGCGGCTCCTCATGAGTTGATTAGGTGCAATTGATGCAGGGTTTGGATGGATGAGGTGTTGGTGGATTTTGGGCTGTTAACACCCATGATAGCATTGTCCCACCAGAGGTGGCTCAACATTTTTAGGGGCCTTATGCAAGTCATAAAAATGAGGCTTTTTAGTTTAAAGTAGGTAGTTGTGGTCTTAGGTTTTAGGAGAAGAATTTATTCGGAATAATGCTATTATTTTGAAAAGACACGATAGGCTTAGATTATTATTATTGATAGTACTAGTTTCTAGGATTTATTGTTTTTACTTTCAATTTCAAATTTGTAAACTAATTTTTAAATGTTCGTATTTTGTAGGCCTTCCAATAAGTTTTATTTAAAAAAATTTAAGTTTTTTTTCTTCTTCTTAATTTTAATTTTACCATAATATAAGACCTTCATAATTAAGAAATTTTAATTTTGCTATAATATAGGGTTTTCATAATTAGGGGGCCTTAGGCGATTGCCTCACCTACCTACCCCTCTAAGCCGCCCCTGGTGAAGATATTGACTGATATCTACTTTCTGATGGCTTAATGGTACATGCATGGTTTTCTTAATGCATGTGGATAATAACTAGTTTTATTGAAAATTTTAGGTCATGAGCTCAAAAAAATTAGCTTGATCCAAATTCAAATTGGACTAAACTACAGGAAACAGCAAGGATTGAAAGCATATGCTGAAAACTTATTAGTGGCTATTGGATCCGCTTATTTTTGAGTTCATGCCCTAAAATAAGCAGGCGAAATAGATGGTCAGCAGGGATAAAACACACCCATCATGGTAGGGTCCACAGAACTTTGACACCAGCTAGCTGGCTGGTGTTGGGTAATGAGGCAAACTGGTCCTCCTTGTACACAATGTGGGGCCCATTTCTTTAACACTTTCTGTGTGTAGAAGTTATTCACGTGCGCGGAAACTTTTTTATATCATCGCTTGGTCACCAGACGAATCCCATCCCTGTGATACACACCATGTGGGGCCTGTTTCTGCATCACTTATTCACGTGCACAGAAACTTGTTCGCATCATCGTACTGGAAAACATTTTCAGCTACTGAAAGTTATTCATCTGACCGTGTGGGAACAGTACGTGGTTGGTAACAAAGCTTAGTGGTGGGTAGTACACACAAAATGCCATGGAGACGCACATCGCGACAGACCCCGTCACCATAATCCCAGTTCCTTGCATCGCGAATACGGCAGCAATCAACCCACCCTGCATCTTTTGGTTGGTGTACTCCGACACGATGACAGCCGATAGGAGGTAGTCACCACCAATGCCGAATCCAAGCCAGAAGCGGAAGAAGCATAGACAGCTCATTACGGTCTTGGCGGTGGACCCCATTGAGAAGGCGGATGCGATCGCAGATCCAACCATCGTAACGAGCTTGATACCGTACACCTTCTTCCTCCCAAGCTTGTCTCCAAGCCACCAGAGAAACAGCTGGCCGGCTAGTGTCCCACACAGCGCTATGCCGGAGATTGCATTGTTGACATTGTCTGGTAGCGTCGCTGGGTTTTGGATCGTTGGATTGTAGTAGTAGAGGTGGCCCATTAGCTTAATGACGGCTGTGATGCTGAAGAGGTAGTAGGCGTTGGTGAAGAACCCCATTAGCTGGGCCTTTTCATTGTCGAGCGCCGAGAAGACGGCGATCATACCTTGTAGCAGTAACATTGCTAACCAATCTCAACCGTCCGATCGTCCGACTGAGCGTCGCCAAATGGGTGTTGAGGATTGTGTGTTAGAGATGGAATGGTGGCGTTGCATAGGGCGGGTTTCTGTTTTTTCTGGATTGCGTCTGGGAGAGGTGGTTAATTCCAAACACGTGTTGGAGCCGTACACATCCACACACGAGCGCATCTGCCTCTCTTTTAAAAATTTGTGAGATCTTAGCTCTTAATCAGGTGATCTACAATGTTTAGATCTTCTGTAATAAAATTCAGGTCATTTTATAACTCAGGTGGATCACTTCATGTTGAAAAAAAATGAAAGGGTACAAAGAAGGAAATTTTAACCGTCAAATTACTTTGCAATTTGTGGCGCACTTGAAGAAATGAATAGTTTTGAGTTTCCAGAAAGAAGAACTAAGGATTATTTTCAACCTTATGAAAAAATCAGATCCCATACACGTGTCTCATATTTGCACGCGTGACCACATATGGATGATACGGCATATACCGTCGCGTGTGGAATTAGCGAACTTGGTGTTTGGAAGTTCTGGCTGTGATTTAAACAAGAAATTCACTTTGGAAGTAACGGCTTTTTTGAAAAGTCGTTACCAACAAGAAAATGGTCTTTAGGACGCGGATTTCCTGCTATGTGGGGCCCACCGTGATGTTTATGGGAAATCCACCCCGTCCATTGGTTTTTTTTTTTTTTTTCCAGATCATGTAAGGACATAGACCTAAAATGACCCAAATCCAAATATCAAGTGGCTCATACGGCAGAGGATTGAACGTCTACAGTTGAAACATGCGTGGGCCAAATAAGTTTTAAAATCAGGCTATTTTTTGTTTTTCCAGTTCATACTAATAGTAATGACCATATGAACGGTATGGATGGTATATAAACATCATAGAGGACCCAGGGAGGTTTCAACGGTAGGAATTTACATACACAGGGTTTTCATGACGTGCGGCCTAGATGAGTTGGTAGGGATAGAATAGTGTATGCGAGTGATCCAGGTCCAAGCCTTGGAATGGTGTTGCCTTTCAAAGAAATTCCCAGCCGTTTGATGCACTACTGGCCCAGTGAACGGACACTGTGGAGCCCACCGTAATTTATGTTTTTTTAATCACACCGTTCATCCGTTTTGACAGCTCATTTTAAGGCATGAGCCTAAAATGAGCTGGCAAAACGGAACAACGGTGTGGATAAAACACATACATCACAGTGGGCCCCACAGAGTCTGATCATCAGGGATATCAGTGGTGTTGGGGTTACCGCGCAGTCCGCTTGGATGGGGGACCATGGATCAGTGATCGTGACCGTTGATCTGACTAGGCAAACAGCATCATAAGTTCCTGCCCTTCAGACAATTTCCCATACATGTGGGAACATGGATCAGCGATCCAGACCGTTGATCTAACTAGGCAAACAGCATCATAAATTCCTGCTCATCAGCCAATTCCCATGTACATGTGGGATTATGGATCAGTGATCCAGATCGTTGATCTGACTAGGCAAACAGCTGATGGTCACTGCCTCAGAAAACTTCAACACCGGAAGTTCTTATCATTCTACGTGTAATTTGAATTACGTATATTTCACATATGCAATTTTTAAGTAATTTCTAAGGGCATGTGTATCCATCTAACTCTGCCAGAGTATCAAAGTTTCTCTCCTCTAAAAAAGATTACAAGCGATCTGAGTATGGTACATTCATGATAGGGGGCCATCAGATCAATGGCTTTGATGAACCAACCATGGGCCACACACCAGGGAAATTACCACATTATTATTATTATTATTATTATTTTCTTGTTAGGAGCATTTGGTTGTACCAAATATCATGAAATTTCGTGAAGTCGTGTTTGCAAACACGACTTCCACAGTAGATAATTCAAAATCAAACAACATGCGGAAAAACAAAGATGCATCGATGCAAAACATACTCCAAACTGCAGTATTGTTGGGGTGGTTTTTCTATTATATATGTACATCGCATTTACTTCAAATCTGAACCGTCCAATAGTGGGACCGACTGTAGATTGGTCATAAACAGAAAATCAGATTGATCAGATAATCCCACTTACGTTTAATAGATGTTGATTTGTTGAATTTGGGAACCCATTAGATGCCTCATCATCAGGCAAGCTAGAATCATACTTTTTTTTTTTTGTAATTTTTGGCTCCGGCCCACTGTCTTAGTCACAAAACAACATTACCACATATCCACTATATCCAAACCTTGGGTACGATGCAGAAGGGAAATATACAGGTATAATGAAACTCCAAAATTATCCGATGTGCCTCAGCGCTGCCGCGATCCAATGCCACCTACATGCAATGATGTGCATAAGCTTACAAAAGCTTAGAGGGTGGTGTAAGTGTGTGCGCAAGGCAAGTACCAAGTGTACAATATCAGAGTAGTGCGAAAATATGCGGTAAGTCCATGAATGCTATCACCTGTACCGAAGCTTATATGATGCAGACATGAATGCCATCGGCCATACCAAAGCCATGCAATGCGAGGCCTATGTAGCCAAATGTTATATGCGAGATGCAAAGTAAGCATACCAGCACTCATCAAGTACACATATCAATGCAGCTTCTCCTCTCGAGATATCACCGGGGTCTAGTATACTCCACACCGACTGCCGCCTCCTTAACCTCACAGCCCAATGAGCGGAATAGACCTCACTATCCGCCCGACCAATAGTCCGCCAATACCTACCCGGCTCGTCGATAGCGGACTCATTTACGAGTTGGTCAAACTCACCTAGCTTATAGCCCCCTCACTCGGGCGGATAAGGCCACACGCCCTTCCAACCGACCACGATACTGTGAGAGGGCCTATCGGTATTCGACACTTGGGCGCTCATGTATTCTAATGTCTCGAAAAATCCATACAAGGACCCAAGTACCACCTTAGGCGAAAATCACCCAAGACCAAAACCTTTAGAGATTAGGTGTATTAATAAGTGCTAAACTAAAGTACTTATGAAATTAGCACTAATCACTTTAAATATGATCTGTAAGACCCAAACCGTATACGTATCATTGACGCTACATTACCCCGAAATCTAGAATCCATCCATAAACTTGGTTTCTCGTGAGCACACCGAAACTCCATATCGGACTGGACCGCACGCCGAAAGTCCGATAACCGCAAAACTATATAGCTATGACCGCATTACTGGACAACCCCTCGTAAATTAAGTCTTAATTGTGTCTAAAAATGCACAACTTGAGCCGGAGCAAAGTGTGTGAGAAACACGAATATCTTTAGAAATAAAATTTGAATTTAAGTAACTGAGTCGTGTTGCTTGTGGGCCAAATATAAGGATTCACACCGTCAGAATCTGACCCAATACACCCTCGGTCAGGGAAAATGTCACATACATGGCAATGTACTTGTGGCCCTGGTCGAGTGACTGTACCGTTGAATTGAAATCGGTCCGCCACGACTATCTAAACCCGATCGGAGCGAAAATTCAGCCTGACCTAGATCCAATATCAGGGAGCTTAAGTCCGATCGCACGTAGAAAAGGGGCCACCAAAAGTGCTCTGATGCTGAAACAAACGCCTTTTGGATATAACCTAAGTATACCTTGGCCCCTGGGGCCATTTACATCAGACTGGGCCTATATAAGGGCCTTAAACCCTTTCTCTAATATTCTATACGAATTTTTAAACCCTAATAAAGAGAGGAGAGGAAAAGGAAAGGAAAGAGAGAGAAAGAGAGAGAGAGAGAGAGTTGGAGATTCATCATGGGATTTGATCCCGTTGCTCCATGCACTTAGCCACCCTATCTGTATCGCTACACCAGCGATTCCAATTCCGTTCTTAAGTAAGAAAACCTAACCCTAACTCGTTATAGGGTTTCAAACAGTAAGTAATGGAATAGCTAACCTATTTCAAACTATAGGTTGCCAATCCGCCGTTGACAAAGACTAAGTATCTAAAATGAATCCGTTATGCATTTACCGGCGTAAGGTGCGGACTATAAATGTTTAGGTTATAGTTTTCAAGGCTTTCAATGTCAACTAATGATCTATGACTGACTTGAACGCTATCACATACGCTAGATACAATGTTTCCGTATATTACACACAGATATAAACTATGTTGCTTTTAAATGCATTCCATGCATTTATTGAAATGTTTGAATAGATGCGGAATTATAAATTGTGCTTGCCATGACTATAGCATGCAAATACATAATCATTGTGTATGTGACAACTCCTAGGTGAAAGGATTTGTCCTAATATATGTTGTAACCGACATACATCATGTATGTTGAAAGGTGTAGTCTAAGTGTTCGATAAAATGTCTGAAGGAGTAAGTGTTTGTTGAATTGTATTTTTTAAGGGTGTTGAGATGAGATTCTCAACTACCTTGGTTATATGTATAAATTCCTTCATGTGACTAAAATCTAACTGCGTGATTTATGTATGAAATACATGCCTAGGATAACATGTTCAATATGTGTCCTTATAAAATGCTCAAATGATTGTAGTACTTGAATTATTTGTTCATTACTGTTTTGACTATCTCATGTGATTACTTGTTGGAATTGAGTGTGATTGGGACTATTATATAGTCCAGGCAATCGGTAACAGGTCCTGGGTTGGTGGCTGAGGTTGTTTCGCCACACCGGACGTGTTCGATGAATCCGAGTCGTACTTGGGTTGTCGACAGTGGTTAGGCCACGCGAAATGCTTACGCACTCCATGTCGATCAAGTCAACGTGCGCTCGCACAAGTCGAGCTTATCAAGTAACTCGATTAACCCGATGTATGTTCACCATGTATGGACGCTACTGCTTGAATCTAAGGTACCAAACTCACCAGTGAAAATCCATTTAACCTTGGTACCTCGATCCACTAAGACTCATGAGCCGAGCATGGTGGTATGGGACACCGTGGTTAAGCTGTCGGCCTACGCTGGGGTGACGACCCTCCCGTAGTGACCAGTGAGCAACCTAAACTCGTGAGAAGAATAGGGTGGTATGGGACACTGTATTCAAGCCGTCGGCTTGCGCTGCGATGATGAGACTCCCTGTACTGACCTCAAGTATAAACTAAGACCGCGTAGAGGCGACGAGTCTTTCCTTAGCAATTAGAGTATAAACTAGGCCTGCACTGATAAGGTGACGAGCCCTTTGCAGTGACTTAGAATCGCAACATCATATAAGAATTGCTAGGACTGACGACCCTAGAATGGATCATTGTTTGAGAATTGATATAAGGGAGGTACCTTAGCTTCCCAATCCTGCTGTATAAAAAGGACTAATAAGAATTTGATAATTACGCTTATACACCGCATTACGTGTGCGTTTGGCGTAACAGGTCAAAGCACTGAGGAAGTGTTTCATGTGCGATCGTGAGATGAAGTCGCTGAGGGAGCGCAGGCGAGGGCATGCATCATTATTTCATATCATTCTTACATTAATCATAGTATTTAAGGATGTCTGATTGTGTTGATTAATCATTACTTCTTAATTGGTTTGATAACATGTTAACCTTTGCTTTATTGTTCCACTAAGTTGATCACTCACACCTATGTTACGGGAAAGTGTTGTACATACCAACCGGACTCTGTTGTAGTTTTAAATGAAGGCGCAGCTTGCGAGGCGGAGCTGAACTTTGAGGATGATGAGGAGGCATTCTCATATATGCAATATTCAGGCGGGTTTACGTAGACCGTTCTGAATCGACGGGGCTTCAGGGCTCATGCTTGTAGAAGACTACCACTCTTTTGACATTTTATATTTTGAATCAATACTTGTAACTATTTGACCTGGCAATGCGTTCATACTTTGGGGACCTACAATGATTTATATATTTTATATTCTGATTACAGTCTTCCGCTTGCGTAAATTTAACTGTCCTTGGAGTATGATCTGCTGATTTAGCTTAATCTCATTCATGTTTTATGCACTAACATGGACAACATCAAATCATCATTATGTATGTTGCATAAGTGATGCGTTGGAACTCAGGAGTTGGGTACCTGCTCGACCCCCAATTTTCAGGACGTTACAAGTTGGTATCAGAGCATGATTTGAATTAAAATGGACCTGGATTATGGTCACACGAATTTTTCTGAGACTTTACAAGGAGGGTGCGAGAAAATATAGAAACAGGCATAGGATTCCCAGTTTCACCAATTGGCGAAATTCATTAAAATCGACCTCCGAGATCGGGCCCGTACACACCCGTGATCACGTGAAATGATCCCGGATCACTTTTAGACCGTCAATTGATGGGTTTAGACCACGATTTACCCCATCCTAGCCTTCAACAATCTATAAACACGAATGTACATTAGAAAGTACTTGAAATGGCCCGAAACGACTCAAGAGGGAGTCAGGGGAGACATTTTCAGGGGGACCCAGGAGGGGACCCACACATTTTTATGGTCTAGGGGGTAGGAGGACCTTGCCCCACCGGTGAGCCATCGCCGGAATGTCCAGAGACCAGCGAGGGCCTCACCGGTTCGGCGAGGCCTCGTCGATTGAACGGGCGGGCCTATCGGGCCGATGTGGGCCGGCGCTAGTGTGGTGCTGTGTGGCCCACCGGATTGTGTGGGGATGGTTTTAAACACCCCATTTTCTCCCCTTCTTCATTTCCCACCCCTCCAAGCTCTCCTTTTTCTTCAAAATTTCTTGTTTCTCTCTCAAATCTCCCCTCCATCCACCCATTTTCACATTTTCCTTCACTACACACACCCCTCCATCATTTTCCATCAAAACCCTCTCATATCTCTCTCTTTTCCTTCGATTTGAGTGCACAAATCTCTCATTTGTGTCTCATATACCTTCAAGTCCAACAACCCATCCTATTCCCCACATATCATTCCATTCTAATGACTCTATTCGAGCTTGTGACGGCCTTTTTCTTAATTTCCACCGTTCTCTCTATGATGGGAAAGAAAAGGGCTCCTGTGGATGAAGTCGGGCCTAGTCGCCCTACTTGTTCAAGGAGGCCGAGAGGCGCCACCACAAGTGCAAGCATCGATCGAGAGATAAGGACCAAGCGGGAGCTTGATCCCAGGGCTCCCCTCGAAAGGATCCTTCTGACGGATATGTCTCATGGGAGGTTTCATGGTCGCAGGGTCCTTTTTGAAGCTCATGTGGATGAGAGACTCTTTGGGCAATACCTAGTGATGGACCGCCTGGTCAAGGCTGGGTGGGGTCCTGTATTCGAGGGTGAATACCACGTAAATGTGGGCACAGTCCGAGCCTTCTACTCCCACATTCGAGAGCCTACACTGGAGCCATCCCAATGGGTAGAGATAAGGAGGCCACAATTGATGGTGGGTTGATAGCTCGGCTTATGAAGGTGCCGCTTGGCGAAGTGCATATAAGCGAGAAGAATTTGAGGAGTGCACGTGAAAGGGATTATCGTACGCGATTCCATTGTGGACAACTGGCCCACTGGAATAAACAACAGCCTCCTAGCAACAAATATGACTGGCGACTTCCGCCTGCTCCACCACATCTTCACGTATAACTTGTACCCCAGGTGGAGCAACCGCAGCGAGTGCACCCGTCTGATGATTTTCTGTATCAAGTGAGGTAGGGAGAGAAGTTGTGCGTGCCTATGCATATTCTGCGGGTAGATAGTTCTTACCTCACGCTCCACCAGAGCATCTGATTCGCTCCCATTCGGCCAACTCATATGCAAGATTGCACATGAATTTGGCTATAGACTCGGGCGAAAATACCGGTGCCGACCTATTACATCAACGAAACTACTCTCAATCGATGAAAATTGGGCCACGGCATGGCAAGCCCGACTCGATGAAAGTGAGGACGAGACGGCTAGTGTGGAGTATGGAAGTGAGGAGGAAAGTATAGAAGAGATAGAGGAAGAACAGGAAGAAGAAGTGGAGGCTCAGGACACAGATGAGAGCTCCCCTCCTATGGCAATGGAGCATGACACTGATCAGGCTTCTAGGGAAGTCCACTTAGCTCGACTTGAGGAGGGCCAGCCTGTGACAGGAGATCATTGATACCGGGCCCTCGTGAAGCACAAGTTTAAGAAGGTGACTCGCACCTTGAAAGCTATCTTGTGCCGCCCGAAGGATAAGGGCGCCCCTCCTCCGTCGCTAGACTTAGATGTGTTTTACTAATTTGGGACCCCCTCAGCGCGAAATCAATTTTTCCATCGATCTAGTGTCTAGTACCACACCTGTATCCCTTCCGACCTATCGCATGGCTCCATGTGAGATGGAGGAACTAAGGAAACGGATAGATGATCTGTTGGATGCGAGTTTTATACGGCCTAGCGTCTCCATGGGGAGCACTGTGTTGTTCGTAAAGAAGAAAGATGGTTCCTGTGGTTATGTATTGATTATCGCAGATTGAACCAAGTGACGGCAAAGAACAAGTATCCTTTGCCCAGTGATAGATGACTTGTTTGATCGGTTGAAGGGGGCAAAGTATTTCTCAAAGATCGATCTGCAGTCATATCATTAGTTGCGTGTTAGGGATGAGGATGTGCAGAAGACGGCATTCATAACCAGTTTTGGGCACTATGAGTTTCTCATGATGTCGTTTTGGTCTTACGAACGCACCGGCCATGTCATGGATTTGATAAACAGGGTGTTTCGGCCGTTTCTTTTCCACTTCGTCATCGTGTTTATTGATGATATACTTATATACTCTAAGAGTCGGGAAGAACACGAGGAACACTGCGAGTAGTCTTGGATATTCTGAGGAACCAGTTGTTTGCACGGTACAAGAAGTGTGACTTTTGGAAAGAGGAAGTCAAGTTCTGGGACATGTGATGTCCAAGGAAGGAATAACTGTGGACCTCGCTAAGGTAGCCGCGGTTCAAGACTAGGAGCAGCTCGGTTATCGAGGTGAGGAGTTTTCTTGGTCCGGCAGGTTACTATCGACGATTCATTCAGAACTTCTCCAAGATAGCCAGATCGTTCTCAGTTGACATGAAAAGATCTAAAGTTCGCCTGGCATGAGAAGGCGTAGCTTTTCAGAGTCAAGGACAAGCTAACGTCGCTCTGTGCTAGTATCGCGAGAGCAACGGGTTAAGTATACTATATACACCGATGCGTCTCACGTTGGTCCGGGTTGTGTCCTTATGCAGATGACAGGGTGATTACTTATGCCTCGAGATAGTTGAGGAAACACGAGGAGAACTATCCTACTCACGACCTAGAGTTAGTTATCATCTTTGCACTAAAGCTCAGAGACATTACCTCTACGGAGAGGAGTTCGAGCTCTTTTGTGACCACAAGAGCCTCAGATACATATTCACTCAACGGGACCTGAAAGGCGGCGGCGATGGATGGAAACCTTAAAGGACTTCAAGTTCGAGGTTTCCTATCATCCGGCAAGGCCAACCTTATGGCACACACATGAGCCACAAGAAGGCATTGACATTTGTGGCTCCGATAATAGCAGAGTGGGACATGGTAGAGTTCGTGCGAGACTTCAAGCAAGAAACTCACCGTGGAGGAGCCATATGAGAGCATCGCACACGTCCACGTGCGGCCACTTATTGATGATAGGATTATCGCGGCTCAGAAAGACGATGAGCTATTGGCGAAGATGAGAGAACAAGCTAGCGATGAGGACACCGAATGGAGAGTTGGTACGGATGGGGGCTTACGTTACCATGGTCGCCTATGCATCCCAAATCTTCACAATCAAGCGAGAAGTTCTCGAGGTGCGCATAATTCAAAGATAGAGATGCACCTTGGAAGTACAAAGATGTATCGCGATATGAAGAGATCGTCTTGGTGGGACAACATGAAGGCCCACATAGCGGATTACGTGTCTTGTTGTCTCACATGCCAGGTTAAGGCCGAGCATCACCGACCTCTTAGACTGCTTCAGCCATGCCCATAGCCGAATGGAAGTAGGAGTTTCATTTTAGGGAGTTTCATCTCTGGGACTACCGAAGACGAGGAAGGGACATGATTCCATTTGTGTGATCGTGGATCGGTTGACGAAGTCGGCTCACTTCCTCCCGATTAAAGTTTTAAACTCAGTAGACAGTTGGCCCGGTTGTACATCAAGGAGATTATGCGTCTACATGGAGTTCCCTTGGAGAGCGTGTCCGGACCGAGACACACGATTCACATCCATCTTCCGGACTCGCATCCAGAAGCAATGGGTGTGAAATCGAAGTTCAGCACCGCGTTCCATTTACAGACCGACGGGTAGATGGAACGGGTGAATCGATTTTGGAAGATATGTTGCGAGCTGGCGCTGGATTTCAAGGACAGTTGGGAAGACTGTCTTCCTTATGCAGAGTTCGCCTATAACAACAGCTTCCATGCGAGTATTGACATGGCTCCCCTACGAGGCACTATATGGGCGTCCGTGTAGGGCACCGCATTCGGGCGTAGGTTGGCGAGAAAAGCCCGATTAGGCACAGAGTTAGTTCGCGACCTCAAAGAAGATCGACATTATTAGGCACCGACTTCTGATAGAGTAGACATAAGAGCTATGCCGATACGAGACGGCCACCATTAGAGTTCGAGGTTGGGGATCATGTATTCCTTAAAGTTTCCCCCATGAAGGGAGTCCTTCGGTTTGGTAAGAAGGGGAAGCTCAGGCCTTGATTCATTGGCCCATTCTAGATATTTGATCGAGTGAGGGCGGTAGCGTACCGCCTTGCTTTATCCACTCCACTCGTAGGCGTTCACAACGTATTTCACGTATCCATGCTAAAGAAATTTGTTCCCGATCCTTCCCACATTATCAGATGGGAGTAGGTCCAGTTGAGCGAGGGCGCTACTTATGTACTGCGACTGACGCGTGTCTTGGATAGGAAGGAACTGGTGCTGCGTAGCAAGGTTATCCCACTTGTGAAGGTACTGTGGATGCACCACACGGAGGAAGAGGCTACTTGGGAAACAGAAGCCGAGGTTCGAAAGAACTACCCTCAGATTCTCGAGGAGTATGAAAAGGTACTAATTTCGAGGATGAAATTTTTCTTTAAGGGGGGTAGATTGTAACGTCTCAGAAAAAAATCTGTACAAGGACCCGAGTACCACCTCAGGCAAAAATCACATAGGACCAAAACCTTTAGAAATTATGTTAATATTATCAAGTGTTAAACTAGAGTGCTTATGAAATTAGCACTAATCGCTTTAAATATGATTTGCAAGACCAAAAGCATGCATAATCATTGACGCTACATTACCCTGAAATCTAGAATCCATCCTTAAACCCGGTTACTCTCGGGAGCACACCGAAACTCCGTATTAGACCTGGACCGTACGTCGAAAGTCCGATAATCGCAAAATTATAAAGTTATGACCGCATTACTGGACTTGACAATCCCCTCGAAAATCAAGTCTTAATTATGTCTAGAAATGCACAATTTGAGCCGGAGCAAAGTGTGTGAGAAATGTGAATATCTTTAGAAATAAAATCTAAATTTAAGTAATCCGAGTCGTGTCACTTGCGGGCCAAATATAAGGATTCGCATCGCCGAATATGACCCAAATACACCCTCGGATCGGAAAAATATCCCATACATGGCAATGTACTTGTGGCCCGATCGAGTGACAGTGACCGTTAAACTAAAACTAGTCCGCCACGGTCGATCTGTAAACTCGATCGGAGCAAAAATTCAGCCTGACCTAGATCCATGGTCAGGGAGCTTAAGTCCGACCGCATGTGGAAAAGGGGCCACCAAAAGTGCTCCATTGGGCTGAAACAGACGTCCTTTGCATATAACCTAAGTATACATTGGCCCTGGGGCCATTTCCATCAGACCCAGGCCTATATAAGGGCCTTAAACCCTCTCTCTTATATTTCACACGAATTTTTTAACCCTAAGAAAGAGAGGAGAGGAAAAGGAAAGGAAAGAGAGAGAGAGAGAGAGTTGGAGATTCATCTTGGGAATTGATCCCGTTGCTCCACGCACTTAACCACTGTTATCGTATCGTTATTCCAGCGATTCCGACGCCGTTCTTAGGTAAGAAAAACCTAACCCTAACCTGTTTTAGGGTTTCAAATCATGTAAGTGATGAAATAGTTAACTTATTTCGTACTGCAAGTTGCCATTGTGCTGTAGACAAAGACTCAGTATACAAACTGAGTTCGATACTTGTTTACGAGCGTAAGGTGCGGACTATAAATGCTTAGGTTATGGTTTTCAAAGCTTTTAATGTCAGTTAATGATTTTTGACTGACTTAAATGCTATCACATACGCTAGATACGATGTTTCTGTATATTACACATATATAAACTATGTTGCTTTTAAATGCATTCGGTGCGTTTGTTGAAATGTTTGAATGGATGCGGAATTATAAATTGTGCTTGCCATGATTATTGCATGCAAATACATAATTGTTGTGTACTTGACAACTCCTTGGCGAAATGATTTGTCCTAATATATGTTGTAACCGACATACATCATGTATGTTGAAAGGTGTAGTCTAAGTGTTCGATAAAATGTCTGAAAGAGTAAGTGTTTGTTAAATTGTATTTTTCTAAGGGTGTTGAGATGAGATTCTCAACTACCTTGGTTATATGTATAAATTCCTTCATGTGACTAAAATCTAACTGCGTGATTTATGTATGAAATACATGCGTAGGATAACATGTTTAATATGTGTCCTTATAAAATGCTCAAATGATTGTAATACTTGAAATATTTGTTCATTACTGTTTTGACTATCTCATGTGATTGCTTGTTGGAATTGAGTGTGATTGGGACTATTATATAGTCCAGGCAATCGGTAACAGATCCTGGGTTGGTGACTGAGGCTGTTTCGCCACACCGAATGTATTCGACGAATCTCAGTCGTATGTTGTTGTCGACAGTGGTTAGGCCACGCAGAATGCTTACGCACTCCATGTCGATCAAGTCAATGTGTGCTCATACCAGTCGAGCTCGTCAAGTAACCCGATTGACCCGATGTATGTTCACCATATATGGACGCTACTGCTTGAATCTAAGGTACCAAACTCCCTAGTGAAAACCCCTTTAACCTTGGTACCTCGATCCGTTAAGACTCATGAGCTGAGCATGGTGGTATGGGACACCATGGTAGAGCTGTCGGCCTACACTAGGGTGACAAGCCTCCCCGTAGTGACCAATGAGCAACCCAAACTCGTGAGCTAAATACGGTGGTATGAGACACTGTATTTGAGCTGTCGGCCTACACTGATAAGGTGACGAGTCCTTTGTAGTGACCTAGAGCATACTCTAAGATCGCGTAAAGGCGACGAGCCTTTATGTATCAACAAGAGTACATACTAGGCATGTACTAATAAGGTGACGAGCCCTTTATAGTAACCTAGAACCGTAACATCGTATGAGATTTACTAGGACTAACGACCCTAGAATGGATCATTGTTTGAGAATTGATATAAGGGAGGTACCTTAGCTTTCCAATCCTGCTGTATGAAAAGGACTAATAAGAACTTGGTAATCACGCTCATGCACTGCATTACGTGTGCGTTTGGCGTAGCAGGTCAAGCACTGAGGAAGTGTTTCATGCGCGATCGTGAGATGAAGTCGCTGAGGGAGCGCAGGCGAGGGCATGCATCATTATTTCATATCATTCTTGCATTAATCAGAGTATTTAGGGATGTTTGATTGTATTAGGTTGTCATTACTGCTTGACTGAATTGATAACATATTAACCTTTGCTTTATTATTCCACTGAGTTGATCACTCACTCCCACGTTACGGGATGGTGTTGTACACACTAACCAGACTCTGTTGTAGGTTCAAATGACGGCATAGCCTGCGAGGCGGAGCCGGACTTTGAGGATGATGAGGAGGCATTCTCATATATGCAGTATTCGGGCGGGTTCTCGTAGACAATTCTGAATCGGCAGGGCTTCAGGGTTCATGCTTGTAGAGGACTACCACTCTTTTGACATTTTGTATTTTGAATCAATACTTGTAACTATTTAACCTGGCAATGTATTTATACTTTGGGGACTTACAATGATTTATATATTTTATACTCTGTTTACAGTCTTCTGCTTGCGCAAATTCAACTATCCTTGGAGTGTGATTCGCTAATTTAGTTTAATCTCATTCATGTTTTATGTACTAATATGGACAACATCAAATTATCATTATATACGTTGCATAAATGATGTGTTGGAACTCGGGAGTTGGGTACCTGCTTGACCCCCGATTTTCAGGGCGTTACAGTACATCAAGTTGAACCGAGTCGAGTTGGCCTCAAATCAACTTAGCTCGGCCACTAGCTGACCTCAACTCGAACTCGGCTCGGCTCAGTCCTCAAGCCTAATTGGCTAGCTCGGCTCGGCTCGATTAGCAGCTCGAGCCGGTTCAAGCCGAGTTCAATCTGAGTTCGCCTGTGCTGCATTTTCACGAACACCTAGACTGCACCTTCAAATCTCACTATATTTAAGACTTATCATTCTACGTGTAATTTGAATTACGTATATTTCACATATGCAATTTTTAAGTAATTTCTAAGGGCATGTGTATCCATCTAACTCTGCCAGAGTATCAAAGTTTCTCTCCTCTAAAAAAGATTACAAGCGATCTGAGTATGGTACATTCATGATAGGGGGCCATCAGATCAATGGCTTTGATGAACCAACCATGGGCCACACACCAGGGAAATTACCACATTATTATTATTATTATTATTATTTTCTTGTTAGGAGCATTTGGTTGTACCAAATATCATGAAATTTCGTGAAGTCGTGTTTGCAAACACGACTTCCACAGTAGATAATTCAAAATCAAACAACGTGCGGAAAAACAAAGATGCATGGATGCATACCATACTCCAAACTGCAGTATTGTTGGGGTGGTTTTTCTATTATGTTCATCGCATTTACTTCAAATCTGAACCGTCCAATAGTGGGACCGACTGTAGATTGGTCATAAACAGAAAATCAGATTGATCAGATAATCCCACTTACGTTTAATTAATAGATGTTGATTTGTTGAATTTGGGAACCCATTAGATGCCTCATCATCAGGCACGCTAGAATCATACTTTTTTTTTTGTAATTTTTGGCTCCGGCCCACTGTCTTACCACCTCCTTTTTTTTTTTTTTTTTGTTTTCTTTTTTTTTTTTACACACTTACACACCCCACACACTCACGCTAGTGGAATTTCACCACCTATGGATACTTGAACCCTTGACCGGGTGTTGAAACTCCTGAGAGTCTACCACCCAAGCAAGCCACTCCTGTCTTAGCACCCTTAAATCAATGCCATTAACTTAAACCATTTCCACTATAGGGTAGATCTCAGCCGTTGAATTCCTCCCATTCTCCTCCCTCCCACCGCCGAGATCCTTGTCCTCGCCTGAGATCTCCTCGAGCGATTAGTCGTTGGTCTCCGGCAACATGAAAGTGAACAGACATCCGATGAAATTCACCACCCGGTTGATCTTATCATCGTTCTTGTCCACATGGAGTATTGTGTATCTCTAGACGACGAAGGCACTGATAATGGCCCTCGCCTTCCCAGCAGTTGCCGATATCCCATGACAGGTGGACCAGAGCCTCGCCAGGAACAGCTCAGCCAGCAGGATGAATGTTGTACTGTGAGGCCCAAAATTCGCAAAGAAGAAGGTAAGCCCATAGCGCAAAATCCCGACGGGGATTGTCCGTCGCAAGAATTGCCCCTTACCTCACTGTACCGCCATGAAAATGGACATCATGAGAAACCCGCCGATCTGGATCACAAACCGTCCAATCTGATCAATAAGGAAGACAGTAAACCAGTTGCCCGGGACAGTGGCGAAGAGCACCACCAAGAACATGGCCCTAGAGATCTTATACACTTCAATTGCATTCATTTTCTGAGCTTCTGGCAGTAGCCCCATAATTGGGTATTTTATGTGGTATGGTCCATTTGAGGTTTGGATCTGCCTATTTTTGGGCTCATGCAAAATGGATGGATTGCATGGATAAAACACCATACATCATGGTAGGGCTCACAGCTTTGACACCGGATAGCTAGTTGGTGTCCAGGTCACCATCCAAACCACGTCCCCGTGATACACGCTATGTGAGGCCCATTTCTGCAACACTTATTCAACTGCACGGAAAAGTTATTCATGTGCCTGGAAACTTGGTTCACATCATGCATGGAAGTTATTCATCTTACTATGGGGCCGACCGTGTTGTTTGTATGCCTTGCCATGTTGACAGACTGAAATATACCTTGTATAGCTATCATACCTTATATAGTTGGTTGTATAGGTAGAGGATTCCGATTTTATTTCTTTCCTTGTATAGATGTTGTAATCTTTATATATTCAACCCCTTTGGGTTGTCTCAAATACACAAAAGCTTTCGGCTCCTCTCGGTTTACATGGTATCGGAGCTCTCCGATCCAAATCCGGCACCACCTGTCAGTCCGACCGACCCTGCGTCGTCCGGCCACCCCTCTTGTGTCGTCCGGCCACCCCTCGTCCGGTGCCCTTTGTTCCGATCATCCCTCTGCTCGTCTAGCGCCATCTGCTGCTCGTCCCGCGCCCCTGTTGTAGATCCGACCACCCCTTCTCGTCGACCACCCCTCTGCTCGTCCAGCGCCACCACCTCTCTAATCTCTCTCCCTTTGCTCGTCCGACCAGCCCTACTCATCCGACCGGATCGCCCCTCTACTCGTCGACCGGCGTCGCCCTCTGCTCGTCCGACCAGCCCTGGTCCCATCCAGATTTATTCTGTTGCTATTGTGTCGCCAGATCTCGACTATCCCGATCCAACACCAAATCTCACTTATCCAGATCCGAGATCCACTATTGCTTTGCGATTCCGCCGATTCGTATCTACATTTTCCGAACAAGAGCTCATGTTGTTGTTCTTATTACGCCGATTCTAGACATCTTACCCCTGCTATACGGTACACCTAAAATATTCTTCTGCTACAACTCTTTGTGCTTTATATTAATTCCGATTAATGGACAAGAACTTATCACGTACAGGGCCCCAAGGTATAGTTTTGATGGTACCAACTATTTGCTATGGGCCATCCATTTTCGTAACTTCCTCAAGGGTCGTGGTTTGTGGGGACTAATTGATGGATCTCTTTACTATTCCTACTTCCACAGATGCCGATAAATTGGCTGATTGGGAAATGAACAATGGACGGATTATTACCTGGATTCTCGATTCGATCGATCGGTCCATTGCTGTTGGCCTCACACCTCATCGCACGGCTAAGGCAATGTGGGAGCATCTTCAGACAATTTATCAACAAAGTAATGCAGCCCGGTCATATCGTTTGGAACAGGATCTCGTTAACCTTACTCAGGGTGATGACAGTATTCAATCATTTTACTCTAAAATTGTCACAATTTAGACTGAGATGGCCTTGAAGGATCTAATATTTCCTCATGACTTTAGGATTTTCCAAACTATGCGCAAGAGTGCACAAGTTCGCCAATTTCTTATGAAGCTACGTCCGGAATTCGAGCATTGTCGGGCTGCTCTCTTGAACTGTAGCCTTACTCCTTCATTGAATTCAGTTATTAATGATCTATTGGTTGAGGAACAACGACTGAAAGTTCTCTCTCTTCCTTCCTCAACTCCGGGATCATCTGATATGGTGCTTGCTGTGACCACCACTACACCAACACGTGGTTCCTCTCCTTTGACTTGTCGTGGTTGCAACAAGGTGGGTCATGTTGTCGCGCTCAATGCAAAGAATGGTGCGCTTATTGTCGACGAACTGGTCATGGTATTCAGGACTGCCGTACACGTGCCTATGCATCTTCTTCCGGCCGTGGACGTGGTGGTCGTGGTCGTGCTCTTTCTACTACTGCTGCCACTAGTGATTCTACATCTACCGTTTCTGCGAAGATCTTTCATCTCCGTTGACTCTGCGATGCTCCAAGAAATCGTTCAGGCCCTTGCGGCCAGTATGTCCGGTATATCCCCATCTTTTACATGGTTCTTCAATTTGGGTGTTTCCAATCATATGACCGGTGTGTTGTATCCCATCTTCGTGACATTCGTCCCTACACCAAAAATCAGTCCTATTTCTTCTGCGAATGGCACTAGACTACTTATTCGGTTTGTTGGATCATTGACTTTCTCTCCTTCTGCTCATCGCCAGTTCACCCTTCGTGATGTGTTTCACGTCCCTAACCTCTCCTTCAATTTAATTTCAGTTGGTCAACTCACATCAAATAACTGCTTAGTCATATTTCTTCCCAACTGTTGTTTTGTGCAGGATCTGGCGACGAGGAAGGTACTTGGGAGGGGTAGGTGGCATGGTCATTTGTACGTGCTGGATTTTGATCCATCTGTCACTCCGGCTCGTTGTTTCTTTTCTTCTTCTTCATCAGATATTTCTTCGGTAAATAAATTGTGGAAACTATGGCACTTTCGCCTGGGTCATCCACATTCCGATCGGTTACTTCAGTTAATTTCGTCTGGCATGTTAGGGAATATTTCTCTTAATAAAAATGATTTGGATTATTCTTGTTCTTCCTGTTGTCTTTCAAAAAGTAAGTGTGTTCCATTTTCCCTAAGTACTACAAAATCATCTTCTATGTTTGAACTTGTGCATACGGATGTCTGGGGTCCTTCACCAATTATGTCTCTCTCCGGGTTACGATACTATGTTATATTCATTAATGATTTCACACGTTACACTTGGATTTACTTTCTGCAATCGAAGTCACAGGTTTTTGAAAAATTCAAGTTATTTCACTCTACGGTGAAGACTCAATTTCGGGTTTCAGTTCAAACTCTCCGCTCTGACTCAGGGAGGAATATCTCTTAACTGATTTTCATACATTTCTTCAAGGGCATGGAATTATTCATCAAACCACCTGTTCTGATACTCCACAACAGAACGGGGTGGGAATAGAAAAATCGTCATATTGTTGAAACCGCCAACACCCCGATGACAACTATGAGTGTTCCTCGTTCTTTCCGGGTGGAAACAATGTTACATTCTGTCTACTTGATTAACCGGATACCAACCAAATTCTGAACAGTAAATCTCATTACTCTGTTCTCACCGACTTACCTCCTTCCTATTTCACATTTCGTGTTTTTAGTTGTATCTGTTATGTTCACCTGGCTTCACGTGAATGTAACAAACTATCTCCAAAATCAGTCAAATGTATGTACTTGGGATTTGGAGGGCTGTTCAAATTTGTAAGATTTATGATTGTTCACTCCCCAAGTATAGGGTTGTGATGTAGTAATAAACTCGGTACGACCGAGGTCGAATCCACAGGACTGAAACCTGTACGTTATCTGAAACCAAGTAGAACTAGAACTAGACTAAGATGTGATCTAAACCAACTAGAATTTAAGAAATAATTGTGGAATAATTATCTCAAAACTTTAAGAAATTCAGAGGAAGGAAACTAGGGATTCGGAGGATCCACTTGTAGGGATCGGGGAGATCTTATGCTTGCATCATGATTTATGTTTCATCTTCCTTTTGGGCAAAGTTCATGATTGTTTTTCTGAGAGTAATCGTTTTATGATATGGGAAGAATTTTTTTACGAATTCTCTCTGCATGTCGTTCCATGTGCCAATGGATCTAGGACGCAGTGAATGTAACCACGTCTTAGCTTTCTCTTTTAAGGAAAAAGGAAAGAGTTTCAGCCTAATTATATCCTCAGATACATTAGGAAAACATAATGTAGCTATAATCTCATCGAACTCTTTCAAATGTAAATATGGACTCTCTGATTTAAGTCCATGGAATTTGGGAAGGAGTTGGATAACTCCTGGCTTGATGTCCATTTGTCCTGTGTTTTCAGGAAAAATCATGCATGAGGGCATACTCACTCCCGCCGGTTGTAGATAATCTCATAAAGTACGAGGCGAGGGTGCCTGATGCACCTCGTTCTCATCTTGGGTATCCTCCACCATGGGTGGAAGTAGAGGAGGTTGGTCTTCAGCCATAACTTCAATTAACTCGGGGGATTTCGAGCGGTGTCTAGTCCTGCGATGGATAGTCAACCCCTCAACTAATCCTCCTTCAGTCAAGAGACGTCGAGTGTTGTCACGGGCCCACTTGGGCATGAAACACTCGCAACCCTCAATTAAATTCAAAAACCTAATCCTAAAAAAGGAAAAGAAAATCTAGAAAGAAAGAGAGAGTTGGAAAGAAATTACCAAATTGGAGTCCTAAGTTAAAAACCTGCAAAATAAAACAAAATAAGTTAGATTCTAAAAAGAGAAGAATGATCCTTTAAAAGAAAAATAACAGTAAATTAATTTCTAAAAGAAGGTATTTTTAAAAGAAAGTGGAAATTTCTAAAGTAAATTAGGAAAGATCTAAACTAGAAATTAAATTATTAACAGAGAACTTAAAATTAGAAACTAGGGAAGGACCTTACCGAATTAGAAATTTCTTTCTTAAAGGATTATATAATAGTTAGGTTAGTTTCTAAACAAAAATTCTAAAAATAAATTAGAGACAAATTAGATTTTAAAAGAGTTAAATTAGAAAGTTACTAAAATAAGAATAGAAAGTTAATTTCTAAAAAGGAAAGAAATAACCTAATTTTTAAAAATAAACTATTTCCTACAGAAGGGAGGATACTAGAGTTAGAAAATTTCTAAGATTTAAACCTTAATTCTAAAAACAAAAGAAGTAGAGAAATTAGGAAGGAATTACCAATTTAAGAAACTTATGTCCAGATCCTATAAAACAGGAAACAAGTTAAGTTCTAAAAATAGAATAAAATAAAATAAAAACTTTTAGCCTAAAGTTAGTAAAATCCTAATTCTAACCTAATTCTAAATCTAATTAATTTCAGAGAATCGTAACCGTCAGTCCCCGGCAACGGCGTCAAAAACTTGTTCACACCCCAAGTGCAGGGTTGTGATGTAGTAATAAACTCGGTAAGACCGAGGTCGAATCCACAGGGACTGATACCTGTACGTTATCTGAAACCAAGTAGAACTAGAACTAGACTAGGATGTGATCTAAACCAAATAGAATTTAGGGAATAATTATGGAATAATTATCTAAAACTTAAGTAATTTAGAGAAAGGAAACTAGGGATTCAGAGGATCCACTTGTAGGGATCAGGGAGATCTTATGCCTGCATTAAGATTTATGGAAATCAAACTGAACCTACTTGATCTGGTTTTTAAGAGATGAAAAGTATATGAATTAGAATGGATTCCATCATCTAACCATGCCCAGGAGACAAAGCAAACAACAGGATTAAACTAATTACTAACTAATCAACAATGTATGAAGATCAGGAAGGGGACTGTCATCCTACCATGCCCATGGGACAATGATGAACAACAGGGGTTCCTGACTTCATAAACATAAAAAGGGAAAAGAAATACTCAAAGCCATTACAAACCCATTGTAATTTCAGTCACAACAGACTATAAAAGACTAAGAAAAATATTCCTTTGATAATCAACTATATCAAATTCAGTTTATGAATTAAAGGCACACAGTAAAATCTCCCATCTCGCTACAGGCTTCACCTCTTAGCCCTAGCTAAGAGGTTTAGCCAAGCATGATATGGGCTAAATTCCAATTAAAAAGAAGAAGAAGAAAAAGAAAAAGAGGAAGAAGGAGAACCGAGCCTTGTCCAGCTTCTGTCCACGTTCCAGCCCAAACCCAAGCCAGCCGTACGTCCTTCTCTGTTTCTCTTTTTCTTCCACGCTGCCAGCAGCCAAACCAAGCACAAAACCGGCACCAAGCTCCTGTCCCAAAAAAGGAAAAAAATCGGATCTCTCTCTCTTGCAATCGTCCAGCCTCCTCCCTCCAACCCTGCTCTCTCTCGATGCCAGCCCTCCAAACTTCCTCTCTCCTTTTATCCTTCCTGCAGACGGAGAGTGCCAAAGACCCGTTTACGCACGGCAGCGTCCGTG
This sequence comes from Magnolia sinica, assembly GCF_029962835.1. Lineage (NCBI taxonomy): Eukaryota > Viridiplantae > Streptophyta > Magnoliopsida > Magnoliales > Magnoliaceae > Magnolia > Magnolia sinica. The sequence continues at coordinate 89,253,981 of NC_080580.1, forward strand.
TTCTCCTTGGAGACTTTGTCTGCGTAAAACTTGCGCTGAGCTGCTGATGGGGCCCATAATCGGTTTTGTCAACGAAATCCATGCCGTCCATTGGAATCCTCGTGGAAATCCAGTCAGGAAAAAGTGATTTTGGCAGGTTCTTATATGGCCCACTGGATATTGTATTCCGCCGTTCATCATGAGTTTCGGCGGTCGAAATCCGCTACACGTTGATTCCTAGAAAACTTCCACCTAGGTGATGGTTCCAAGCTTCTTTGGAATCCACTAAATGGTCCAGATTGAACCGATCGCCTCAGAGAGTGGCCCACAACGATCCGCCGCAGGCTCTGTTGCGAAACAGAGCCTGCGTGTTTGAGCGCTGTTATGGTCGGTGGACCCCACAGTGATGTATTTTGAGAAATCCATTCCGTCCACTAGGTTCAGGACGAAAAACCCTCTGAAAATGAGTATTTTTTGGAGAAAATCGGTGTGGTCCATAAGCTTGCTTACTCCGCCGTCCATCTGATGTTTATCAGGTAATCTGCCTTTGTGTGTGTGCATGGGCCAAAAAAGAAAGCTAGGCGACGGTGTTAGTCACCTTGCAGAGCATATGGACGGTTCTGATCGTCGAAACCAGTGATGGATGGGGCCCACTACACGAAAACGGACGAACAGCGTCCGCCCGCTGTTCTCTGTATGCGAGAAGGATCGGGTCTGACCGTCCGGTGCGGCGCGGGCAGCGGTGCACTATGTACACGCGCTGTGCATACGGAGTCCACTGTGACGATCATGAGGAATCCGCTCTGTCCATCCGCTTTGACACGTGGTTTAAACAGTCTAGAACAATTTTGAAGCATATCCGGATATCAGGCGGACCCCACATAATGATTAAAGGGGCTGATCTGTCCGTTGGGCCACTTCCACAGTGATCCAGGGGCTGAAATTTTACGTGTATGGTTTATTTATGGTCCTCAAGCCACGTATGAAGTTTCGAACTGATCAGATGGTGGGAACCCTATGATCTTGCATTCTCGACACTTTTCAGGCCACTTGAGCTTCAATTCCTCGATTTTCTTGGGTCCCTGATGTGTAATTCTGTTGATCTTGGGTCTCTGGAGTCCGTCCCATGCTTTGGTGTCATTAGAGCGTTAAGTCTATGCTTTAAACACCCTTTTTCGGTCCAGGCTCGTACATACACTCTGCATTACAAACACGATTAATCAGGCCATTAAGCGGTATCATGCGTGTAAATTTATGCAACAACTGGTTCTGATATGCAATATTTGACCCTCAACACAACTCCCAACTAGCATCTTGCTAGTCCCGAGCAAGGTATGCGAAAAATAAGTTGAGAATTACAGAACAATTTATAAACTCGAGTGATTTTTGCAGAGTAATCCAGATATGAGAATTTTTAGATTCATGACTGTTGGATATTACTTTCTCCTAGACTCCAGCGCACGGTAAACTTCATAATCAAGTTCAAAGTATTATTCCATTAATTAGAAAAATTCTAACCAATGAGATCTATGAATGTATAGTCTAATCTCGACTTGTCAACATTAAGATTCACCTCGATATTTAAGGATATCATTGGTAACAACTAAGAGAATTCACGATAACCCAACTTGGCTTACACATTATCTTTTTATTCTTTTAATTTTTTAATTTTTTTATTAGAAGTAACGCCAAGAAGAGGGATTAGATCCTCACCTATAGGGAGCAAACCTATGGTAAAGATTGTTCGCTCAATCTATTTGATTTCTCAAGTTGGTTCCTTTCATATTTAGTGATTACCAAATTAATCCTTTAATATCGAACTGAAACCTTAATATGCAAGCGAGATGTGTCCTACGAATTCATGACTCAATTAAAGTTTACAAATTCTAATAATGGATTAACAATTCAAACTTAGCTGTGAAATTTAATAGATGACTGAATCCAAGAGTCATAGATTACCAACATCACTTATCTTGTAATTCTAAATCTAAGATGGCCGTCAAAATCACTTCGAATTCATACAAAATTCCAGAAAAATTTAAAAATTTTCACAACTTTTGCTCAAGACCAAGAAAACGCTGATTAGGAAACCTAATCTCCCACCCCCAACCAAAAATCTACATTGTCCTCAATGTAAAAAGAAATAGACATGCAATGCACATGAGACAACGGAAAAATAGGAGTGATGGAAAGATAGTACCTGGACGAAAAGAATCAAGAGGCTTTCCAAAGATATCTACGTAAGAGCGGGTCAGCACCAGAGAGAAACCAACAAAAGTAAAATAAAAATAACAAAAATGAAATCCTACCTACACCACTTTCGCAGGTACTCTCGATTGCATTTAGCGTATGCAACAAGCCTTTAAACCCCTAGGTTACCCCTAGTGGACGAGTTGTAGTCTCGTGAGGGTTTGCAGTAATGTTACCCACAAACATTGAAGTAACTAACTAATAAAAATGAAAATGAACGAAATAAAAAGCAATACAATAAAGCAAAAGGCTGAGTTGCCTCCCATGAGCGCTAAGTTTAACGTCTCAGACTAGGAGATCAATCCTGGTAAACAGGATCAGTCAGAGGCATGGACCTGTCCTTTGAATCAAATTTCTCGACAAATGGTTTCAATCGATGTCCATTGACTTTAAACTCCTTGCCATTGTCGGGATCTCTTATCTCAACGGCCCCATACGGAAAAACAGTGACAATAATGTAAGTGCCGGTCCAACGAGATCGAAGCTTACCCGGAAAGAGATATAATCGAGAATTGTACAAAAGGACCTTCTGACCAGGCGTGAATGATTTTCGCAAAATGTGTTGGTCATGAAATGCTTTCATCTTGTCCTTGTAAATTCTCGAATTATCGTACGCATCATTCCGGATTTCCTCCAGTTCATTCAATTGAAGTTTGCGTAGCGAGCCAGCGTTGTCCAGATTGAAATTAAGATTTTTGATCGCCCAGTACGCTTTATGTTCCAGCTCCACAGGCAAGTGACAAGCCTTCCCATAGACAAGTCTAAAGGGAGACATTCCAATAGGAGTTTTAAATGCAGTACGGTATGCCCATAAGGCATCGGTCAATCGGATTGACCAATCCTTACGATCTGGGTTAACCGTTTTCTCCAAAATATGTTTAATTTCCCTATTAGAAATCTCAGCTTGCCCACTTGTTTGTGGATGGTACGGGGTGTTCACCTTATGAGAGATACCATATTTTTTCATTAAACTCTCGAAGGGTCTATTACAAAAGTATGAGCCCCTATCACTAATGAAGGCTCGAGGCGTTCCGAACCAAGAAAGGATGTTTTCTTTTAAAAATTTAATGACTGTGTGATGGTCATTGTTCCAGCACGGAATCGCTTCAACCATTTAGTAACATAGTCTACGACGAGCAATATATACAGATTCCCAACCGATTGGGGAATGGTCCCATGAAATCGATGCCCCAGCAAGCAATCAAATGCTTCAATGATAAGAATGGGATTCAAAGGCATCATATTTCGACGGGACAATGCTCCCAATTTCGACAACGCTCACAAGCTTTGCAAAACTCATGAGTGTCCCTAAACATAGTGGGCCAAGAAAGCCACACTGCAGAATCTTAGCCGTGGTCTTTGTAGAAAAGTGACCACCACAGGCCTGTGAGTGACAGAAGGAGATGACACTCTAATGCTCATCGTCTGGCATACATCTCCTTAAGATTTAATCTGGGCAATATTTAAATAAATATGGATCGTCCCAAAAAAAGTTGCACACCTTGGTAAAGAATTTCTTCTTATCTTGCGCAGTCCAATGTGTTAGTATAGAACCTGTGATAAGAAAATTAGCAATATTAGCGAACCAAGGTGAATGGGAGACTCTAAACAATTGTTCCTCAGGGAACATGTCATTGATATGGGTTGTCTCAAGGGAATCGAGGTATTAAGGCGAGAAAGGTGATCGGCTACAACGTTTTCTACTCCCTTTTTATCTTTAATTTTCAAATCGAATTCTTGGAGTAGAAGGATCCATCGTATCAAACGGGGCTTAGAATCATTCTTTGAAAGAAGATACTTAAGTGCTGCAAATCTGTATAGATAATAATCTTGAATCCGATCAAGTAGGACCTAAATTTGTCCAAGGCGAACACTACAACTAAGAGTTCCTTTTCCGTAGTCGAGTAGTTTACCTGGGAAGAATTTAAAGTTCTACTTGCGTAATGAATGACATAGGGCCTCTTATCTTTTCTCTGGCCTAGGACCGCCCCAAGAACATAATCAGAAGCGTCGCACATAAGCTCAAAAGGAAGGCTCCAGTCGGGTGGCTGCATGATAGGTGCAGTGGTTAACGTGCCTTAAGCTTGGTGAAAGCTTCCTGGCATTGCTTAGTCCACTCGTACGGAGCATCCTTTTGAAGAAGATTACATAAAGGACGAGAGAGAAGACTAAAGTCCTTTATGAATCGCCTGTAAAATTCTGCGTGTCCTAAGAAGGATCGCACGTCTCTGATGTTCTTGGGTGGAGGTAGGTTAGAGATAAGATCGATTTTTGCCTTATCTACCTCGATTCCTTTGGACGAGATGATATGCCCAAGGACAATTCCCTTCTGAACCATGAAATGGCACTTCTCCCAATTAAGTACCAAGTTCTTTTCTTCACATCTTTTCAGCACACATTTAAGACTTTCCAAGCACTTGCTGAAAGATGGACCATAAACAGAGAAGTCGTCCATGAAGACCTCTAGATATTGCCCTACCATATCAGAAAAGATACTAAGCATACATCGCTGAAAGGTGGCAGGGGCATTACATAGTCCGAATGGCATCCTTCGATAGGCAAAGGTGCCGTAAGGACATGTAAATGTAGTCTTTTCCTGGTCTTCAGGGGCTATCTCTATCTGGTTGTAGCCCGAATACCCGTCAAGAAAACTGTAATAGGAATGACCAGCTAACCTTTCCAGGATCTGATCAATGAATGGTAAAGGAAAGTGGTCTTTCCTCGTGACGGTATTCAATTTCCTGTAGTCAATGCACATTCTCCAACCAGTAGTGACTCTAGTTGGCACGAGTTCATTATTAGCATTGGCTACGATGGTGATTCCGGACTTCTTAGGGACCACTTGAGTTGGACTCACCCATTGACTATCAGATATAGGGTATATAATACCCACATCCAATAGTTTAAGAACCTCGGCCTTAACCACTTCCTTCATGTTTGGATTTAGTCTACGTTGTGGTTGCCGAGCGGTTTTTGCATTATCCTCAAGATATATGCGGTGAGTACAAATCGAGGGATCGATTCCTTTGAGGTCCGCTATCGTCCATCCCAGGGCTCCTTTATGCTCAATGAGAGTAGATATGAGCATACTCTCCTGTTCTTTCTCCAGGTGGGCAGAGATCACCACCGGGTATGTCTCATCTTGACCTAAATAGGCATATTTCAAATCAGAGGGCAAAGGTTTTAGGTCAAGCTTCGGCGGCTTGAGGTTAGACGGTAGAGGCACTACATCGGTTTGTGGCAATTCTTCAAATTGTGGCCTCCACCGGTTAACTTCAAGTACCGGTAATATCAAGCAAGGCACATGTCTCCCTAATCATGTCATCATCAAAATCATGGGAGTGGGCCAGGCACGTCTCTAGATGGTCGGAGGATAAGGTCAGGAGGTGTCGTATCTTCCACGAAAGAGTCAATCATGTTAATGTCGTGGAAATCGTCATCATCTTCTGAGTTACCGTTATTGAAAAAATGTTTGACTCCAATGTCAAATTTCCAAAAGACATAGTCATGATACCATTCCTGCAATTGATAATTGCATTTGACGTGGCAAGGAATGGGCGACCAAGAATGACGGGAATCTGAGTGCTCATGTTATTGATGGGTTCGGTGTCCAGGATGATAAAATCTACAGGGTAGTAAAATCTATCGACTTGGACTAACACATCCTCAATTATCCCTCTTGGTACACGAACAGAGCGATCAGCAAGTTGTAGTGTGGTTAGGGTGGGTTTTAATTCACCCAAACCTAACTGTTTGTATACCGAGTAAGGAATCAGATTGACGCTCGCTCCTAAGTCAAGAAGTGCGTGATCAATTCGATGGTTCCCGATTACACATGATATGGTTGGGCTACCGGGATCCTTGAATTTCTGTGGCACGTCTTGCTTCAGGATGGCACTCACTTTCTCAGTCAAGAAGATTTTCTTTTGAATAATTTTCCGTCTTTTGGTCGTGCATAAGTCTTTCAGGAATTTGGCATATGAAGGTATCTGTTTAACGACATCAAGTAGAGGAATGTTGACTTTCACTTGTTTCAACACCTCTAGTATATCCTGAGAGTTAGAGAGAGGTTTTGGTGAAACCAACCGTTGGGGGAATGGAGCAACTGGCTTCTCTAGAAGTTTCGGTTCTAATTTTTGTGGGGCCTCACTAGATTCATTATTGTTGTCCTCTTTCGGTTCTTAAGGCTTTTCGGGTCTAACCGGAAGAGTTTTATCAATGATCTTCCCACTCCTAAGAGTGGTGATGGATTTAGCATGCCCCATCTGATTTGAAGAGCTGGGATCATTAATCTCGTACTGCGGTTTAGGATTGGGGAGAGGTTGTGAAGGAAGCATCCCCTTTTCTATAACCGTCATACGAGAATCTATCTTTTGCATAAAATCTGTGATTCCGCATTGCCTAAGCCAACTCTTGTATGGGATTTTGAACCGGTTCCTCTTGAGGTTTCACTTGATTTGGATTTTGATTGAAGAAACCTGGAGGAGTCGCCGTCTGTCCATTCCTCCAACTAAAGTTTGGATGATTTTTCCAGCCAGGGTTGTATGTATTGGAGTTGGGTCCAGTAAAAGGTCTTTGATAATTATTTACGGCATTGGCTTGTTCATTCAATACTCCTCGAAAGGCAGGTATTGTAGGACAGTTTTCAGTTGTGTGAATGTTGCAATCACAGATGCTGCAAACAATTTCATTGACCTTATCCTTCTTTCCTTCCATGGCCTCAACTTTCCTTATGAGCGTAGTCACTTTACACTTGAGATCATTCTCTTCTTTCAAGAGATATAATCCACCTTTCTCCTTTAATTGAGTCGGCCTAGACGTGGTGTTCGCCATTGGGTAATAGTCCCATGATTGTGTTTTTTCAGCGAGACTATCGAGGTAATCCCATACCTCGTCAACATCTTTGTTAATGAACTCTCCATTACACATTGTCTCGACCATTTGGCGCATAGAAGATGTCAGTCCATCATAGAAAAAATTTGTAATGCGCCACGTTTCAAATCCGTGTTGTGGGCATGAACTGACCAAATCTTTGAACCTTTCCCAACATTGGAAGAATGTTTCATCTTCCTTTTGGGTAAAGTTCATTATTGCTTTTCTGAAGGTAATCGTTTTATGATGTGGGAAGAATTTTTTTATGAATTCCCTCTGCATGTCGTTCCATGTGCCAATGGATCTAGGACGCAGTGAATGTAACCACGTCTTAGCTTTCTCTTTTAAGGAAAAAGGAAAGAGTTTCAGCCTAATTGTATCCTCAGATACATTAGGAAAACATAATGTAGCTATAATCTCATCGAACTCTTTCAAATGTAAATATGGACTCTCTGATTCAAGTCCATGGAATTTGGGAAGGAGTTGGATAACTCCTGGCTTGATGTCCATTTGTCCTGTGTTTTCAGGAAAAATCATGCATGAGGGCATACTCACTCCCGCCGGTTGTAGATAATCTCGTAAAGTACGAGGCGGGGGTGCCTGATGCACCTCGTTCTCATCTTGGGTATCCTCCACCCTGGGTGGAAGTAGAGGAGGTTGGTCTTCAGCCATAACTTCAATTAACTCAAGGGATTTCGAGTGGTGTCTAGTCCTGCGATGGATAGTCAACCCCTCAACCAATCCTCCTTCAGTCAAGAGACGTCGAGTGTCGTCACGGGCCCACTTGGGCATGAAAACACTCGTAGCCCTCAATTAAAAACCTAATCCTAAGAAAGGGAAAGAAAATCTAGAAAGAAGGAGAGAGTTGGAAAGAAATTACCAAATTGGAGTCCTAAGTTAAAAACCTACAAAATAAAACAAAAATAAGTTAGATTCTAAAAAGAGAAGAATGATCCTTTAAAAGAAAAATAATAGTAAATTAATTTCTAAAAGAAGGTATTCTTAAAAGAAAGTGGAAATTTCTAAAGTAAATTAGGAAAGACCTAAACTAGAAAGTAAATTATTAAAAGAGAACCGAAAAATAGAAAGTAGGGAAGGAGCTTACAGAATAAGAAATTTATATCTTAAACGCCTAAAAAAAAGGAAGGTTAGTATATAATGAATAATTCTAAAAATAAATTAGGAGACAAATTAGATTTTAAAAGAGTTAAATTAGAAAGTTACTAAAATAAGAATAGAAAGTTAATTTCTAAAAAGGGAAAGAAATAACCTAATTTCTAAAAATAAACTATTTCCTACAGAAGGGAGGATACTAGAGTTAGAAAATTTCTAAGATTTAAACCTTAATTCTAAAAACAGAAGAAGTAGAGAAATTAGGAAGGAATTACAAATTTAAGAACTTATGTCAGGATCCTACAAAACAGGAAAACATGTTAACTTCTAAAAATAGAATAAAATAAAATAAAAACTTCTATCCTAAAGTAAGTAAAATCCTAATCCTAACCTAATTCTAAAACTAATTAATTTCAGAAAAACGTAACCGACAGTCAATTGGAAGAATGTTCACTTCACAAGTATAGGGTTGTGATGTAGTAATAAACTCGGTAAGATCGAGGTCGAATCCACAGGACCTGAAACCCGTACGTTATCCGAAACCAAGTAGAACTAGAACTAGACTAAGATGTGATCTAAACCAACTAGAATTTATGAAATAATTGTGGAATAATTATCTAAACTTTAAGAAATTCGAGGAAGGAAACTAGAGATTCAGAGGATCCACTTGTAGGGATCGGGGAGATCTTATGCCCGCATTAAGATTTATGGAAATCAAACTGAATTTACTTGATCCGAGTTTCAAGAGATGAAGGGTATATAAATTAGAATGGATTCCATCATCTAACCATGCCCAGGAGACAAAGCAAACAACAGGATTAAACTAATTACCAACCAATCAACAATGTATGAAGATCAGGAAGGGTACTGTCATCCTACCATGCCCATGGGACAATGATGAACAACAGGGGTTCCTGACTTCATAAACATAAAAGGGAAAAAGAAATACTCAAAGCCATTGCAAACCCATTGTAATTTCAGTCACAACAGACCATAAAAGACCAAGAAAAATATTCCTTTAAAAATCAACTATATTAAATTCAGTTTATGAATTAAAGGCACACAGTAAAATCTCCCATCTCACTACAGGCTTCACCTCTTAGCCCTAGCTAAGAGGTTTAGCCACACATGATATGGGCTAAATTCCAATTAAAAAGAAGAAGAAGAAGAAAAAAAAGAGGAAGAAGGAGAACCGAGCCTTGTCCAGCTTCTGTCCACGTTCCAGCCCAAACCCTGTCCAGCTTCTGTCCACGTTGCCAGCAGCCAAACCGAGCACAAAACCGGCACCAAGCTCCTGTCCCAAGCTAACGTCCAGCAGCCACGCCCCTACTCTTTGTCCCTCCCTTCCGTTTTCTCTCTCTCTCTCTCTTGTTGCCACCAGCCTCCTCCCTCCAACCCTTCTCTCTCTCGATGCCAACCCTCCAAACTTCCTCTCTCCTTTTATCCTTCCTGCAGACGGAGAGTGCCAAAGACCCGTTTACGCACGGCAGCGTCCGTGTTCTCCTTGGAGACTTTGTCTGCGTAAAACTTGCGCTGAGCTGCTGATGGGGCCCATAATCGGTTTTGTCAACGAAATCCATGCCGTCCATTGGAATCCTCGTGGAAATCCAGTCAGGAAAGAGTGATTTTGGCAGGTTCTTGTATGGCCCACTGGATATTGTATTCTGCCGTTCATCATGAGTTTCGGCGGTCAAAATCCGCTACACGTTGATTCCTAGAAAACTTCCACCTAGGTGATGGTTCCAGGCTTCTTTGGAATCCACTAAATGGTCCAGATTGAACCGATCGCCTCAGAGAGTGGCCCACAACGATCCGCCGCAGGCTCTGTTGCGAAATTGTGATGGTCGGTGGACCCCACAGTGATGTATTTTGAGAAATCCATTCCGTCCACTAGGTTCAGGACGAAAAACCTTCCGAAAATGAGTATTTTTTGGAGAAAATCGGTGTGGTCCATAAGCTTGCTTACTCCGCCGTCCATCTGACGTTTATCAGGTAATCTGCCTTTGTGTGTGTGCATGGGCCAAAAAAGAAAGCTAGGCGACGGTGTTAGTCACCTTGCAGAGCATATGGACGGTTCTGATTTCCGATACCTGTGATGGATGGGGCCCACTAATGAAAAACGGACGGATAGCATCCGTCTGCTATTGATGCGGAAGAAGAAGACGGGTCAGCCCGTCTTTGACCGGGCTGACCGTCCGGTGCGGCACGGGCAGCGGTGCACTATGTACACGCGCTGTGCATACGGAGTCCACTGTGATGATCGTGAGAAATCCGCTCCGTCCATCCGCTTTGACACGTGGTTTAAACAGTCTAGAACAATTTTGAAGCATATCCGGATATCAGGCGGGCCCCACATAATGATTAAAGGGGCTGATCTGTCCGTTGGGCCACTTCCACAGTGATCCAGGGGCTGAAATTTTACGTGTATGGTTTATTTATGGTCCTCAAGCCACGTATGAAGTTTCGAACTGATCAGATGGTGGGAACCCTATGATCTTGCATTCTCGACACTTTTCAGGCCACTTGAGCTTCAATTCCTCGATTTTCTTGGGTCCCTGATGTGTAATTCTGTTGATCTTGGGTCTCTGGAGTTCGTCCCATGCTTTGGTGTCATTAGAGCGTTAAGTTCATGCTTTAAACACCCTTTTCGGTCCAGGCTCGTACATACACTCTGCATTACAAACACGATTAATCAGGCCATTAAGCGGTATTATGCGTGTAAATCTATGCAACAACTCAAAAGGGTTTTCGATGTTATGATCCTGTTTCTTATCGTGTTCGGGTTTCACGACGTGTTGTTTTTCTTGAACATATTGCCTTCCATTTATCTCTTCCTCCTCCGCACACTCCAAACTCTCCTGGTCTAACCGCCTTTCCTGACATTACTTTTGCCTCGAGTACTCTCCCTCGTCCGTTGCAGGTTTACTCACGTCGACCACGTATAGATCCACCACCTATTACTCAACCTAAACCTACTTATCTGTTGTAAATCCCGAACCTACCTCGATACGTCATTTCGCTCGTGTACATCGACAACCTATTGCTCTATGTCTTCCATGAATGCTACTTTGAATACTGTATTATTTATTCCTACTTCATACACTCAGGCAGCCACTCATGATTGTTGGAAGAAGGCTATGGCAAAAGAACTTGTAACATTAGATGATAATCATACATGAGACATTGTCACTCGACCCATTGACCAACAAATAATTGGTAGTAAATGGATTTATTCTGTCAAGCTCAAGTCCGATGGATCATTGGATCGATACAAGGCTTGACTTGTCGCTCGGATACAAACAAGAATACGGAATTGATTATGATGAGACTTTCGCTCTCGTGGCAAAGATGAAAACTGTTCGTACTCTTCTAGCTATATCTTCTGCTGTTCGCTCATGGCCACTCGCTCGGATGGATGTGAAAAATGCCTTTCTTCATGAAGATCTCCAAGAAACCGTATATTTGAAACCTCCTCCTGGCTCTTTAATCCACGACAATAAGGTATGTCGCCTAAAGAAAGCCTGTACGGCCTCAAACAAGCACCTCGTATGGTTCCAACGCTTTCACGATGTTGTTACGGTGCCGGCTTTACTCAAAGTGGTTATGACCCATCCTTATTTTTGCGCATCACTGCTCACGGAATTGTCATTGTTCTGGTCTATGTTGACGACCTCCTCCTGACTGGTAGCGATGCTATTGGCATCTCGGCTTTAAAGGAAGTTTTGCAATCCTCCTTCAAGATGAAAGACCTCGGCTATCTCACATACTTTCTTGGGCTTGAAATTTCACGTTCTAAACGTGGGATCCTGGTCGGCCAGCGTAAATATGCTAAGGATCTTCTCGCTTTGGCATCATTGACAGATCAGAAAATAGTTCAGACTTCCTTAGAACTTAACATTCATTATGGCCGCGACGATAGTGATCTACTTGCACGGCCCGACTTATACCGCCGTTTGGTTGGGAGTCCGGTTTACTTAACTATGACTCGCCCTGATATTGCCTACGCCGTCCAAGTCGTCAGATCAGTTTGTTTTTGCTCCTCGGACTCTTCATATAACCTGCAGTGTTACGCATCATACGGTACCTACGTGGAACTCCGAATCGATCACTGTTCTTCTCCTCCACGACGACTCTGAACCTTCGTGCTTATTCGGATGTTTTGATTGGGCTGGTTGTGCTCTCACACAAAGATCTACCACTACTGTGTTTTTCTTGGCATTTCTCTCATCTCTTGGAAGTGTAAGAAGCGGGCCACTGTTTTCAAATCAAGCACGAAGCCGAGTATCGAGCGATGTCTGCTGCGTGTAGTGAGCTTGTTTGGTTACGTGGACTTCTTTCTGACTTGGGCATTCCTGTGCAGAATCCTACTCCACTCCATGTTGATAATCTCAGTGCCATTCAGATTGCCTAACCCGATTTTTCATGAACGGACGAAGTATATCGAAGTTGACTGTCACTGTATCCGTGAAAAATTTCAGTTTGGGCTCATTTCTCTACCACATGTTGCATCCCATGATCAGATTGCAGGCATTTTCACCAAGTCCCTAACTTCTGCACGTCACTTATTTCTCGTTGGCAAACTATTATTTGTCGATGACCCGCATTAGTTTGAGGGGGGATGTTAGACAGACTGAAATATACATTGTATAGCTAGCATACCTTATATAGTTGGTTTCCATAGGTAGAGGATTCTGATTTTATTACTTTCCTTGTATAGATGTTGTAATCTCTATATATTCAACCCCTTTGGGTTGGCCGATTGTGTTGTTTGTATGCCTTCTGACAAGCGTATCTGGTGAGCCCTGCCATGATGATCAGCTTGACCCGAAAGTCAAGTCAGTTCCAATCATCACATGGGCTACAGGTTTGGAGGTTTTTTTTTTTTTTTTTTGGTGTATTGTAGTTTTCTAAGGTGGCCCACCTGATGGATAGACTAGCTAGACTTTTGGGTCATCTGGTAGATATGGTTGTCACTACACCAAAAAGGCCATTCAGGAATGGGTACTTTTTTGGTTTTGAAACGGTTTAAAACTGTATCAAATGTGGAACTATTTTATACCTTTCTAGAACCAACACGTGCCTAATTCCAACCCCAATCCTAACCCTCCCAGCCCTCTTGCAAGATCTCTCCCTTTCTCCCACTCCCTATTCCTGACCCTCCCTCTTGATCTCTCTCCCTCTTGATGTAGGGCTTTCGAGGATCGATTCGAAGGGAAAATCCTTGGTGGAGAAGGATCTATGGTTCTTTGAGAGGATCAAGTCTCGATTTTTTATCGGAAAATCTCCAGATTTAGGGTCTCCGGAGTGAAAGGGATATTCTTCCCCACCCCTGAGGATCGTTAGTGGAGATAATGCAGCAGATGTTGTCAATGATCCTCCGGGTGTTGTCGGAGTAGTTTGTCAAAGGGATGGTGCGAATCTAGGGTTTGTAGAGAGGAGCACGAAGAGATCCCATGCCTCGGAAGAAAAATCTCCTGCTGCTGAGAAGGATCTAAGGTTTTCAAAATCGAAGGTGAATTCTTCTGAAAAATCCATGGATGCAGAGCTGCTGCAGGGAATTGACAATATCGGTGATGCTGATGCCACTGTTTCGAAGGGAAAATCTCCTGCGAAGGAGGATCTAGGGTTTTCAACGTCAAAGGCAGATTCTTTCGGACAATCTACTGCTTCAGAGTTGCTGGAGAGAATAAACAATGTTGGGGACACAGATGCCGCCATTTCAAAGGGAAAATCTCTGGCAAAGAGTAATCTAGTATTGTCAAAATTGATGGGAGATTCCTCCATTGAAGTTGCAGCAAAAGATTCGGACAATTTTCAAAAACCCACAGCTGCAGCAAAAGATTTGGAAAATTTTCAAAAATCCACAGCTGCAGCGTCACTGGAAGTTTCAAAGGGAAAATCTCTGGCAGAAAGGAATCCAGAGTTCTCAAAACCGTCAGGAGATTCTTTAGCAAAAGTTGCAGCTAAAATTCTGTTTTTGACATTAAATGGAAGACATCTGGATTTTTATTGGATCACAACAGTGGAGGTCTTCCCTTTAACTATGGGTTTCTGTTGAGGATTATTGCGAACACCTTCAATCGCACTCCACTCTAATAGAAAAGCAATCTTTTTTTGCTTAAGCGTATAAGTTATGTTAAGGTATCCAACATGATACAGGGAAGGACGTGATAAGGTCAATCACCATCTTCCTCAATCGATAAATAACTTGAATCCACAAGGCACTCTTGAATCCACAAGAGGTTTCTCGAATCCATATATGAGAGAAAATAAGAAAAATCTTAAGAAGTTTGTTAATTGAATGAATGATATAAAAAAAGAGTTTAACATCCTCTAAATAATCCTAAACAAATCTTAGAAATGTAATCAAAGAATTACAATCAAATAAGGAAATAAACTTTGAAAAATATGTAAATTTTCACTGTCAATCGACCTGTCATCAAGTTGTCTAGTCTATAAGTCGAGACGACTAAAAACTATCCAGAGATTTAAATCAAAAATTCTATAATTTTTGACCTGTCGATCTCAGCTGTCGACCTATCAAACAATATTTCAACCTATTTGAACTAATAGAAATCAACCAACAAGCAATCTAGAATAGTATCGGAGGACTTCCAAACAAGGAGAAAGAAGATGGTTGCAAGCTGCAACAAGGCCAACTTAAGTTCTTTTTCTTCTTTTCTCTTCTATTTAAAGAAGCCACTGTCTATGCCTACTTTCACAGATAAATGAACCCATTCTTCTACTTTTGATGATACATTAGTGCACAACTAGTATCATAGAAAAGGATTTCAATCCCTATAGGGTAATTAAATTCTTGGGCATAAAAACCTTCAGTTAGAAGATAACCACCAAACAAGAAAACATCTTTATTCTTTCAACCCACTTTTATTACATTTGGATTTTTATTACTAATCCTAGAAATATATATTCATACAATAGACACACAACAATAATGTTCTTGCCACTACACAGCCACGACCTCACTAATTTTCATACACCCAATTATACCTTGAGATCCATCAGTTGATGAAATGTAAGTGCATGGAATGGCTTTAGAGAGAAGGAAGGCCCACCAACAGATAGCTTCTGAGCCACGTGGTGCATGGTTGGCCGAAAGTTTGGATCCGGCCGAATGCATGCAAGGGCCATGGACACTGCAAATATGACTTCCTGTGCAACCTCTGCCATCGGATCGGAGAGACGTTGGTCCAACATATCCTTTAGCAGTGTATCTTCTCTATTTGGTGATGACAAAGTGGAGATGAGTTCCCCGGGATGCCTTCCCATCATCACTTCCAGTGCCACAACACCGAAGCTATAGACGTCACATTTCTCAGTCACCCTCATTGTATATGCAAGCTCTGCATGATAGAAGATTGTTCAATCAGATTCTTTAGTCTTTGCTAATCATTAATAGATAAACTCTTATCCATATATCAAACCAACCTGGCTTCTTAATCTAGGTTTCATATCTTCTAGGCTTTGGTGCTTGCTAATACCAAGGCATCTCTACAAACTGAGCATGTGCCAAGTAAGGTGTTTGGTACATCTGGGAGGAACATAACATGGGCCAAACTTTCTGATGATCTGGCTAGGAAGTCAGGATCGTCCACTCATTAGGCATGCCACATACATACATTGAATGCATATTTTTGGCCTTTTATTAATTATTATTTTTTTCTCAAAATTGTCCATTGTTTTGATGTGGTGGTGGCCTTCCCGATAACAGGACAAGCTTAATCATTGTCGGGTCATCTGGATGGTTGGGCCTTTTTTAATGTATGCTTCAGATTTCCTAGACGCGTGAGAAGTTGGCATGTGTGAACTAGAGATTTTAATGGCGTGTATAGGTAATGTCGTATTTAACATAATTACTTGTATCAATATTGTGGACCAACAAACTAGTATCAATATTCTGGACCTATAAGCCGAATCTCTCTCTCTCTCTCTCTCTCTCTCTCTCTCTCTCTAGAGGAAGTAAAGGAAACAACCCAAAAACGTGCTTAAGAATATCTAAGGTTTTAAGACTGTACTAGTGAGGTCCATAGTTCTAAGATCCAAACCATTGACATGGTGGGTCCCAATTTGGATGGCTCATGCATTGGCAATCCTCTAATTGGAAATTCTAACCATTTTAGTGGCAACAGATAAATGATTAAGAAAGAAATAAAGGTAATTGTGCACATTCAACAGAGAAAGACCATAGATTCAATGGCTAGGATTTTTCAATCAACTTCTTTTGTTGTGTGGGGCATTCATTGTGTGAGACATCACATGGACAGTCTGGATCTTAGAGCTGTGGAACCCTTATACAGTAGGGAAAGCTCAAGCTCATGCTCTGGGATCTCTTGGTAGAGTATTTCATGATCCCACATTCCCTGATGCATCATTTTCAGATTTACTAGCATGGGCTAGAAGACATGAGCTTTTTCAATCATTTATTAACTACCTGTAACTCATCTATCTGAACTTCGTATGCATGTAAATCAATCCATACCATCTGCAAACATGATCACCCATGTTGTAGATAGAGAAGATCCTAGAAATGACACATATGGAAGGAATCTATCCAACAAATTGGTGGCCAACAAATGTACAGTTAAAAATGGTCAATGCCATAAATTTAATAGCTAATAAAATGTGGTGAAAGTTTCTTAAGATTTTCAAATATGAATTTTCTCATAATCCAGTTGCCTTAGATTGCCCCATTTGACAATAGTGTGCGTGGTAACTAATGCACAAATTTTATAGTAAATAATTTCAACAAAAAATAGAAAATGTTAAGAAAAATAAAGACTAATTTATGATAAAACTATTCAGTGTTGAGAATATATTAGTGACTAACCTGGAGCGATGTATCCATAAGTGCCTGCAAGCGTATTCCAATTGGACGAATCAGGTATCAGCAATCGTGCAGTGCCAAAATCAGAAACACTAGCCTCAAGTTCTGAATTCAGCAGAACGTTGTTGCTTGATAGGTCTCGATGGACAATTGGCAGGGTGCAATCATGGTGCATGTAAGATAAAGCATGGGCCACACCTTTAACAATCTTCACCCTTAGAGTCCAGTCCAATTGTGCAGCTCCTTCATCATTGCTTAGGATACTTGCCAAGCTTCCCCTTTCCATGTACTCATAGATGAGAAACGAGCATCGAGCATGGCAGCAAAAGCCATAAAGCTTCACTATGTTGCGATGTTGGATTTTGGTTAATACTTGTATCTCATTTCTAAAACTTCTTTGATCAGATTGATCCCCTCTTTCGAGTGAGTGAAGTTTCTTCACAGCTACTACCTGACCCAGCGGTAGATTTGCTTTGTAAACTTTTCCATACCCTCCAATTCCAATGCAATATTTGTCATCAAAACCCTCTGTCACCTCCACAATGTCCTCGAACATAGCAATCCCATCATAATTCCATATTGAAAATGGATTTCCATTGCTCCTCTCAAGAACCCCTTTCTTTATATTTCTTCTTCTTTGGTAATAAATGGAAGAAATGCCAATGATTACAAATAAAAGAAACAAGGCCACTGAGATAGGAAGAATAATGAGGATCACAACTCTGTGACCTTTCATCGCATCACCATGATTGATTGAAGAGGCATTGCAAGGTCGCAAACCTTGCACTTCGCCACATAAGCCCTTATTATATATGAATGCCTCTGCAGGAGCCTTCTGAAAGCTTTTGCTGTTGGGAAGAGGACCTTCCAAAGCATTGTATGAAAAATCAATGGATTGCAAGCTGAACATCCCTTCAAAAGAAGGTGGAATGGAGCCTGACAGCATGTTGTGGGAAAGGTTTAACTTTTCTAGCCGAATCAATTTTGTGAGTTGTGGTGATATTTGTCCATTGAGGGAGTTATGACTTAGATCTAGTAAGCCCTGTAGGTATACTAGGTTACCGATCTGAAAAGGAATGCTTCCATTTAAAACATTTTTGCTCAATTTCAGATATTGGAGTTTGAAGCAATCACCTAATTGAGGTGGTATTGGACCGCTTAGGTGATTCATTGACAAGTCGAGAACCTCCAAATTGGATAGTTTTCCAATCTCTTGGGGTATCTGACCAGAAAGCTGGTTTTCATTTAAAGTTAAGTTGAACAAAGAAGTCAGCCTCCCAAATTCCTTTGGAATCTTGCCTACCAGCTGGTTTGAAGAAAGACCAAGCACACGTAGCTGCATCAACTGCCCTATCTCAGGAGGAATTCTACCGGTGATCATGTTCCCGGATAATTGTAGTTTTGTCAAATTTCGGCATTCTCCCCAATTTGTTGAGAGTTCACCAAACAACATGTTGTTGCTGACATCCATGAATGAGAGATGCGGGTATACACCAAAGGCTTCCGATACGTTTGCAGCAAGTCGGTTTCCATTAAGTCGCACTCTTATTAAGCTAGTGCAATTTCTGATGCTTTTTGGGATCTCACCAGTGAAATGGTTGCCAACAGCAGTGAAGAATTGAAGAGATCCGCCCTGGCATAACTGAGGTAAATAGCCAGAGAGGCTGTTGCCATCCAAGTAGAGTTTAGAAAGATTTGTCATATTTGTCATTTCTTGAGGCAAGGAACCAGATAATTGACAGTCAGCAAAGGACAACCTAGTAAGCTTGGTCAAGTTTCCTAAAGTAGAAGGGATATAACCTGTTAAAAGGTTATGGGACAGATCAAGTTCGTTGAGATTCATTAAATTCCCAAGTTCTGGAGGAATAGAACCAGAAATTTGATTTTGAAAGAGGGAGAGGACTGTCAGCTTTGTCAACTTCCCTAAAGTGGAAGGGATAGAACCTGTTAGAATGTTCATGGACAGATCAAGATCGTTGAGATTCATTAAATTCCCAAGTTCTGGAGGAATAGAACCAGAAATTTGATTTTGAAAGAGGGAGAAGACTGTCAGCTTTGTCAAGTTCCCTAAAGTGGCAGGGATAGAACCTGTTAGACTGTTATTGGACAGATCAAGATTTTCAAGATTCTTTAAATTCCCAAATTGTGGAGGAATTGAACCAGAAATTTGATTGCTGTAGAGGAACAACAATGTAAGGTTTCTCAAATTACCCAAAGCAGGAGGGATCAGACCAGTCAGATTGTTTTGCCTCAATGTTAGCTTATTGAGACTCATTAAATTCCCAAGTTCTGGAGGAATAGAACCAGAAATTTGATTTTGAAAGAGGTAGAGGACTGTCAGCTTTGTCAACTTCCCTAAAGTGGAAGGGATAGAACCTGTTAGACTGTTATTGGACAGATCAAGAATTTTGAGATTCATCAAATTCCCAAATTGTGGAGGAATTGAACCAGAAATTTGATTGCTGTAGAGGGACAATAATGTAAGGTTTCTCAAATTACCTAAAGCTGGAGGGATCAGACCCGTCAGATTATTTTGATACACAGTCAACTTAACAAGATCTTGTAGATTCCCCATCTGTGGTGGAATGGAGCCAGAGATTCGATTTTGGTGCAGGCGCAAGATGGAAAGCTTTGACAAGTTCCCTAAAGTGGAAGGGATGGAACCATCTAGATGGTTATTGGACAAGTGTAGCTCATTCAAATTCACAAGATTCCCTATTTCCACAGGTATTGATCCATTTATTTTATTTGCAGACAGATCGAGGGACATGAGTTTGTAAAGAGTGCCGATATGAGCTGGGATGGTTCCAATGAGAGTGTTGCCACTGAGATTGAGATGAATGAGGTTTGGAAATGAGGGGAAGCTCAAGTTGTCGAGCTTACCTTGCAAGCCTGCACTCGGTAGGTTTATCTCTGTTACACTTCCAAGGCTGTTACATGAAATCCCAGTCCATTTGCATGGAGATAGGGTGTTGGTGCTGGCATTAGTAGCAGGAAGTGACCATGAGTGGAGAGCTTGTGCTGGTGAGAGGCTGGCTTTCCATTTCAGGAGAGCCTCTGCTTCTGGCAGTCCTGCTGTTGCAGATGATATTGTTGCATGGGAAGAAGAAAGAAAGGGTAGGAAAAAGAGGAGAAAAGCGAGGGAGAGAGATTTATGTATGGCCATGGCTGTTGTTGCTTATGGTCTGTTACAAACTTATGATGGATATGGGTATTTATAGGAAAAGGTTGATACAAATGGCTTTGATTGCGCTGCCCATCTTATTTTTATGACTAGGAAAAAAAAAAAGTATTGACTTGTTGTATACATTATTTAAATGGTTTGGATGACGACTGTGCACTTGCACAGAGAATTAATGTCTAACAGAGCATTCTGGTTTTCTGATTTTCTATTTTCACATCAGTGCTGATGTCACATATCTTCCTAACGCTGATATATGGTTTCTATCAGTAAAACAGAGTGGGGAATGCCAGTGCTACGCTGGGGAAGCGACCTACTTTAACTGAATGGGTGAACTTGTGATGTTTTTCTTATATTCACTCTGTCCATCCTTTTTTAAGATCCAAAATGCAAGTGGGCCACGTCACAAGAAATGGGCCACACCACAAGAAGCAGTGGTGATTGAACAACCACCATTGAAAACTTCTTGTGGGCCACAGAAGTTTCGGATCAGTCTGATATTAGTGTTTCCCTTCATCTGCATGGGAATCAACTTATTAGCCGTTTTAGATGGCATATAAACATAAGGTGGGTCTTTGGAAAGTTTCAACGTGGGCATTTCTATTCCTACTATTTCATGTGGTGTGGCTCTGAGTCTTCATCAATTTTAACATCACATGGTAGGATAGGCTGGCACAAGGAATGGAGTAAAACTGACGACACAGCTGCCCTCATAGAGCTTAAAGTCACATGTGATTCTCGTAACCCTGGGTTAGAGGGGAGCCGTGCGATTAGGGAGGGACTGGATGGTTTTGGACTGCGTATGAAATAGTCTCTTTCTTTCTTTTGTTTTGTTTTGTTTTTTTTTTTTTGGGTGCTGTGAGATTTCTGGGAGTGGCCATTGCTCTGATGGATGGGTTTGGGCCGTGATTCTACTTTTCAAGATTCCTAGTGGAACCCTGGACTGGATAGGTTTGAGCCCTAATTCTACCTATCGAGGCACGTCTTTGTCTCTCTTAGTTGGGTGCTGACAGATTTTGAGAGTTTTGGGCCCATGACTGGTTGGGTTTGGGCCCAGATTCTACTTTAAGAGTCAAGTATCCTCCTACTTTTGAGTCACGTCCCCACCTTTTCAGAGAGCTATTAGATTCCAAGGGCCTGTTTGGATGCACCCTCCAAGGGGGTGTTTGAGCCCTAAGAGCAGTTTTGTTCTAAACAGCAATTGATGATGTGACTTTGCAAAATCCCCTTCTTCTGCTTGACAAAATAGACACTATAAAACAAACTGAAAAAAAAAAAAAAAAAAACCTAATCTGTGAAAATGGACCTCAAAATCATCAAAGAAGTAGGCTGCCAAGAGCCAACTCATCCGAAAAAGCAGGTTTGGACCACCTTTTCCAAAAACCCCTATCGTGGAAGTGCATCCAAACGGGCCCTAAATCACCAGAGAAGAATCTGTTTTATGCATCCCTGTATCATTTTTTTAAAAAGTGATGCAGTCAAGTATTGTAAAGCCCAGACAGTGATTATGAGATCCAACCCCTGCAATAGTTGCACGCAACAACTTGACCAGATCACCCAAAAATCCAATCCAGCTCATCCAACCATCAGGTAGACCATCTTATAAAACTATATTACACCAAAAAAAAAAACATCCAATTGCAGTCGGTCCCACACGGTAAGATGAAAAACTTTCAGTAAGTGAAAACGTTTTCCACGGGCAATGATGTGAGCAATGATGTGAACAAGCTTTTTGCCTAGGCAGTCCATCATTTTTGCGGGCTTATTTTAGGGCATAAGCCTAAAAATGAAGCAGATTCAAACCTGAAGTGGGCCACACCACAGGAAACCGTGGGTATTGAATGCATCCAAAACTCTAATGCGCCACAAAACAGTGGGGATGGAAACACTCACCATTGGATTATGACTGTGCACTTGCACAGAGGATTAACATCTAACAGAGCATTCTTGTTTTCTGATCTATGTGTGATCATGTCAGGACTATTTCCTATTGTGTGACCCATTCAAGTTTCGGATCTGATTCGTAATTGGGTTCATCTCCAAAGGTGATATGGTGAAATTGATGTTTGTGTTTTATCCATTGCGTTGTCCATTTTTTGGACGTCATTTCAAAAATAAGGCATATTCAAATCTTAATGGCTCAATTAGTTTCTGAATCTTCTTGATTTTTAACATTACCTCCTAGCATGGGCTGGCACAAAGAATGGAGTAACACAGACGTTATAACTGCCCTCATAGAGCTTAAAGTCACATACATGTGATTCTCATAACCCTGGGTTAGAGGCGATTCGCATCAACGATATTCCAAGGAGTGTGATTTGGGTGGGACTGGATGGTTTTGGACTTGTCTCCTATTCTCTTACAAGGAGCATCAAGATTCAGAATAGCGGGACCTTAATTGGATGGATTTGGGCCCCGATTCTACTTTTCAAGTCAAGTCTTCCCTCCTTTTAAAGGGAAAGTCTTTTACAACGACCAACTTGACTAGATGACCCAAAAATGTAGCTGGTCCAACCATCCGGTGGGCCACCTTAGAAAACTATAATACACCACAAAAAACCTCAACCAGTAGTCCACCTGACGATTGGAACTGACTTGGCTTTCGGGCCAAGCTGATCACCATGGTGGGGCTCACTAAATGTGCACGTGGGATGGTATACAAATAACACAGTCAGCCCCACACGGTAAGATGAGTAACTTTCAGTAGGTGAAAATGTTTTCAACGGCAACGATGTGAACAAGTTTCCGTGGACATGAATAACTTTTCTGCATGGGTGAATAAGTGTCGCAGAAATGGGCCCCAAACCATGTGTATCATGGGGACGTGGAATGACTGGTTGACCCCACGGTGATGTGAACAAGTTTCCGTGCACCTGAATAACTTCTATGTGCTAGTCAATAAGTGTTGCAGACATGGACCCCACATTGTGTGTATCACAGGGATACAGTTTGGCTGGTGATCCTGTGATGATGCGAACAAGTTTCCGTGCACTTGCACAGCTTCTATCCACAGGTGAATTAGTGTGGGGTCGGTTTGACTGGTGACCCAAACACCAGCCAGCTAGCTGATGTCAAAAGTTTGCGGGGCCCTATCATGGTGTATGTGTTTTATCCATGCAGTCCATTCATTTTGCCAGCTTACTTTAGGGCATAGGCCCAAAAATGAAGCAAATCCAAAATTCAAGTGCACCACTCGACGGGAATTACATGATCACAGCCTCAAGACAGCTTATAATAATTAGAATTCCTCATAAACTGTAGTAGGTTGACCTACTATCACGATGTGTTTAACGAAAGTAAGAGCTACTTCCTCATTAATTAGAATAGGATCATTTCTTCTTTGTTGAATGAAGTGTGCCATTTCATCTCAATTGTACATCCAAACACAAACTAAAATCCAAAGTCGTCACAAACTTGATTTGAAACTGCAACTTGATGTCCATATGTGATGTAGAGTGGGTCGCGAACACTTTCATGTCCAAGATGGACCAAAAAAAGCCCAATAGAAAGCAAAAGTCATCAAGACCGTCAGAACCTTAAAACAAGCATATCTCGCAAACAAGAATGAGTTACTCGACTTACTAAATATGATTTTCGGGTAGGACGAGCTACTTTAGCCAACCAACCCGGATGTGCCAGTTTTTCCATGCCGAATTTGTGAGATTCCATCACATCGACGGTCGAATTCTATATTTATTTCCGTTTTTACTATTTTTAGTAAGTTTTAGTTTGATTATAACTCTTCATTCATTTGGCTTTAGGAGTTGTCTCCAACATGAAAAGTGTTTAGAAACATTAGGAGAATAATGTGGTTCAGCCACATAGAGCACGTACTATAAATAGAAAATCTATTGTTTATAAAAAATCGTGAATTCTAAGAGTTTTAATTGTAGTTTGATTCTGAAATATCTCACATTGCTTAGTATCCCTCTTTAAAGGGTTTTGAACTCGTTTATTTCATCAATCAATCAATTTATGAATTTATTAGAATTTATTTATATTTTCTTACTCTCTTTCCCCGTGGATTCAAGAAGTCTCCGTGAGGAGTCCGAAGAAGCTTCGTGGATTCGGAGTAGTTATCCTTGAGGAAGATGGCGATTGACCTCATCATGTTCATCCCTGCGTCAATTGGTCTCAGAGTAAGGACTCCCCTCGGGCCAATGGCAAATGTATGAACCAAAATCATGTGGACGGTCCAAATCGTTTTTGCCTTCGATCGGGCTTTCTTTGGTCCATCTTTGCCATGAAAGTCTTTGCAACCCACTGTACACACACACGTATATAGGGTGCTATGAGATTTCCAAGGTAACTTTGGGCCAAAAGTTTACATTTTTATAATCAAGTGATTCTACCTTTAGAGTAGTCTCTCCCTGCTTTTGAGTCACGTTCCCTCATTTCTAGGCCCCGTGGTGCATTCCTTTTAATGTAAGTGCATCCAAATGGGCCCTAAATCAGCAAAGAAGAATCTATTTTATGAATCCCTCAATCATTTTTTTTTCTTCTTTTTAAAGTGGTGTGCAGTTAAGTATTGTTAGGCCTAGACGGCGATTTTGGGATCCAAGCCCCGCAATACTTGTACCACTATCATCTCAGCTAGATGACCCAAGAATCTAGCTGGTACAACCATCAGGTGGGCAACCTTAGAAAACTATAATACACCACAAAAAACCTTGGAACCTGTAGCCCACCTGATGATAGGAACCGACCTAACTTTTGGGTTAAGCTGATCATCACTCCGGGGCTCACCAGATGCGCTTGTGGGAAGGCACACAAACAACACAGTCGGCCCCACACGGTCAGATGAATAACTTTCAGTAGTTGAAAATGTTTTCCAGTACCATGATGCGAACAAGTTTCCCTGCACATGAGCAAGTGTTGTAGAAATGGGCCCCACATGGTGTGTATCACAAGGATGGGATTTGTATGGTGACCAAATGATGATGTAAAAAAGTTTCCCGTTCAATGCGAATAACTTCTACACACAGGAAGTGTTACAGAAATGGCCCCACATTGTGTATAAGGGGGACAGGTTTGGCTGGTGACCCAACACCAACCAGCTAGCTGGTGTCAAAGCTCTGTGGGCCCTACCATGATGGATGTGTCTTATCCCTGCAGTCTATCTATTTTGCTGGCTTATTTTAGGGCATGAACTCAAAAATAGCAAGATCCAAACCTCAATTTGACCACATCACAGGAAACTGTAGGGAGACTAGTGTCCACCCTTGAAACATTCTTGGGGCCCACAGTGATATTTATTTATCATCCAACCTGTTCACAAGGTCAAAAAACATGGATGAAAGAAAATCACAAATATCATCTTGATTCAAAACTTTTGTGGGCCCTGATAAGTTTTCAACACCATGCATTCAATCCCCACTAATAAGTTTTCAAAATAAGCTTTCAATCCCTACTGTTTCCTTTCATGTGATCCACTTAAGGTTTGGATCAACCTTGTTTTTGGGCTCATGACCTAAAATATATAAGCTAACAAAATGGACAGACAGCTACATCGTGGTGGGGCCCATAGAGCTTTGACACCAGCTATCTGGCTGGTGTTTGGGTCACCAGCCAAACAGCGTGTCCATGTCTTTTATGAGTGTTAACGGTCCAAAATCCACCAACACCTCACCCATCCGAACCCCGGGTGCATCAATTGCACCTAATCAACTCATGAGGGACCTGCAAAATGGGGTTGATCCAATCAAGTGGGTTCGCCAGCTCAAGTTAAGCCATGAGCGGAAAAATTAATGTGGCAAAATCCAAAACTCCATCACCACACTACGCAAAACAGTAGTGGGCCCGAAATACACATCATGGACACTTCCTTGGGCCCACCGTGATGTTTATATGGCATCCAATACTTCCAAAGGTGATGAACAGAAAACACAAATATTAGACCTTTTTTTTTTTACGGCAAAAAGAAATTTTATTCACAAGATAAGCTATACAGCTGAGAGCCTAGTATTAGCTTGATCCAGAACTTCATTGACCCTAGGAAAGTTTCAATGGTAGGCATTTAAACACCACTATTTCCTGTGGGTGGCCCACTTGTGTCTTGGATCGGCCTCTTTTATGAGCTCTCACGTCCTAAGATGAGCTAGCCAAACTGCTAGACAGAGTGGATGTCGCACGCATAACACAGTGGACCCACAACTTTTTTCTTACACGGGCTCCATGTACCCGCAGTTGTAGGCATGGGCTCTCTACAATACCGGTTTTATAGGGTCCTACAAAGCTTTGGTTTAGATAGGATCCCTCCAAGTCCGGTTTTACATGGTCCTACAGCTTCTGATTACATGGGACCCTCAACACCAGTTCTACACAATGCATTAAACACCCAAGAGCAGTGGGGTCCACCAGTTCTATACGTAAAATCGACTTCATCCATCAGGTTCTATCATTGAGTCTAGGCTGTGAGGTAAAAGAAATCATCCAAATCCAAAACTCAGGCTGGCCACCCCTAGGAATAATGGATTGGATACCAACCATAGCTTTGTGTGGAGCAAACATGGTGTGTATGTGACCCATTCAATTCACTTTTGTTACTAATAAATAGGGAACTGTTTTAAAATCTTGCCACCATTACTGTTCTTTTATAAAAGAGGTGAGCTACCGTGGTACTGGGTGGATGCGAGACCCATGTGATGTACATATATCAAATCCAACCCGTCCATCAGATCCCCAAGGGTCCAAAACTCAGGTATACCAAAGTATATGGAACAGTGGAGACCCTCACCCACCATTGATTTTCAATTGGGCCCACCTGTATTGCTGAACCACCTTATTTCAATGGGTTGGTTGAAGTAGATGTCATGGACATTTCACCCAAGGCTTGACATGTAGAGACACACCTGATCTATGGAGTGGATGTTACGGGCAACACAGTAGGCCCCACAGAGCTCTAGTGTCCTTAGGGCTGTACACGAGCAGAGTTAGCTCGGTTAGCTCACTTGACTCTACTCGAAAAAGTTCGACTCGGTTCGAAACTGTGTCCTTAACGCTTGTATGATACCAGTTAGTTTTGGGGTGCACGGCTTTAGTGGATCCCTCACTTAGGGCCCACCTTGATGTATGTGCTTTACATCCATGCCATCCATCCATTTTGAAAGCTCATTTTAAGGCATGATCCTAAAAATTAAGTAGATCTAAATCTCAAGAAGATCACACCAAAAGAAACAGTAGTGATTGACCATTTAAAACTTAATGTGGGCTACAAATGCTTTGGATCAAGCTGATATCTGTGCGTGAGATCCCTCCATCCAGATCTTTGTGACCTTATAAACAGATTGGGTGGCAAATAAACATTACATTGGCCCCAAAAAGTTTTTAATGGTGGGTATCCAATCACAACTGTTTCTTGTGGCATGGTCCAATTTGTGGACCCTAACTTAGACAGGCAGGCGCACGATCTAGACCACCCCAATTTGTGGACCTTAACTTAGATGGAGAGTAATAGCTGAAATCAGATCCATTGGACCTATCTCACCTCTGTATGATTTGCATTTGTTCATTGGATGCAGGTCCTTTCCTCTCGGTAGAACACATGCACGCACACGATCTAGACTGACCTAGTTCATAACCATGGACATATTTTAGACATTGATATGATGGATGGAATAATTTATTTAGAGCCATTTTA
The DNA here is from genome assembly GCF_029962835.1 of Magnolia sinica. Classification (NCBI taxonomy): domain Eukaryota; kingdom Viridiplantae; phylum Streptophyta; class Magnoliopsida; order Magnoliales; family Magnoliaceae; genus Magnolia; species Magnolia sinica. The sequence goes on from NC_080580.1 coordinate 89,281,860, forward strand.
AGTATATGGGCTATTCACAGTTTCTAACATTATTTTAACCGTTTGGGTTATTACTATGTGCACTTGCACAGAGGATTAACGATCTAACGAAGCATTCTCATTTTCTGATCTATGTGCGACATCCGTTTCCGTGCATCAGTTTTGCGGGTTCATGTTAGGACTATTTCGTATTGTGTGATTCACTTGAGTTTTGGATCTGCCTCATGATCGGGCTCATCTCCTAAGGTGATCCAGGGAAATTGATGAATGAAGCTTCTGCCTACCGGACTCCTTGTATGCTAGGGCACAGGAAAGTGGCATCAAATGCGAATTGCCTGTAATAAGAAGTTAGTAAATCTACTCTTATCCTACGCTCTATGAGGTCCACCTGTGATGTTTGTGTTTTATCTTTTGAGATTTGAATAAGGCATATTCAAATCTCAACGGCTCACTTTAGTTACTGAATCTTCTTGATTTTTAACATCACCTCCTAACATGGGCTGGCACAAAGAATGGAGTAACACAGACGTTACAACTGCCCTCGTAGAGCTTAAAGTCACATACATGTGGTTCTCGTGATGCATCAACGATATTCCAAGGAGTGCCATATGGGTTGGACAGGATGTATTTGGACTTGTATACTTTTCAAGTCAGGTTTCCTTTTGAAGGGAAAGTCTTTTTTTTTTTTTTTTGGGTTGGACAGGATGGATTTGGACTTGTATACATGTGATTCTCGTCTGCCCTGACTTTTGAATCACGTCCCCCTTATTTTAGGGAGCTACTGGATTCCAAAGGGGAGCGGATTAGGTGAGACCCGGGTCCACCAAGGTGAGTGAGACCCCTGACTGTGGGGCTCATAGTGATGTATGTGCCTTAAATCCACACCATCCAACCGTTTTGAAAGCTCATTTCACTACATCAGTTTTAAAATGTACTAGATTCAGATCTTATGTAGATCATACCACATGAAACAGTAGTGATTGAATCCCCACCACTAAAAATTTCATGGGGCCCACTGGAATGTTTATTTTCCATCAACCTGTTGATAAGGTCGTAAAGATCTGGATGAAGAGACTACACAAATATCAGCTTGATCTAAAACTTCTGTGGCACACGGGAAGTTTTTATTGGTCAATTACCACTGTATCTTGTATTATGGTCCAGCTGAGATTTGGATCTGCTTCTTATTTTGGATCATGCCCTGAAATGAGCTTTCAATAGGGATGGACGAATGGCGTGAATGTAGTCACATACATTGGGCCCCAAGTCAGGGGTGTCACCAACCTCAGTGGATCTGCGGTCTCACCTAATCTGCTCCCATTCCAAGGGCCATTTTGGATGCACCCTCCCGGGGGGTGTTTGAGAGCAGTTTTGATCAATAAAGCAATTGATGGTGTGACTTTGCAAAATCTCCTTCTGCTGCTTGAAAAAACATAGATGCTATAAAACAATAAACTCAAAAAAAGCCAATTTGAGGAAGTGAAAGAAAATGACCCCAAAATCGTCAAAGCAGGCTACCAACTCGACCAAAAGGCAGGTTTGGAACCCCTTTTCCAAGACCCTATTGAGGGAGTGGATCCAAACAGGCCCTAAATCACCAAAGAAGAATCTATTTTATGCATTCCTGTATCATTTTTAAAATTATTTTTTTAAGTGGTGTGCAGCCAAGCATTGTTAGGCCGAGATGGTAATTATGAGATCCAACCCCAGCAATATTTACACCACGACTAACATGACTAGATGACTCCAAAATCTAGCTGGTCCAACCATCAGGTGGGCCACCTTAGAAAACTATAATACACTAAAAAAAAAAACCTCAGCCTGTAGTCCACCTCACGGTTGGAACTGACTTGGCTTTTGGTCCAAGCTGATAATCATGGCAGGGCTCACTAAATGTGCTTGTGGGATGGTATAAAAATAACAGTCACCCCACACAGTAAGATGAGTAACTTTCAGTAGGTGAAAACGTTTTCACAGGTAATTATGTGAACATGTTTCCGTGGACATGAATAACTTCTCCACGTGGGTGAATAAGTGTTGCAGAAATGGCCCCAAACGGTGATACTCACGGGGACATGGTTTCCATGCAGGTGAGTAACTTCTATGTGCTAGTGAATAAGTGTTGCAGACAAGGACCCCACGTGGTGTGCATTGCAGGGATACGGTTTGGCTGGTGATCCTGTGATGATGTGAACAAGTTTCCGTGCACTTGCACAACTTCTACCCACAGGTGAATTAGTGTGGGGTCGGTTTGGCTGGTGATCCAAACACCAGCCAGCTAGCTGATGTCAAAAGTTTGTGGGCCCTATCACAGGCCGTATCACGATATGTATGTGGTTTATCCATGCAGTCCATCTATTTTGCCAGCTTATTTTAGGGCATGGGCCCAAAAATAAGGCAAATCTAAAATTCAAGCGCACCACTCAATGGGGGCCAAATCAAAAATTCAAGTGCACCACTCCACGGGAAACAATACTTGAAATAACATGATCACAGCCTTCAGATAGCTGATAATAATTGGAATTCCTCATAAACTCTAGTAGGTCGACCTACTATCAAAGATATGTTTAATGAAGGTAAGAACTACTTCCTCATGTTGATCATTAACGACGGTGACTACAATACCATCATTTCTTCTTTGTTGAATGAAGTATGCCATTTCATCTCAATTGTACATCCAAACACATATTAAAATCCGAAGTAGTCTCAAACTTGATTTGAAATTGCTACTTGATGTCCATATCATTCATTCCGGAAAGGAGTATTCATTCCTGGATCATTCTTCTCTGCATTCGGTTATGAACAAAAAGCCAAATAGATGTGCAGTAAGACAAATAAGAACCCTAAGTGATATAAATATTCAGAATCTTCAGATGCAAGCTTAGTAAACTAATAACAAGATTTAACGGTTGTTTAGTAACCCAATTTTGTTTTAACAGAGGACAAAATGAGTCACCCACCAATACATGCATATTAAAATTAACTTACTAGTCCTCGATATTCAATTTCAAAGCATTGAAAGAAAAAAAAAAAAAAACCATAAAGGTGTTAAGGTGTTCAAGGTTTAGAATTAGTTCTGATAGCCAATCTACGAAATCCAAGTTTGACTTGGCCTAGTCAGTAACAACTTTGTTATTTCTTAATGAAATTGAGGGCCAAGATCAGTAATCAAGAGACCATTCAAACCGAGTCAAATAACATGCATTCTGAGTGAATCAATGATTCCTGGTTTTGAATCAATAACAAAGATTTTGAAAGTTTTGGGTCCATGACTGGATGGGTTTGGATCCAGATTCTACCTTAAGAGTCAAGTCTCCAACTATTTTGAGTCACGCCCCCTTGTTTTTAGTGGAAACGGACAGCCACCAGCTAATGGCTAGAGGTGGATGCTCTGTGGGCCCAACCATGATGTACGTGTTTCATCCATGCCGTCCATCTAACATGTTCATAAGGCGATTCTTACATGCATGAATGGAAAATATGAATATCAGTCTAATACGAAATTTCTATATCCTAAAGAAATTTTCAACGGTGGTATTCAATTCCTTTATTTCTTGCCTGCTCTGAACTTCGGAGATGAATGGATGTGAATTGGCTGTGCCCCTGCATAGAAGATGTTCCAGTAGGTGTTAGCTATATGTGGTCTGCCACAATCTATGTGCAACATCCATTCCGTCCATCTGTTTTGCAGGTTCATCTTAGGAATATTTCCTATCATGTGGCCCACTTCAATTTTGGATCTGCTTCATCATGATTGGGCTCATGTCCTAACGCGATTCCAGTGAAATTGATGGGCAGAGCTTCTGCCTTGGGAGCGCCATGTATGTTGGGGCACAGGAAAGCGGCATCAAGTGCAGATTGCCAGTAATTAGAGGTTAAAGGAATCTACTCTTATCCTAAGCTCAATGAGGCCCACTGTGATGTCTGTGTTATATCCACTTCATTTATCCATTGCATTTGCTCATTCTAGGAACTCATTTAAAAAATAAGGCATATTCAAATCTCAAATGGGTCACACCACAAGAAGCAGTGGTGATTGAACAACCACCATCCAAAACTTCTTGTGGACCACAGAAGTTTCAGATCAGTCTGATATGAGTGTTTCCCTTCATCTGCATGGGAATAAACTTATTAGCCGTTTTAGATGGCATATAAGCATAAGGTTGGCCTTTGGAAAGTTACAACGTGGGCATTTCTATCCCTACTACTTCATGTGATGTGGCTCTGAATCTTCATGAATTCTAACATCACCTCCTAGCATGGGCTGCTGGCATAAGGAATGGAGTAATGCAGACGTCACAGCTGCCCTCATAGAGCCTAAAGTCACATGTGATTCTCGTAATCCTGGGTTTGGGCCCTGATTCTACTTTTCGATATTCCTAGTGGGACACTGGACTAGATGGGTTGAAGCCCTAATTCTACATTTCAAGTCAAGTCTTCCCTTCTAGCTTTTAGAGTCTCAAGTCTTTCATCTTTTTTATTTGGGTGTTGGTAGAGTTTGAAATTTTTGGGCACATGACTGGATGGGTTTGGGCCCAGATTCTACTTTAAAAGTCAAGTCCCCCTTTACTTTTTGAGTCATGTCTCTCGTTTTTTAGGGAGCTATTAGATTACAAGGGCCCGTTTGGATGCACCCTCGCAAGGAGTGTTTGAGCCCCAAGCGCAGTTTTGTTCCAAACAACAATTTATGATGTGACTTTGTGTAATCCCCTTCTTCTGCTTGACAAAATGGACATTATAAAACAAACCGTCCAAAAACACTAATTTGTGGAAGTGTATGAAAATGGACCCCAAAATCATCAAAGAAGTAAGCTGGAAGTGCCAACTCATCTGAAAAAGCGGGTTTGGACCCCTTTTCCAAAAACCCCGACCGTGGAAGTGCATCCACAAGGCCCCTAAATCAGCAGAGAAGAATCTCGTTTTATGCATCCCTGTATCATTTTAAAAATAAAAATAAAAAATAAAAAAAATTAAAAGTGATGCAGTCAAGCATTGTAAAGGGCAGACGGTGATTATGAGATCCAACCCCTGCAATAGTTGCACCACGACCAACTCGACCAGATCAGCCAAAAATCTAGCCAGTCCAATGATCAGGTACAAACAACACAGTCGGCCGCACACCGTAGGATGAATAAATTGCAGTAGGTGAAAACATTTTCCGGCTGCGATGATGTGAAATGGGTCCCATATGGTGCGTATCATGGAGATCATTTTGGTTGGTGACCCTATCACCAGCCAGCTATCTGGTCTCAAAGCTCTGTCAGCTCTACCATAATTTATTTGTTTTATCCATGTAGTCCATCCATTTTGCCAGCTTATTTTAGGGCATGAGATCCAAACCTCGAGTAGATCACGCCACAGGAAACAGTGGGGATTGAACGTATCCAAAACTCTAGCGGGCCACACCACACAAACAGTGGGAACAGGAACACTCACCATTGACAATTCCTTGGGCCCACCATAATGTTTATATGATCAATTCTCCATGTAGCTGATTAAGTGTTGCAGAAATGGGCACGGACGTGGTTTGGCTGGTGACCCAGACACCAACCAGCTAGCTGGTGTCAAATATGTGGGCCCTACCATGATGTATGTGTTTTATCCATACAGTCCATCTATTTTAACTGAGCCCAAAAATAAGCAGATCCAAACCTCAAATGGACCATACCACAGGAGGAAACAACAGGCGAGAATGATGTCCGCTTCCCAGGCCCATTAGAGGATCCAAGGTCCTATAAAAAACAGGGGTAGGCCTCATCAGACACTATCAAGTTAGGAAAGGGATCAACTGATCTGCCTCTGCCTGGCCCATTTTTCAGGCCAATTTTTCTGGCCCTGTCGCCCGCTTTTTTCTCAGCTTGCTCCTTGCGCCCCTGCCCAGTGCTAATTCTGGTTCCAATTTTTCTGTTGTCCACCTGTATGTTTTTGGACCATGATAATGCCAATCTCTAGGCGCTGCTGGCTCTTCCTGCTCCAATCTGTTGCAGCTGCTGATTTCGCCTCTCTACAGCTGATCCCTGTTGTTGCTGGCCCCTGCGTCCCTCCTCTCTTGTTCCCCTGGCCCCCCTCTCCTTCAATTCTGTAGTTTTTTTCATCATACAATATACAGGACCCGTTCACCTTTTTGTATCTTGGGTATGCCCGAATGGCTGTACACTCTGTTTACTTAATTCAAAGATGGTGGCTCTGCCCACTTTGTGTGTGTGTGTGTGTGTGTGTGTGTGTGTGTGTGTGTGTGTATAATCAGCTGAGATACTTCCAGCATCCTTTCAAGTTTCTCACTCATTTTACGAAGCTTTATATCATATATCCATCCTTCACATAGAAGAGTCTCAATTTCGCTTGAACAGTCTCTGTAGAACATGAGCCAAGGGAGCTGAGGTAGGTGAGTTTGCTTTTTGACTGCACACCATGAGCAATAGATGGAGCGGAATTGGAAATCCGATCGAGACTTAAAGAGTCAAGAGCCATAGGTAAAATATATAAGACGCATAAAGTTGACTCGGCTAACGAGGTAGCAACGTCTAAAGGGGTCGATTAAGACCCGAATGCTAGAAGTCACCTGACCGACTATAAAATCGACCCATATTAGGCCGGTTATAGTGTCGGCTATCGGATTGAGAAAGGATATCAGTCATAGGCCGACTCTATTTCATCTGACAGAAGGCAAAAAGCTCAACCCTTGCAGCCAGTCGAGACTCAATTGTTATCAGAGTTGGTTAAGGCCGAGCCAAGCAAGGGAGAGACAGTGTAAACCTAAATACCGTCTCGAAAATCTTGTATGAAGATCTCCGATCTCGAGAAACAAATCAAATCGAATCTCCTAGAAATCGGGAAGAGAATCCCCTCACGCCGGGACCTCTCACTCCTATAAAAGGAGGACTCTCCAAGATCAAAGGTATACAAAAAATAATCCCAAAAAAGACCTTCTTCTTTACCCAGTCACTGACTTAAGCATCAGAGGTTCCCAGGCTTTAGCCAGGGTCCCCTTTACACCCTTTTTGTGCAGGCAAGAGAAGGAAGGGGGCGTATCAGAAATCCGCATCAACAGTTTAGCGCCATCTGTGGGAAACGGTACAAAAAGACGTTTCCTACGCTCTATCCAGAAGTTGTAAATGTATACTAATGGCGAGAACTAGGAGAACGGTCCAAGAAGAGCCGAATGAGGTCACTGTTACTGGACCACCGAGTGCTAGCACGGCCTAAGGAGCTCAGAATCAGCCCGACAACCACCAAGATTTCGTTGCTTGTCCAGCAGCTTCTGCTACAACAAAAAATACCCAGTGGAACCGAGGCAATGGGCAATTGGACAGGGAGGTTCAGGAACTCAGATCCGACATAAATGTCATGAAGCAACTATTGAAACAGATGCATCGCCAATAAGTTCAGCCCCATCTCAGTCAGGCAACGAACGTTCAGCAACAATGTATCGACCCCCGGCCTATCGCTCTGCGATCAGTCTCTCAGCGAAGTCAGCCCCACGGTCTGTCCAAGCCAGTGCCCACTCATTCCACGACTGCCGTGCTGCCCCCACTGATCTCCAACACGAGATAGATCGGTGAAGGCGCAGTCGGCCTCCGGTTGAGGGAATGGCAGAAAGCGACGGGCCCTGGAAAGCTGACCTCTAGGACTTTAGGAGAGAAGTGCGGGAAGAGATTGCGGACATGAAACAGAGTCGGGATGCACATCAAACCAGACCCGAAACAAAGGCATCCCAGTTTTGTGGAGGAATTAATGTAGGCTCGGCTACTGGAACGGTTTCGTCTTCCACAGATTACACCTTTCACCGGTAAAACCGACCCAACTGAACACATCGAATGCTTTCGAACATACATGGAATTGTACGATGCCTCAGATGCCGTGATGTGCCGAGCTTTCTCCCTCACCTTAGCCGATGTAGCTCGACTTCAGCTGAAACTAAAGTCTATTAGCTCGTTTGCAGAGCTCAGTGATGCGTTCCTCACCAACTTCATTGGTGGAAAGAAGAAGTTGAAGCCCCCTGCGCATCTGAACAACATAGTTCAGAATGAGGGAGAGCTACTGAAAGACCACATTAAGCGTTTCAATTTTGAGTCGCTCCAAGTTCGAAAACATTCAGAGGAGACAACACTCAATTCAATCATGCAGGGTGTTAGGGATAAGCCGTTTCTAGCATCCCTGGATAAGAATTCACCTATGACTTTGGCCGAGTTTATAACTTGATCGGATAAGTACGCGGATGCCAAGGAAACACGAATTATGCGCGAGGCTGCCTAAAACGCAAAAGCCCCCAGCCAAAGAGTCAACTAAAAAGGAAGTTGACTCGGCCGGAGGGAAGAAGCGCAAGGACAACCGAATGCACGAAGAGCGCAAGTTGGGTAAACGACCTGATCGAAAGTTTTCTACATACACATCGCTTAATAAACCCCAAGAATAGGTATTGATGGAGATTAAAGATGAAGGATTCGTGAACTGGCCAGACAAACTTCAAAGCAATCCCAATCGACGAAGCAAGAACAAGTATTGCCATTATCATTGCGATCATGGGCATAATACGAGTGTTGTTTTCATCTGAAAGAAGAGATTGAAAGGCTCATCCGAGACGACCGACTCAGAGAACACGTTGAAAGAACCAGAACAGTGGAAGAACGCCCAGGTGACAACCGACCCACAGAGGAAATTCGAACTATCGTCGGTGGTCTCTAAGGCGGAGGCGACTCAAACAATGCTCGAAAAAATCACGCTAGGAGCATCAGTCGACCCGAATCCGAGATCATAGCTTGAAAAAATCACGCCAGGATCATAGCTCGACCTTCTAAAGAAAAGAAGAGAAAAAAATACTGCATCTCATTCACTGATGAAGATGTTTGGGGTATTCATCACCCCCACGATGATGCATTGGTCATCACTCTCACCATCGCAAACCGTAGGGTGTTCTGCATACTCGTTGACATAGGATCACCTGCTGACGTGCTATTCACTCAGGCGTTCGACAAAATGGGTGTTAAACGATCGGCATTAAGCCAGTTCATACCTCATTAATCGGATTCTCGGGAGGACAAATACTCCCAGAAGGAATCATTTCACTACCACTTACAGTTCACTCCCCAAGTGCGGGGTTGTGATGTAATAATAAACTCAGTAAGACCGAGGTCGAATCCCAAGGGACCGATACTTGTACTTATCCGAATCTAGGTAGAAATAGAACTAGCCTACAATAAAATCTAAATCAAATATAAATTGATGAATAATGGTGAGAGATTAATGTAAAACTTAAGAGAAATCAGAGATAAGAAACTAGGGATTCAGAGGATCCACTTGTAGAGATCAGGGAGATCTTAGGCCTGCTTCAAGAATAATGGGAATTAAATTGAACTTCTTCTGATATAATTTTAAAGAGATGAAAGGTATATGAATTAGAATGGATTCCATCACCAAACCATGCCCAGGGGACAAAGTAAATAACAGAATTAAACTAATTACCAACCAATCAACAATGTATAAAGGTTAGGAAGGGTACTGTCATCCGACCATGCCCATGAGACAATGATGAACAACAGGGCTTCCTGACGTCATAAACATAAAAGAAAAGGAACATGCTCAAAGCTATCACAGACCCATTGTAATTTCAGTCACAATAGACCATTAAAAACTACGAACATTCCATTAATAATTCAATCACAATCAAGTTCAATTCACAATTAAATAGTTAAATCAACAAATAGAGTCTCCCATCTCACTACAAGCTTCACCTCTTAGCCCTAGCTAAGAGGTTTAGCCGACCATGATTGGCTAAACAAAGTAAAATAAAATAATCAGAAAAAGAAAAAAAACAAACTCTCTATCTTCTCTCTCTCCCTTGCAATCGTCCAAGTCGAGCACAATCTTCCTCTTTTCTCCCCCACAATCACATTCCAGATCTCTCCCTTTTATAGACAAAAGGTTGTGTTTGGGAGCTGCTGTGGTAGAGTCCGAAAAGAAGTAGGCTGCGGAAGACTTCTTTACACAGCAAGGTCGGTGCGTAGGTCTTTTCGCAGCCAAGAAAATGGAAGAAAAAAACTTCCACTTTCCTCACATTTTTTCCACATAAATAACGTCCCTTGGGGAATCTTTGGACGAGATACACGATGGATGGTTTGGATCATACATCTGATCAAATATAGTGGGCCAAAACCGCACGGAAATCCCGAATTTTCCGGACGCAAAACAGGGTATGCGTAAAATAGTTCCACTGTGACTATGGTAGGGTCCATGATCGGTATCATCTGGAAAATCCATTCCTTCCACTGGATTCCTCTCGCAAAACCGGTCGGGCATGGATGATTTTTAATCAGTTTCGGTGTGGCCCAGATCTTCATTCGGCCGTCCATCTCAAGTTTGAACATAGATGTCTTGTGATCGGGTGCATGGGACCAAAAATTCACCATAATTGTGGTAGTACCCATCTTACGGACACAATGAACGGTCCAGATCGTACATATGTATGATAGGTGGGCCCCACTATTGTAAAACAGACGGACAACGGCAGCGTGTGCTGACCGATTTTGAGACGATGGAGTCGGTCAGCGTGTGCTGACCAACTTTGAGACTTTTAGTGCACGGCTAGTGCACTTGTCTCCAGTGTACACATGACGTACATGAGGCCCTTTGACAATATTTGTGAGAAATTCGCTCCGTCCATCTGTATTCTCATCTCATTTAACGCGTTGATACCAATTTTGAAGCATATCCAGATAGCAGGTGGGCCCTAAATCAAGAGTTTATGGGTTGATCTGTCCGTTGGGACACTTGCACAGGGATTGAACGGATGAAATTCAACGTGTACGGTTAATTTATGGTCCTCGGGCGATGTATGAATTTTTGAGCTGAACGGATGGTGGGAACCCTGTGATCTTGCATTTTGGATGTCTTTCGGGCCACTTGAGCTTCAGTTTCTCGATTTTCTTGAATCCCTGGCATGCACATCCGTCGATCTTGGTTTCCTGGGGTCCGTCGCTTGCCTTGGTGACTTCAGACTGTTAAATCCATCCTTTTAGTACCTTTTCCTAGTTCAAGCTCGTAAATACGCCCTGCAATACAAACACGATTTAAATCGGGCCGTTAAACAGTATCATGTTTGTAAAAACAGGGCAATAATCAGAGTCCGATATGCAATATTTGACCTCAACACTAGGACTTGACGATCTCATCAGGCGACAGTAATGGTCGACTTTTCGATAGTCGATCAGTCGCCGTTTATAATGCGATACTCGGCCGACCTTCTCTCTGAGTCTCCTCTAAGCCGTGGTATCCACATATCACCTCATGAATGAAATTTTCAACCGAGTTGGGAGTAGGAGTCGTTAAAGGAGATCAACAAGGACACGAGACGTTGCTACGTGATAGCTGTAAAAATTTCCAATCGAAGTATTTACGATCGAAAGCTGGATACTCAGGTCGAGACTCACGAGCGAGGACAACCAGTAGAAGACCTTATCTCGATACCTTTGGTCGAAACAGATGAGTCCAAAATGGTGCAAATTGGCTCGCCTCTATGATCACCCTTGAAAGACAAGCTGATAGCTCTACTCCGACGATATGCTAATGTATTTGCATGGAGCTATGAAGATATGCTTAGGATCGACCCATCTGTGATGACTCACCGACTCAACATCAATCCGACCTACCGGCCGATCCGACAGAAGCGATGTCCGCTTGGCCCCGAAAGGTATGTCACCATTGAAGAAGAGGTTAGCAAGCTCTTCAAGGCAAAATTCATAGAAGAGATATACTACTCGAATGGGTAGCTAATGTTGTACTTGTGAAGAAAGCCAATGGGAAGTGGCGAGTCCGTATTGACTATACCGACCTAAACAAAGCCTCGCCCAAAAGATAACTCTCCTTTTCTCGAGGATCGATCGGTTGGTAGATAGATCATGGGCATAAACTTCTTAGTTTTATAGATGCTTATTCAGATATAATCAAATTGTAATGCATCAATCTAATAAATCTAAGACCACCTTTATTACCAAGGTCTTTATTATTACCAAGTGATGTCATTTGGTTTGAAAATGCCGGAGCGACTTATCAAAGATTAGTGAACAAAATATTTGTTTGGCAAATCGGTCGGACCATGGAAGTATACATTGACAACATGTTCGTCAAAAGTATACATGCGGCCGACCATATAACCGACTTAGAAGAAATGCTCCTGATCTTGCACAAGTTCCAAATGAAATTGAATCCGAGAAAGTGCGCCTTTGGCGTAAGCTCGAAAAAGTTCCTCGGATTCCTAGTAGCTAGCGAGGAATCAAGGCAAATCCGGAGAAGATCAGGGCATTGCTTGACATGGAGTCTCCGAAAACAATTAAAGACATACAAAGACTGACCAGACGAGTAGCCGCACTCAACCGTTTCATCTCCCGAGTTACCGACAAATGTCTCTCATTCTTTAAACAATCAAGAGATGATAAACAATGATTGGACAAGAGTGCAAAACAACATTTCAAAGCAATTAAAGTCTTACCTCGGGTTTCCGCCTCTTTTATCGAAACCCGAACCAGGGGAAGCTCTGCTGTTATATCTCGCCGAGGCAGCGGTTAGCTCGGCACTGATAAGGGAGCATGAAGGAAAACAATTGCCGGTCTATTACGTTAGCAAAGCATTATTACCAGCAGAGATAAGATACCCACTACTGGAAAAAGTAGCCCTAGTCCTAGTAGTCTCCTCGCGACGACTTCGGCCATACTTCCAAGCTCATACCATTGTCGTTATGACCGACCTCCCACCGCGTCAGATTCTACAGAACCAGAAGCTTCAAGCCAACTTACAAAGTGGGCAATTAAACAGCGAATTCGACATTCAATACAAGCCGAGAGTAGCAATCAAAGGACAAGTCGTGGCCGACTTCATTGCTGAAGTGACACCACAAGCCGATTCAACGAATGAGCATGCTATGAGCCTACTGAAGAATTAACGACCGCTTCTCCCGAGTCATCGCCCGACCCAATCCCTTGGAAGTTGTATGTCGACGGCTCCTCCAACTCTAAGGCAAACGGGGTAGGAGTAGTCTTAGAGACTCTCGATTAGACCTACATGCAGTATGCCTTAAGACTTGAATTTCAAGCCTCGAACAATACAAAAAAGTATGAAGCTTTGTTGCTCGGCCTCCGACTCACGGCCAGTTTGGGCGTTACTCATCTCAACGTCTTCAGCACAACTAGTCGTTAATCAAGTTACCAGTTGTATCAAACACGAAAAGAATAGTTGAAAGCATATATGGAGAAAGCTAAAGAATTGATCGGCGGCTTTCAACTCTATGTCATCACTAGGATCCCTCGGACAGAAAATGCCAAAGTTGATCTATTAGCAAGACTCATCTTTGCCAATGAGGATGACATACCCAGGTCCATTCTAATCGAGTACATCACTAAACCGAGTATCAATGAACTAGATAGCTCGACCGTACTCACTCTTGATTTGGAACTTACTTGGCTTGACCCGATCCTCCGATATCTCGACAATGGCAAATTGTCCGAAGATCGTGCCGAGGCTCGATGATTGAAGATCCGAGCTTCCCGTTATACCGTACTTAGCGGAACGTTATACAAAAAGGGTTATTACACTCCGTTATTGCTACGATGCCTAAACCCTAGTGAAGGCGATTATGTATTACGTGAAATTCACGAAGGGATCTGTAGGAACCACTTGGGTGGGCGATCGCCTACACACAAGGTCTTACGTCAGGGATACTACTGACCGACCATCTAGCACGACGCTCGTAAGCTCGTCTAAAGATGCGACAAATGTCAGCAGTTTGCGGCCATTCCGAGGCAACCCCAAGAGGAACTGACTCCTATGACTGGTCCCTGACCCTTTACGCAATGGAGAATTGATATTATTGGACCGCTCCCTATGGGGAAAGGCCAGACCAAGTTTGCCGTCGTAGCAGAGACTACTTCACAAAATAGGTCGAGGCAGTAGTCGTTGATAAGGATAACGAGCGTAAAGGATCACAGACTTCGTGTGGAAGAACATTGTCTCGATTTGGGATACCCTGACTATTATTACCGATAATGGGAAGCAGTTCGACAATAGAAGCTATCAAGAGATGTGTGGTAATCTCGGAATCGAAATGTGTATTCATTGCCCCACCACCCTCAGACAAATGGACAAGTTGAGGCGGTTAATAAGATCATCAAACAACAGCATCTCCGAACTAAGCTCGACCGATCCAAAGGAGCATGGGCTGAAGAACTCCGAAGATACTGTGGGCATATCGAACCACTCGAACCGCTACGGAGAAACTCCTTCACCCCGGCTTATGGCTCGGAAGTTATCACTCTAGTCGACATCGAGTTGCCTTCACCAGTCGGTTTGTTTAATGAAGAAAATAATGAAGAACTCTTAGCCCTCGAAGATCTCATGGACGAACAAAGGGAAAGAGCTCGGCCACGAATGATGGCTCGGCAACGACAAATAGCTCGGTTCTACAACGCCCGAGTCAAGGTCAGGCAATTTTGAGTCGGGGACTTGGTCCTCCAAAAAACGTTCTTCAATACTAAGGAAGTTGGCGCGGGCACACTGAGACTTAACTGGGAAGGGCCTTATGTTGTCTCAAGCACCATCCGACTAGGAACGTACCGATTGGAAGACCTAACCGGGCAATTGCTACCTCATCTGTGGAATGCCGAGCATTTAAAAATCTACTACCCTTAGGTCGGCCGAGTGAAGCGTTTGAGAAGACTAAAAAAATTAGAAAAAAATATAAACTGAGTCACATGAATGAAGAAAACCAAGTATATTCATTCATCAGTGTGTTTGTTACATCGAGTTACATCTTGCTTCGGCATTACATCGTTAGACTAGACAGAGGTAAAATAAAGATCAGCCACAACGTGCGACTCTCTTCTTCAGTTAACTCTATTCTCGAGCTTGCCGGAGTCGGTGTGAGTGCCAAAAATGGAGCCGGTGTGAGTACCAAAAATGGAGCTGATGGTGGTACCAAAAACTAAGCTCCAGGGCTTCAGGGGTCATTAGGAATGACCTCTGGAGGCTGAGCCGCTTCAGGCTTGACCCCGGTACCACCCGCAACATCATCAGGCTCAGCCGCTTCAGTCGCCGAATCCTCGGGAGGCCCATCCTCAAATTTCGAGAGATCAAGTTCGAGGCCCCGAAATTTGGGGGTCGAGCATAACTCACTCCCGAGTTTTAAAACATCACTTATGCAACATATTTAATGATGGATGTATGTTGTCCGTAAGAGTACATAAAACATGGAAGAGATTAAGCCAAACCGCAAACATAATTCAGTGGATAAGTGAAAGACGCAAGCTGATGAAGACTTAAAGAAACATATATGTATATGTGCAAGTCCCTGAAATACGTATTCATGCCAGGTCATACTTACAAGTATTGCTTTCAAAAATACAAGCATCAAATGACATCATCTAGTATAATTACAAAGAAAACCCAGAATCCCATAGATCCAGACATGGCTCACATGAACCCGCCCGAGAACCGCATAAAAGAAAACGCGCCTCATCATCTTCGAACTCCTGCTCTGCCTCAGGGGTCGCGACAACATCTGCATCTAAGTTAGAGTCCGGTTGGTGTTGAAACACCGCCTCCACGTGAGAGTGAGTGATCAACTCGGTGGAACTATACCGTAAAAGTTAATATGATATCAAATCAATCAAGCAAAGAATGATAAGGCAATACAATTAAACAAGTCTAAAGTACTCTTGTTAATGCAAGGATGTATGTATAAATGATGCATGCTCTCGCCCGTGGACTCCCTGGAGTCTTCATCTGACGTTACGCATGACAACCTCCCGTAGTGCCAACAACTTCTACGCACATGCAATGCGTGCATAAACATGATTACCAATTGTTATTAGTCCTTTTCATACAAGCAGATTGGGAAGCTAAGATACCTTCCTCATATCAATTTTCACACGTTGATCCATTCTAGGGTCATCACCCTAGGCCATCTCATACGATCATATGGTTCTAGTTCGCTGCAAAGGGCTCGCCACCAATCAATACATGCCTATCATACCTTCGTTACTACTCTAAGGCTCGTCGCCTTAATGCGAGATCAAGGTATGCTCGAGGTCACTACAAAGGGCTCGCCACCAATCAATGTAAGCCGACAACAGCACGAATATAGTGTCCTATGCCACCATAATCGGCTCATGAGTCCGGTGTGCTCACCGGTCACTACGGGAGGCTTGTCACCCCAGCGTAGGGCCGACAGCTCAACCACGGTGTCCCATACCACCATGTCCGGCTCATGAGTCTTAGCGGATCAAAGTACCACGGTTAACGAGATTTCATCGGTAAGTTTGGTACCCTAGATTCAAACAATAGCGTCCATACATGGTGAACATACATCGGACAATCGGGTTACTTGATGAATTGGACTAGCACGAGCGCACATTGGGTTGAACGACATAGAGTGCGCAAACACTCCATGTGGCCAAACCACTGCCGACAACTCTAATACAACTCGGGTTCGTCAAATCATGTCCTTCGTGGCGAAAGCAACCTCAGCCACGAACTTAAGGCCGATTACCGATTTCCTGGACTATTTCATAGTCCCAAACACATTCCATTATCACAAATATGCATATACAATTTAGAACAGTAATGGAACAACAATTCAACTCATGTAGTATGTGAGCATTTGAAGAATATCAACTTAACATGGATTTACACATAAGTAATACTTGAAGTTAAACAACAAAGAATGTGACTTGCATGTAGGAAATCATACACACCAATAGGAGAATTGAGAATCGCTTCTCAACGCCCACAAATAGGATAATATATTACGCTTTAGACTATTCAGACATTTCTACAAACACTTAGACTACATAGTTCAACATACATGATGTATGTTGGAATACACGCATTTGGAAAATTCCTTTTGCCAAGGAGTTGACACACATACAACTAGCACAAGTACACGATAAATAATCATGGCAAACACATGTTCATATTTTATACATATACGATACTTCCTACATATACATAGAATACACAAATCTCAATATAACACATACATATCAGGAACGCAAAATAAACATAGCATTTGGCATGTGAAATTGCATCTATAACAATAATAAACCATTATCTGACATTGAAAGCCTTGAAAACCATAACCTATACGAATATAGTCTGCACCTTAAACCAGAAAAAGCACACCGAACTGATTCAGACGATATGTCTTCGTCAACGGCGACTAGATAACCTAAGGCAAGAATAGAAATGAGCTACATCAACACATAGACTATTCTAAGCTCTAAAACAGATTAGGGTTAGATTAACTTACCCAAGAAGGAACTTAGAATCATCGGAAGAACGATTCAAAAGTGATGGTTTAAGGATGCAAGGAAACAAGAAAGAATCTCCAATGATTCACCAACTTCTCTCTTACTTTCTCTCTCTTTTCTTCTCTCTCTCTCTCTCTTTCTTAGCTAGGGTTAGGAAATTCGTATGGGAAATAGAGTGAGTCTTTTAAGGTATTTATATATGCCTAATATTGATGAAAATAGCCACTGGGCCAAGGTATACTTAGGTTATAACCAAATCAGGCCTCTCTCGATCTAACTGAGCACTTCCAGGTGGTCCTTTCTCCACGTGCGGTCGGACTTAAGCTCACCGACCATAGATCTAGGTCAGCCGAGTTTTCATACCGATCGGATCTTCAAATCAGCCGTGGCGGACCACACTCAATACAACGGTCACCGAATCTCGATCAGGACCACAAGCACTAGGACATGCCTAGACCACCTTCCCTGATCCGAGGGTGAAATTGGGTCAGAATCCAACGGTCAGATTGCTTAAAATCGTCATGCAAGCGACACGACTCAGATTTCATAAAATCTTATTTAATTTCTCACCGTTCTCACACTCTTCACTCCGGACTCAATCAAATCAACCCAGAACATCATCTGGACTTGATTTATGAGGTGATGGTCAAGTCCAACATGGTGACCACAACTGCCTAAGATCATCGCTATCGGACTTTCGATGCGCGGTCCAGGTCCGATCCAGAACTTCCAAAAATTTCCAAGAACAACTGGATTTAGCGATGAATCCCAGATTTTAGAGTAACATAGCGCTAACGATTCTACAGGTTTTGAGTCCTGCAGATCAAATTTAAAGTAATTGATGCTAATTTCACAAGCAATCGAGTTTAACGCTAGTTAACCCACAAATAACTTTTAAGGAAAATAGAGATAGTACTCGGGTCTTGGCACGAAATTTTTTGGGTCATTACATCAAGGTTGGGAAAAGATTGCTTCATCGCCTGGATACAAACCGTGTACCCACCTTGATACAAGCGATCCCTCTCATCCGAAAACTCTTAGATTCAAGAAAGGCCTTTATGGCCTGGTCCCTAGCCTCTTCCTTGGCTTGCTCAATAGCAGCCCTAGTTTCGGCCTTGAGCCAAGCCATCCGCACAAGAGGCATGAGCCATACGAAGTCGCCGACTCTCCTCCTGAACCTCTTTCAGCAGCAAGGCTACACGGGCACACTCAGCCTTGGCATCCTCAGCAGCTTTTCTAGCAAGACCCAAGTCGCTCGACAGTATGCCAGCCCGAGTCAGAGTGCCTTCGAGCTGCATCTCCAACTTCGTAACTCATTTCTCAGTATCAGCAAACTCCGAACTTGCTCTGAGAGTACAAGGGGCAAACTACAAAAAGAAAACTTGAGGTCAGAACTAAGTCGCCGAAACAAAAGGGAAACTACTTAAGACGATAAAGATCAAAGACCTTACCTTGAGCAGCACCTTCGCTGCGTGAGCAAGAAGCCGCCTCGAAGGAGAGCCGCAGAGGCTGGCATAGTCCTTCTCCCCTTCATGAGAGATGACCCATGGGACCATAACCGACACATCTCGCAGAAGGGGAGAGGGCTCCTGTTGAGTCATCTCCCCTCCTCAGTTCTCCCCTCTCGGCTCCTCTCTTAGTTCCGAGACCCGTCTGCAACGGGTCCTCGCTCAGGAGCCACCTGGGACACGGCAAGAACCGTGTCCACCTCTTCTGCCCTCTCTTCGGGGTCAGAGAGTACGACAACGGCCGGAGCAAGGGCGACCGGGGCAGACGGCTCCTTAGCCTTTGGAGCCGTCTTTGCCTTCTTTGAAGGCCAAGGCTCCGACAGAAGCACCAACCTCGGAGGAGCCTTCATCTTCGATGCTGGTTTTAGAAGAGGTCAAGCTTCAGCCATATTTTCATCAAACGAGATAAAAAAGTTAAGTAAAGTCCAGAAGAAACACATCAAAACGAATAGAAGATACCTGTTACGATGGAATCTAGGCCTGCGAGAAGAAGACGCTATGGCTGAAGAAGATTCTTCCAAGACTGCTCTTCCAGACTTAGCGCCCTCAGTTCCTTGATCCGGGCTAAAGCGTTTGCGCCTAACTTCAGCCTTTTTTTAGGGATGTCTTTGTAGAATACATCCAGTCAGACTCAAAAATATTATAGCAAGAGAAGACACATAAAGGACATGCCAAGTCACCTGCTTTAGAGAATGCTCGAGGAACGCGAGGTTCAAAGAGCCCAGGCTCGGCAGTTTCCCAGCGACTGCATGCCCAGAATCACCTCTCTCTCCAGTGCTTGTTAGAGGTAGGAGGGTCGGTTATCAAACAACCACCCTTGTTCCACCAAGCACTCAAAATATACCAGCCGGGCTGCGAAGTATTCGGCTGAACTTGGTATAGATAGAGGAACTCGTCCACAGTCAGTGGGGGCTGCTCAGTCGCGGCCCACAACACTGCACATCCAAACAAGTTCCTCCACCCATTTGAGACTATCTGCCTGGGAGCAATCCTGAGTCGGGAAAGAAAATCCTGAACAATGGGTTGTAGGGGAAGACGCAAGCCACATTGCATGGCAACTTGAAAAATTACGACCATCCCAGGAGGGGGATGGGCAGGATGACCGAGTCCGGGACATGATACCCGACTCTAATCATGTCCAGATCCACCTCAGTTAAAACTGAGGGGACCAAACCCTTCTGTTCATCCTCGGCCTCCCCTTCCTCGGCACCGATTCAACGGTCCTCGCCAATCTCCGCAGAGGAACCAACTCAGTGGTTTCCTCAAACTCTTCATCCTCTTCTTCCGTGTCATCCCGGAAAATAAGGGGTAGGTCTACCAGGGTAGTAATCGTGCCGAAGGACTGCCGGAGTAGGACGCTCACGACGGCCCAAACACTCTTTCGAAAATCGAAAAGCCTCATTGGCATTAATCGCCATCTCCGCCGCAATGAGGGCGATTCCGAGACATTCCAGAGATGCTCGCTTCGTCCTCATCACCGAAAATTCCCTCCCGAGGACTTGAAGAATGCATTGCCATTGAGATTGAAAAGGAAAGGGAGGGAGAAAAACTCACCGGAGAGGCGAAAAGCACACAGACGAGGAGGTAAAAAAGGAGAAAGAAGGACGAGAACGGCGGGAGAAATGGAAACAAGGGAATCGAGCACAGAAGGAGCGGATGGGCGAAAATGCAAAAATCGATCCCGCTCTTCCTTTTATAGCCGCCACGTGGCGGAGGCATTTAAGGAGTCGAATCGATGCCTGCTTTCGACTCCCCTACCCGATATGTGGTGCACGCCGATTGAAGCAAGTAACGCTCGCCACACGTCCAATGCCGATAAGTGGGAAAACGTTTTGACGATCGTCCGCTCGTGCGACCTCGAGCAATGAACCGACGTACGTTAAGAATGACATGAGAAACATTAAATGCTCCATCATAACCTTAGTCTCCAGGGCACACCAACTAAAAACTCATTACTCCTTAATGTCGACATAGCTAACACAAGGAGTGGGGCTTGGTTGTTGGGGGAAAATATGACAAGTCCGAAGACCCGGTTATGGAATGGACCAACTCTACTGACACTGCCAGAAAGTTCGAGGCAACGGGTTGGACCGAGGCAAGAGAAAGCCTAAAGAAGAAACTTAGTTCGGATTTGTAGAAAATGAATCGCGACCTAGACTTAAAGAGTCAAGAGCCATAGGCAAAATATATAAGACGCATAAAGTTGACTCGGCTAACGAAACAGCAACGTCTAAATGGGCCAATTAAGACCCAAATGCTAGAAGTCACCTGACCGACTATGAAACCAACCCATATTAGGCCGGTTATAGTGTCGACTATCAGATTAAGGAAGGATATCGGTCATATGCTGACTCTGTTCCGTCCGACAGAAGGCAAAAAGCTCCATCCTTTTAGCTAGCCGAGACTCGTTTACTACCAGAGTCGATTAAGGCAGAGCCGATCAAGGAATGAGACGGTATAATCCTAAATACCGTTTCGAAAATCCAGTATACAGGTCGATGATCGCAAGAATCTCAGGGTCGGATAAAATCTATAACCATATCAAATCTCCTACGAATTGGGAATAGAATCCCTGCACGGCGAGATCTCCCACTCCTATAAAAAAAGGACATCTACGGGATCAAATTAGGTACGCAGAAAATACCTTAAAAAGACCTTCTTCCTTGTTCATCAACTGACTTAAGCATTGGATGTTCTTTGGCTTTAGCCAGGGTCCCCTTTACACCCTTTTTGGTGCAGGAGAGGAGGAGGAAGAAGATATTGCAGATGCTGCATCAAAAATATCATATATCCATCCTTCACATAGAAGAGTCTCAATTTCGCTTGAACAGTCTCTGTAGAACATGAGCCAAGGGAGCTGAGGTAGGTGAGTTTGCTTTTTGACTGCACACCATGAGCAATAGATGGAGCGGAATTGATTGCAATCATGTAGAGTCGTATGTTTCAAGATCAGTTCAAGAATACATTGGTGAAGATCTGACCATTGATTCATTGTTATATTTAGTTGTCGTCTTCTTCTTCAATCTATTTCTTTTCAACCATCCTTTCTTTTATATTTATATTGGTAACACTCTTTTCCATGACATTTTCTTCTCTTTTTTGCATTACTTCTTCTCATCCATCTTCTCCCTTAGTTCTATGTTTGGATAATTTTTTAAGGGTTTTTAATTTTTGGCCCCTTTTCTTTTTATGCTTTTATTTGAAAGTCTGGTATATGAAAAGGAGATTGATAACCTATAAATTGTATGCGGATTGCCTTGCCTGGAGATGCCCATAAGCTCTCTGGGACCACTATCATGTATTTGTTATATGTGTCATCTATCCATGTTGCCAACTAATTTTACCACATTAATCCAAATATAAGGCAGATACAAAGCTCAGGTGAACCATACCATACCAAACACTACAGGGTGAACCATACCATACAAAGCTCAGGCCTAATGGTTAGGCATGGGCTTAAAAATCAAGCCCATAACAAAATCGGGCAGAGCTTGGACGTAAATAAACGAAAGCCAATGAGCCCAGCGCAGTCCTCCCCGTTACACAATCTCTCACCTCCTACCTTTACCAATATATATATATATATATATATATATATATATAGTATTGCAGGGCTCAAAATCACCAGATAGGGCTGACAATGCTCCACTGCACACCACTTTAAAAAATAAAAAATGATAGAGAAGGATGCATAAAGTAGATTTTTCTTCGATGATACAGGACTTCTTTGGATGCACTTACTTTAAAAAATATTAAATGAAAAATAAATAAATGCACCATTGGGCCTACAATTGAGTGAACGATAACTCAAAAGTAGGGGGAGACTACTATAAAGCTGGAATCAGGTCCCCACTGCTTGGAATCTGGATGCTCTTTGTAAAAGAGGAGACTTGATATAAAAACCTAATCCTTTGGCCCAAAGCTGCTATATATATATATATATATATATATATATATATATATATATATAACCATCAATTTCCAGACCGAACCCGTTGGAATATCATAGATGAGACTTGCCTCTAACCCAGGTTTATGAGAATCAGGTGTGACCTTGAGCTCTATGATGGTTGTTGTGATTTCTGTGTTACTCCATTCCTTGTGCCAGCACATGTTAGGAGGTGATGTTAAAAATCAGGAAGATTCAGAGAGTAAAGTGAGCCACACCACATGAAATAGTGGGAATTGAAATGCCCATGTTAAAACTTTCCAAAGGCCTGCCTGATGTTTATAAGTCATCCAAAACTGTTCATAAGTTGATAATTTTTTTATGATGATGGTTCAATATACATTGCTTCATTTAGTGTGGCCCATTTGAGATTTGAATATGCCTTATTTTTAAAATGACCTTTAAAATAAGCAAGCACAATGGATAAACGAAGTGGAAATAACACAGATATCACAGTGAGCCTCATAGAGCTTACGATAAGAGTAGATTCACACAACTTCTGATTATATGCAATTCGCATTTGATGCCACTTTCCTGTGGCCCGCCATACAGGGAGCACCCTGGGGGAAAGCTCTGTTCATCCATTTCATCGGATCATGTTTTGACGTTAGCCCACTGTCATGAGTGTAGTGTATTTTATATATAGAACTGGTGGGCCTCACAGCTGTTGGGTGTCCCATGTTGGAATTAATGGGGCGGAAGAATGCGGCGACTTTGAGGAGTGGTTTAACTACAGGCTTTCAAGAGCAGCTCCCGAGACATGCGCTGAGTTCCTTGGAAGCTTCATCGCTGACAAGACAAACTCGCAATTCACTAAGGGAGGGAAATGGCTTGTATGGAAATTTGAGGTATGTGGTAATGGTTTATATGGGTTCATTTCTACAATACCTACCTCCACTCTCTTCCATACCAATCCACAATATTCATCCAATTACTACACTATTTGGCCTACCATAGCCATCTGTTTGGTGGCCCACTGGAGCAACAATCTCGATCACCATACATGTTTTCTATGTGTATGATAACAAGGCGCATCCAAATAACAATAGAAAGTACAACCTCTAAGCACACCCTAAGGTTGCATTTGGAAATTGATGAAGAGGTATTTGGAAAAACATGGAAAATGAATTTCGCATTGTGTGGGAAATCTGTTTAAGGCAAATCAGCCTGAAATAAGGATTCCACTCGTTTCTACTAAGAGGAGAAACAAACAGGCTGTATGGTTTGCACTATCCTTTTTTCAGAATCGAATGCCACCCGACCATGGTTAAAAGACTCGGAAACTCGGACTGACTTGTTTGATCTCGAGTCAAGTTGCGACTTTCCTTAGTCAGGGGTGAATCAGCCCAAATCAGTTGAGTTGGGGGTGATTCATGGTGTCAAACTGGATTGGGTCTGACCAAGTCCTCCAAGTTGGCCCCGACTACCCGCCGGGGACTTGTCCAAATCTTAAAACCATGCACCCATCTACAATTTCAAGACACGTGCATACACATACATGTATACATAATTGCCTTCATTGGAGTATACACACATAGACCCATGCATACATCCATGCACCCATGCACACATACATCTATCAGCTCATGTAAATTGTGACCGTTGATATGTGTGATCGTTTTGCTTAGTGCGAACTATTAATTAATGTCATTAATGATTACATGATTTTGGTAGAATATATATATATAAGTTTATTTATAATGCACTCTCTCATCTCATATACTTAAGACCACGTGTTTAATTATTAACTAATCCAAATCTAGCTAACATCAATTATTGACTGTGCATTGAGATTAATCTGATCTTAACTACTAGATTGTTGTTAAAAAATAAAATAAAAATCGAGAACAACCCATTTTTTGTGAGAACCAACCCCACCGTCCGCTTGTGTGTGGTCCACCTGAGTTTTGGATCAGCCTCATTTTTGACCTTATATCCTCTCATGGTCAAGCCAAGATAATGGACGGAGTAGATGTATATCATCGTTAGTGGGACCCACCAGATCTTTTAAAAAAATTAATAAAATAAAAATAAAGATTTTATCTTCCGCAGCCGCCTAACCCACCTTTTCCATTCTTCCTTCCTTTTCGTACAGTAATAGGCACTGAACCCTCCCACTCTTCCGCTTCGTTCTTCACATCCATTAAAAAGGAAGGAAAGACATGAACAAATATTCAATCATATCAAAAGAAGAGAGAGGGAGAGAGAAAACTCTGTAGATCAAGAGAGAGAGAGACTGGAGCAGGGACGGATCATCAGATTTTTGAGGTAGGTGATCTTATCCTAAAGTTTATTATTTTCAGTTAATTATGATGATTATTTATTCTAAAATTTTAATAGAAATATTATTTTCATTGATTATTATGTGAGTAATCCTGCCCATTTATGAATTTTCTATTTTTATATATTTCTGAGAATTAAAATTTAAAATAAATTTCTTATAAATAGAATTATCAAATTCATTTATACATGATGTTTATATTTTTGAATTTAATATTAATTTATTTTTATTGATTCATAAAGTTCAATTTTATTCTAACATCAAATCTGAAATTTAGTTTTAGGTATATTAAACTAAATTAGCTAAATTTAGACTTTAATTCTAATTTAAAATATCTAATTTAAGTTTGTTTGATTAGAATAAATATTAATTGCTTTATTTCTATCCTTTTGAAAAGAGAGAAAAAAATATACAAAATAAAATATATAATTTATCTAAGTTTATATCTTAATTTATTAATTCTTTTTTTTAAGATTAAAAATTAAAAATAAATTATTCCTAAAATTTAAAAAATTAATTAATACGAAAGTAAATTATTAAAAATAGATTAAATTTAAATTAATTTATGAATTTATTTAAATTAGTAAATTTGAATTACTTTTAGAATATTTTTAATTAATAAGTATGTTAGTTATTAAATTTAATCTTGTAATTAATCTGAATATATATATATATATATATATATATATATATATATATATATATATATATATATATATATATATATAAAAATCAAATAAAAAAAAGGTAAGCCAAAAATTTAAATTTCAATAATTTATAATACTTAGAATTAATTATGATTTAAAAAAAATTAATTTAAAATGAAATAAAAAAATAATAGTATCCAAAGTTCAAATTAATAACTTCCTTTAACTTATTAAATTTAGATATAAAAATAAATAATAATAAAATTCTGAATTTAGATTTAAAATAATTAGATTAAAATTTTTAAGATAGATTAACTTAAATTATTAAATAATAATTTAATTACATTATTAATGCTATATTATAGAAATCATTGTAATATTTTTGTTTCTGTAAAGATTAAAAATTCAAATTTTAATTCTAAAATTTTAAAGAGTTAATTAATTTAAATTTAAATGAACTTAAGTTTAAGAAATTTTTTTCAAAATTTTGGAATTGAAGCTAAATTGATTAGATTTCTATATTTTGGAATTATAGTGATTAATGTATATTTAAAAATTTATTAAATTAAAATTTTAATAAAGTATAATATTAGATTTTTAACTTTGAAAAAAAAAAAAATCTTTTCATTGTAGTTCAAAATTTTTGTTTAAATTAAAATTTAAATAATTTATCGATTAAACCTAAATATACATTCTCAATGAATTATAAAAGAGAAATTAAAATTTGTTATAAAATAATCAAGTTATTTCAATATATGTGTGTGTCTGTGTGTGTGTGTGTGAGATAAATAAAATAAAAATTTTAATTTTAGAATTTAGTGAATAAAAATAATAAATATTTTTATGCTAGTATTTAACATTCTTTAAGTAAAAAAATTAATTTAATTAAAGTTAGAATTTAAATAAAATTTCTTGTACATTATTTCACTGTAATTCTTAAATTAAATAATAGTAAAAAAATATTTTATTTAAGTATTTGAATTATTAAAGTTTTAACAAAAAAATATCTAGAATTATTAATTAGAAATAAAATTTTATATTGTTGATATTTTCGATTGTAGAACAGTGATTCATCTTACATACCATATCAGCCCAACAACATGAACAGTAGAAAACCTTGATTGGAAACAGCCATGGTTAAATAGACTAACCTGAAATCCAAACCATTCATCAAATAGACCACTTAGGTGTTATTTTCTTTTGGTAGATGGTGTCCTGAAACTCAACTTCTCACGCATTCAGCGAGTATAAACAACAAGTTAATGCTATGTGTTGCGTCAGTGGGAGAAACTCGTTGAGAGCGTAAGCGTGAGTCAGTTCTAGCATGCGACGCTAAGTAGGTCGTGGGCGTATAGTCTACTCCAGAAATCGACGATCTAAATATCAGGTGGGTAATTCTCCTCCATTTATGAACTTTTTGATTTTATGTATTTTAGAAAATTTATTTATTTATTTATTTATTTGACATAATGACTTCATATTAATATTGTCAAATTCCTTTATACCTAATATCTACTTTTCTAAATTATAGCATTTACTAAATCTGATTAACTTGTAGAGTTAGATTTTAATCTAACTTTTATTTATGAAATTTGGTGTTAAGATTTATACCTTAAATCTGTGTTAAAGTAATTGATTTAAATTAATTGGTTTAAAATACTATTAATTAATTTAATTCTAAATTTTGATTTTTTTTTTTTTTTTAAAAGGCAAAGAAAATAGCTTGATGTTTCAGTAAATTTTAGGAATTGAATTTTTACGGCATCGAATTTCTACACATTTGTATAAAACTTGCATTGTTGTATAGGGATTTAAATAATTAAATTATTTCACTACTGATTTTAGAATAATTCATGAAATGCATTCATCTCTACTGATTATGGAATTATAGAAAAAGAAAGAAAAATGAGGAAATGATTATGGTATTAGCAAGTAGGGCAATCGTCTCCCTTAGGTGAAAGACCCTAAAGCCATAGTAGGGCAATCATGTCCCTTGGGTGAAAGACCCTAAAGCCAGCAAGTAGGGCAATCGTGTCCCTTGGGTGAAAGACCCTAAAACCCGTTGGATCTTTCGGAGTCTTCTTTGTGTACGGTGTATGAGTACAATTGTGTGCACAAACATACATTAGAGGTACAACTGGAGTAGTAGTTTGACCAGCTAACGTATAAATGGGTTCCTCACCACGAGGTACCAGTGTGTGGGCGTTAATATAACGTGACCATACACCTAAGTATGGTGTTGTAAGATATGATGATTATTTAATTTTATTATTGAATTCATGATAGTGTAGCATTCAGTACGTCTTTATGATTCTAGTATTACATTCATGTCATATTTAATATTCAATATTTTGATTTATGTTTTGAATATCAAGAAAGTACTTTTATTATTTATTTATTCGATATAAATATAAAAATTTCAGATTTGGTTGGATAAGATCCCACAAGCGGTTGTGCTCATACCCAAAATAACAGTATTTCAGAGCATCAGAGTTTAGTCAAGGGCAAAGTGAAGTGAAGATCCAATCATTAATTTACTTATCTTTTATTTATACCAATGGAAAAAAAATGTATAATAAGAATTTAGAAGTGAGTTTAGGCTGTAATAGTTAAAGATTGTATTTGATGAACGTTGTTATTGTAATGAGATTAGTTAAGTGTGGTTATAAATGTTTAGTAATAAATCATGACCTAGGATTCGGAGTAGGGTTTGGCCAACTCTTGTCCAAATCTTAAAACCATGCACCCATCTACAATTTCAAGACACCCAAATTTCCCACTATGTAGAATTTTATTCCTAATTCTATTCTGTCACTAATTGGTGATAGTACCTTGTCGTAGGGAGACCGAGACCTGGCCGACTACATGAAAGATCGCAGCTTCCCTTTCAACTTAGAGTCTGTTATGTTCGGGCGGGTCATACAAGGACTAGACTCGATTGAAAGGAATGCACTGATCATCAAGCAAATCATGCGGCAGATCATTACATCTCTCAAGAAGATCCATGACACAGGCATTGTCCATCGGGACATAAAACAGGCCAACTTGGTTGTGACAAGGAAGGGACGGATCAAGCTCATCGATTTTGGGGCAGCAACAGATCTCCGTATTGGCAAGAACTATGTACCCAACCGTGGTCTACTTGACCCGGACTACTGTCCGCGGGAATTATACGTTCTTCCGGAGGAGACACCAAACCCTCCACCAGAACCGATTGCAGCTATCCTTTCTCCGATCCTTTGGCAGGTATATTTAACATCTTGGGGTATTTATACAATGCTTGCATTGAATTAAGTGTCATTGTTCAGACCAGTATCCAATACAGACAGGGCCCACTTTTCAGCTATTCTTATTATTCATTTGTGGTAAGGCTGTCAATCGGTCAGGTTCGGATCTAGTCCTAGTGTTCCCGGATCTGGTTTGATTGAAGTTGGGTCTTGCCGGATCAGGTTGTTTCAGGTCTGGGTCTTTTTTCAGGTATTGGACCTGGATCTGATTGGCTTTCGGGTGCTTTCGGGGACCCATCGGGTCTTCGGATCTTAGTTTCGAGTCAGATTCGGGTAGTGCCCACATCAAAAGAGGACATTTACATGGTCAGCTCACTCGAATTGATGGATTCGATGACACATCCATGTGATAATTTTACAAATTCAAAGTGATAAGGGTTGGCAAACTTCATTTGGATTCTAGAAAATTTAAGAGACCTGGTCCGCACCAGACCCAGCCCCCTTTTTAAATCTGGTCCAAGATGGTGAACCAGGACCCAACTAGACAGTTTTTCTACCAGGTCCAAATGGCAGACCCAAACCCGACCCGATTACTAAACAAGTCTGAGAAATTGGACCAGACCTGTTAACATTAGGTCAGGACCATCAGGTACCCGCGGTCCGGGAGCCAACTGCCAATTGACATCCCTAATTTGTGGCCCTATTAGTGGATGGGTGATGGACCAGAAATCACCTTCGTCGAGCAATTCCCAGCCATCTGATAGTTGGACATTGTCCCCTCGCACATGGACCGTTTGCTGCATTCTGTTTTTAAGCATCCATTTGAGTCCAAAAATCTGATGGCTAGGATTGTCGATGAGGGAGCCCTTCCATTGTTGTTGCATGCATCCAGGGCAAGGGCCATAGAATAGTCTGGATCACTGGAAAGCGTGCAGGCCCCACATGTATGGAATGATGGGCGCAAATGAATTCCGGTAGTTGGATTTTTTATACTTCTCCATTACTTCTAGCTCAACGCTCTTACGGGTGTGTTTTTCTGTGATTTTTACAGCTTAATAGTCCCGATCTGTTTGATATGTATTCTGCCGGAATTATACTCATGCAAATGGCAGTTCCGACATTGAGGTCTTCAGCAGGTCTGAAGAATTTCAATTCAGAAATAAAGAGCGTCGGATACGACTTAAAGAAATGGAGGGAGTACACACGGAAAACGCCGGACTTACGTATACTTGATCTCGACTCTGGTAGAGGGTGGGATTTGGCCAACAAGCTTATTTCTGAGAGAGGATTTCAGAGACGAGGGCGGTTGTCAGCCGCTGCAGCTCTCAGGCATCCGTATTTCTTATTGGGCGGTGACCAGGCAGCTGCTGTTCTTTCGAAACTAAGCTTGACCCAGTGAATTTTGAGGTAATTTACATAGCCATTGTTTCATTATTAGATTTGCATGTGTTTTCTCTTTGTTAGGTATTCCGTTTGATTCTTTACCGCTCTTTTCCGTTGGTGTTGCCTAATCAAACTGTAGTTTTAAATCTCGGTGACTCGAGTTGAAAGTCGGTCGATTCAACTCGGTGGGCGAGATTTCGAGATGAGTCACTAGGAAACTTGCTTGCTGGTTTTTACTCTGCAAAGCAAACACTTATAACCACCATACCGACAACTATGCATATGCTTAGTTCCACTATTTTTTATTCTTCAACTTCCAATTAGTTATTTTAAATATTAGGTCTCCAGTCGAACTGGTTGGACTATAAGTTACGGTAAGGTGGGCCCATGAGCCTCTTGGATGGGTAGGATCATCTGATGGGGGGAGATATTGGGGCATAGCCCACCCTTTGGTGGGCCCATCAGCTCAGTAGCCCAAAAATCTCCCAGATAGGAAGATTCCTAACCCTCTGATCACTGGCGTGCAGATAGATGGAAAAAAGAATCACCCCAACAATTCACATTTATCAGAAAATAGTCCTAACTTCTGAAGTTTAGCAGTCTCCAACCTAGAGATTTTTTTGCATCCTACAGTCATAGTGGGGTCATCAGATCAATGGTCTAAATCACCGACCATGGCGCCAAAAACTTGTTCACTCCCCAAGTATAGGGTTGTGATGTAATAATGAACTCGGTGAGACTGAGTGACACTTGTACGTTACCTGAAACTAGATAGAAATAGAACTAGCCTAAGGTGAAATCTAAATCCAATGTAAAGTGATGAATAATGGTAAGAGATTAATCTAAAACTTAAGAGAAATCAGAAATAAGAAACTAGGGATTCAGAGGATCCACTTGTAAAGATCAGGGGGATTTAGTTGAAGGGTGTAATCATGAAAATTAAATTGAACTTCCTCTGATATAATTTTAAAGAGATGAAAAGTATATGAATTAGAATGGATTCCATTGCCAAACCATGCCCAGGAGACAAAGTCAACAACATAATTAAACTAATTACCAACCAATCAGGTGATTATGAAGGTTAGGAAGGGCACCGACATCCAACCATGCCCAGGAGACGATGGCGAACAACAGGGCTTCCTGACGTCATAATCAAAATAAGGAAAAATAAATACTCAAAGCCATTGCAAACCCATTGTAATTTCAGTCACAACAGACCATTAAAAACTAAAAATATTCTCATAATAAAATTAAATAAAAAACCCCTTCAATCTAAACAAAAGGCACAAGCAACAAGTTCTCCCATCACGCTACAAGCTTCACCTCTTAGCCCTAGCTAAGATGTTTAGCCCAACATGATGGGACTAGATCTCATAAAAGACATAAAATCAAAACAAAGGAGAGAGGAAGAAAAAGAACTTTGTGAACTTCTCCACTCCCAGCTCTCTCTACTCCACGTCCTGTCCCTTTTCTTCTTCCTTCCCTTCTCTTTTTCCACGTCCTGCCCAAGCCTCTTTCTGGTGTGCTGTATTTCTTCTAGGTTTTTTTAGGAAAAATCGCTCGCAGAACCGACTTGCGCACCTCTGTTTCTACGTAGCAAAAATGCAGAAACTGGTTGCGTTTGATCCAAGTTTGGAAGGAAGGATCATCCAATCCACTCAAACCGACCGCATAAGAAGGGTCGAAATCCCCTCTCTCGAAGTTTGGACGGACCAGATCGTCCTTTTGATCTCGAATTTGCACGTCGGATCGTCCGGATTTCTCGGACGTAAATTCTTGTGTAATGCAGGTTGTGATAGCCTCAGCGGGGCCTGTATTCTCTGGATTTGGAGAAATCCATTCCGTCCATTGGATTCTTGGCGGAATTTCGGTCGGATATGGACAGTTTTGGATTGTCTTTAATGCGGCCCACCTGATTGATCGTGCGGTGAAGAATCTGATGCTCAGTGAGTTAATGGCCGCTGTCTAACGTGTCCTAGACCAAGATCACCCAAATCTTGGTCGGGCCCCTCGTCCGGTTCGAATGGACAGTTCGGATTAGGCTTCTGAATTAAGATGGTGGCCCACCGAATTTCGTCCGCGAGTCTCTGTTTGTCCATTCGCAGTGGGCGATTCGTCCGTAGTACCCCATTCTCGACTCCCAGCGTATATACGCCAGATTCCGATCCTGAGATCCTACAAGGAGGATTTTTTTCAACGTACATTTATCTCGTAATGAGCATAACCACAAGATTACCCAAATCACAAAAGCAACATCACCATCACATATCCACTAATATAATCGTTTGAGTACAATCGAAAGGGAAATACATATATAAAATAAATCGAAGCTCCAAAAGATCGCTGCACGCTCCATGCTCAATGCTATCGCAACCTAACATCACTTACACGCATCTGTCGTGCATAAGCTTATGTAAAGCTTAGTGAGTGGTGTAAGTGTGTGCATAAGGTAAGTACCAAGTATTCAATGCAATGACATAATCATACAAAGTTGAAATAAGCGCAAGGTTATGAATCATACGTTATCGAGTAAGCGAAAATATCGACAAGTCCATGAGTCGACAATCTGACTCGGCAATACAGATCAACTATATAAATGAAGAACAATATCAGAATACACGATACGATCAACTATACAAATGAAGAACATTATCAGAATACACGATACATATCAACTATACAAATGAAGAGTCAAAGAGAGTCAAATATCATATGCCGAGAGTACAATGTAATATGTAAATCCCGCTAAGTCCGTCTAAGTCATATAAGTGCAAAAACATAGTAACCCAAAATGCTAACTACTGCGGATGCAATGCAATATGTAGTACGAATGAAATGACCAAGCCGAAGTCTGTGAAGTCGGGATGGTTGTACGTAGTATCGCAAGCTAGGGGTCTATCACGAAGGGCTTCTATCCAAACCAGTCCCATACCTAAATTTAGATAGTCGAACACAATATGGTAACTCCTGATCTCATGTTAGTCGTGCGCCCAACCGAAATCCTGGCCATGCGAAGGTACACAATAATTAGTGCGCACCACCACCGAGTGGATAGTGAATGAAATGGATGTATGAGTATGCAACTCCTACTCAATAAGTCCACATATCGATCGGTTCCTCTTTGGAAAATCACCGAGGTCTATTACACTCCAAACCGATTGCCGCCCCATCGCGCGCAACAAGGTGAGTGGAAGAGACCTCACTATCCACTCGCCAATATCAGGCCCCGCTTGTCGATAGCGGACCCATTCCTCGAGCCGGTCGAATCA
Organism: Magnolia sinica; assembly: GCF_029962835.1. NCBI lineage: Eukaryota > Viridiplantae > Streptophyta > Magnoliopsida > Magnoliales > Magnoliaceae > Magnolia > Magnolia sinica. The sequence continues at coordinate 89,315,397 of NC_080580.1, forward strand.
CCTAGCATTGCCCCCTCCTCTCGGGCGAGTAAGGCCGCACCCCTTCTAACCGACCACGAAACAGTGGGAGACGCGGCCTAACGTATACGGCCCTCATACGCTCATGCATCCACTCGGCCTAAACGTTGGAGCAACCTCTCGGAATTAAGAGGGTTTAGGGACTTGCACCCAGGGATATCTATAGCACCCCATGTAGAATGAATTTCCGGTGTCCCATCCGGCCATCCACGAAATATCTGTGGAGGCTACGGCCCGATGTCGCTAGGGCGTACGGTAATCACAACACATAATGCACGATGCATGAGTCATACAATCCAGTCATGCATTAATTCTCGCGCATACCGTGTACTCATGTGAGACAATCTCTACCTATTAGGGAGTCTCATAACAAAGATGTCTAATGTCATATGTAATGGTCAACCATATCTCATAACAAACATGTAGATGATGCGTATGGGCATGTATTGTGATGCTATGTTGTCACACACTCATAATCGGTATCAATAACTCGCAAATCATAATCGGCCTCGACAATGTGGACATTTAACCAACATTACCCCCAAGGAGTGGCCTACATATAACCTAATATATAGTGGACCCATGGCCTCACAAAGGGCCTGATATACAACACCATGGGCCTCATTCAAGAGCTTAATACACATCACAATGGGCTCCATCGCTTGGCCCTCAAATGTATCACAATGGGCCTCATCACATAAGCCTCATATACATCACATAGGTCACGATAATCGGCCTTAGCAATCGAAATCGGTCTCGACAATCAAAATCGGCCTCAATACTTGGCCTTGACAATCAGATTCGGCCTATACAATCGGCCTCGACAAATCGAAATCGTCATTCAGAATCGGCAGTCGGTCACGATAATCGGATCGATCGATAATCAAAATCGGCAAATCGGTCATGACAATCGGCCTCGATGAGAAAGGGTCGAACAAGGCCTAAGGGAAGGTTACAATGTGGACATCCAACCATCATTGCCCATCAATGTGGACATCTAACCAACATTGCTCCCAAGGATTGGCCCACATAAAAGATTCATACACAACGTAGCGGCCACACATTCATCACATTGGGCTTCGCCCATGGGCCTCAAATACATTGCAATGGGCCACAACCCATGGGCCTCGAATACACACTAGGTGGGCCCTGCACATGGGCCTCAAATACATAACATGTGGGCCGCAACCTATGGGCCTCAAATACAACAAGTGGGCTGCAACAATGTGTTGCACTAATGGGCCATAAAATATATCAAGGTGGGCCTGACGAATGGGCCATAAGATACATCAAGGTGGGCCCGACGAATGGGGCTTGGATTACATCTAAAAATCATTTCAATAGTTGTATGTGCAATATGTATATCACTGTACACTATCATTCAATGGGGCACAGGCCCACTAATGATGATCAGCACTGTTCAAATATTGCCCAGGTAAATCAGCACCATCCAAACATTTCCCATGTAATTTGGCACCATCCAAACATTGTTCAGTGCCATCCAGCACTGTCTGAACGGTGAGGATGAAACAAATACATTACGTGGGCCGTAAGGTGGATGGACGGTTTGGGTCCAACATATACAATACGTGAGAGGGTCCCACCGTCCCAAACAATGGATGGTGTGGATAGAACATAAACACCAGGGTGGCCCATCCCTGATGGATGGACGGTATGGATGAAATCCATACATCAGCTGGGTTCCACCGTCCAACCATCTGGACAGTGTACAAACACCAGCCAATCCCCTCCAATCAGGTGGGTTTCCAAGTGGGGCCCACCTTATGTATTATATAATATAATATATACATATATAGATATTATATATACATATATATTATCTCTTCTTTTGAATCTGCCACGTCCAGGGATATATATACAGCAGATATATATCATATATACATATATTATATAATATAATATTATAATATAAAATAGGTGAGAGGTATGCCACCGTCCCACCGTACAGTAATTGGACGGTGAGGATGCAACACATTCATCATGGTAGGCCCCACATCTAGGTAATGGACTGTGTGGATGAAACAGATGGACGGCGTGGGATGAACTACAAAAACCATGTGGGCCACGTCCACGGAACCTACTGACAGCCGTACAACAGCTTTGAGCTGCGTGGACCCACAACTTGCTGACGAAATTTGCAGTGGGTCCCACCATCAGACAGCTCGAATGGTTTGGATTAAAAATTGATGGACGGTGTGTACAAGCACGTACATCAGAAGGGGCCCCACCGTCCAAGGTCTGGACGGTGTGGCAAAACACTTGCATCAGAATAGTGCCACGTGTGCACTCAACACGTCATCAAGTGGCCCCACATTCCATGCAAAGAACAGGTGGTGTTCAACGTACATCACAATAACACCCCACCATTGCTGCTGGACGGTGCAAGATCAGGCCATCCACCAAGTAAGCTCCACACGCGTGGATGCAAGGCATCCACCAAGGTGGGTCCCACCCTATGAATGGACGGCAGGGTTAACAGATACATCACGGTGGCCCCTGCACAGACGGTGCAAATGAAATCCATACAACATGGTGGGCTATTCCACCATCTATACACAGTGTAATTAAAATACATACGTCCTGCGGTGTCCCACGCCCACGGACTGGACGTGAGGTGTCCCGCAACCACCGTCCAGATGATGGATGGTCTGGATGGCGTGGATATAAAGCATACTAGAACTAGGCTAAGATGAAATCTAAACCAAATAGAATTTAAGGAGTAATTGTGGAGTAATTATCTAATAACTTAAGAAATTCAGAGGAAGAAAAACTAGGGATTCAGAGGATCCACTTGTAGGGATCAGGGAGATCTTATACCTGCTTTAGAAATCATAGAAATTAACTAGACTTCCTTTGATATAGTTTTCAAGAGGTGAAAGGTATATGAATTAGAATGGATTCCATCATCAAACCATGCCTAGGAGACAAAGCAAACAACAGAATTAAACTAATTACCAACCAATCAATAATGCATGAAAGTTAGGAAGGGTACTATCATCCAACCATGCCCAGGAGACGATGGTGAACAACAGGGCCTCCTGACGTCATAAACATCAAAAGGGAAAAAAATACTCAAAGCCATTGCAAACCCATTGTAATTTCAGTCACAACAGACCATTAAAGACTAAGAAAAATATTCCTTTAATAATCAACTAAATCAAATTCAGTTTATGAATTAAAGGCACAAAGCAGAATCTCCCATCTCGCTACAGGCTTCACCTCTTAGCCCTAGCTAAGAGGTTTAGCCACACATGAATGGGCTAAAAATAAACAAAAGAAATATAAAGGAAAAGAAGAAAACCGGCTGCCTCTGTCTCTCTCTCACGTTCCAGCCACGTCCCAGCCTCTTCTGATGCCCAAAGCTTCCCTTTTCCAGATGCCTCCACGGCTGCTCATGTTCCAAAGATTGGATGATCCCCTTTCTCCCTCTTCATGTTCCCTTTTATAGACAAAAGAAAAACTAGGCCAGTGGGATGGAGTGCGTCCCCAGAGGCGTGAGTCGGTGGCCTCTTTTACGCAGAAGAGTCTGCATGCGAAAGGAAACCAACTCACTTGCGTTTGGCCCGATCTTGGGACGATGGAGCAGCTGAGTTTGAGATCTGAGCCGTTCAGACTCCTTGGTGATGGAAGGCGGCCCCATTGGAAGACTTTGAACGGTTCAGATCAACGAACCGACCATGATCTTGATCGTGGAACGGCCTGGAAGTCCCGGTTTTTCCGGACGCGGAAAACAGAGTCTGCGCAAGGATGGGGTCGCTGTTGAAGTCGGTGGGGCCCACTTCGATCTTATTTTGAGAAATCCATTCCGTCCACCGGATTACTCTCGAAATTTCGGTCAGAAATGACTGCTTTTGGATTGCTTTTAATGCGGTCCACTGAATTTTTCATTTTACCGTCCATCTTCCGTTCCACTGAGATCTTCACACAACTGCTTGCAAGGTGGCAAACGGACACCTATATGTTGGTCTTGGCCGTCCAAAGGATCGAATAGACGGTCCAAATCTACAGTTTGAACAATGTATGGGCCCCACAACTCAAAATTGGATGGAGCTCTGTTTGCGCGCTGGCGAGAATTTGAATTGGAGAGGGAGACGTCCCTGTCTTGCCATGCACGTCTTAGTGCAAAAAGTGTACTATGTACACTGTATGGTGATTATGAGAAATCCACACCATCCATCTTGTTCCTCATTTCATTTGAGCCGTGGGGCCGAGTTAAAGAGTATCCGGACAGCGGGTGGGCCCTAAATCAGGGTTTTATGGACTGATCTGTTAGTTCAGCCACTTTTACGAGGATCCAATGGCTGAAATTTGACGTGTACGGTTGGTTTTTGGTCCTCGAACCATGTATAAAGTTTCGAGCCAAACAGATGATGGAAACCCAGTGATCTTGCATTCTGGCTGACTTTTAAGCCGCTTGAGCTTCAGTTTCTCAATTTTCGTGGATCCCTGGCGTGTAATTCCGTTGATCTTGGTCCACTGGAGTCCGTCCCTTGCCTTGGTGCATTCTGAACGTTAAATCCGTGCTTTTAGCATCCCGATCCAGTCTCAGCTCGCAATTCCACCTTGCAATACAAACATGATTAAAATGGGCTATTCAACGGTACCATGTTTATAAATCCAGGCAATAACTGGGTCTGATATGCAATATTCGACCCTCAACAAACTCGGGACTTGGTGTATGGAAGTCGAGTGCCGAATTCGGGGCATCACGGAAGCTGCTGGATGGCGTGGATATAAAGCATACCTAATGTGGGTCCCATATGTACGCCAGGGGGTGGTACACACGTGTGAACGGAAGGACGGACAATGTGGACGCAGAATACAGACATCCAAGGTGGGCCACGTCCCTACTGGACGTCCATTTGATGGACGGTCTGGGTACAAAACATATGTCATGCTAGGGTCCACGTCCAGCCCCGCCTGGATGGTGGAGGCCAGGACAAAATACATACATCTCATGGGCCCCATGGACTAGGCAGTCATGGGTACAACACATGCGTCAGTGGGCTCCACCATGCTGATGGATGGCTGGGATAAAAATACATGCATCTGGTGGGTCCAGCACCATACCAGGGTTGCTCAACGGTGTGGATTCAACACACACGATTGGTGGGTCCCACGTCCAGCACCATCTTTCAAGGTGGGTCCACGTTCCAACACCAAAAGAGAATGAGAGAGAGAAATAGAGAAAAAGGAGGAAAGATCGGTGGAAATAGGAGGGACCCCGCTACTATGGGCCCCTCTATACAACACATACATCAAGATGGGTCCCACATGTGTGGGCCTTCGAATCATAAATCAAGTAATAAAATCACCCACCTAAGATCTCTTTTCTTTCTTCCGCCAATGCGATCTAGAGCTCGAATGGGTGTGATTCAACGGTTGAGATCGGCTTTGAAGGATTGGCTTAGATGGTAGGGAGTGGGCCACACAAAGCTCCTCCCATGGAGAGCCATGGACGTGGGGTGCTCTCATGGTGCTTGGGAGAGAAAAATGAGAGAGAGATGAGAGAGAGAGAGGATGTAAGAAAAAGAGGGATGGGTGAGTGATGGGGTGAGTGATGGGTGAGTGATGGGTGTACTTGAAAAGGGATGGGTGGAGAGAGGGAGAGTTGACTTTGGGTTGCTTTTTGGGTAAGGTGACATGTACTTGATTGATTTGACCTATTGTAGAGATTCTCTCGGTATTGCAACGCGCGCCGTTTTCCTCGAACTGAACGCGGGCCCACATCTCCTGGACCGGGTCTCGCCTTGGCGCGTAATATGCGGCGTCAGAACCGCGGCGACGGCGCGGTCGCAAGGGTATAAGTTTCGAGTCGATCCGACTCTGATATACGGGACACGACTCATGATCGGGCGCAAACGCCGATACTAGATCGCGGGTCGCCGAATTCGACTGAGAGGACCGTGGAGGCTTATAGAACAGTACGGTTAGGCTTCTGAATTAAGATGGTGGCCCACCGAATTTCGTCCGCGAGTCTCTGTTTGTCAATTCGCAGTGTGCGATTCGAATTTCTGAATCCGTTCGGGATTATGCGGGATAGTGCTTTTTGAAATCTTTTTCTGATTCGGTACAAAGCAGGCGTACTTCTGCTGTGTACACAAGCTACATGAAGTGGGGCCTACCTTGATGAGTAGGAGAAATCTGTTCCGTCCATCCGGTTTCTCCATCTAATTTAAGTGGTTGAGTCCAAAATTTGAAGCATATCCAGCAATCATGTGGCCTAAAATTTAATGGTTGATCTGTCCACTGGCGGCTTTTGCGATTCTTGAGCATTAAATCCATTCTTTTAGCATTCTTTTCAATCCAAGCTCTTAAATGATCTTTCATTCTTGACTTCCTGAGGGCTACTTGAGCATCATTTTCTCGATCTTCTTGGATCCTTAGTGTGCAAATCTGCCGATCTTGGTCCCCTGGAGTCCGTCCCTTGCCTTTCAGACCGTTAAATCCATGCTTTTAGTACCCTTTTCCAGTCCAGACTCGTAGATACGCCCTGCATCACAAACATGATTAAATCAGCCCTTAAACGGAATTATGCTTGTAGATCCAAGTAATAATTGGGGTCTAATATGCAATATTTGACCCTCAACACAACATGCATGGATTCCCACACCTCAGTAACTATAAATCTGCTATGATCATAACCCTTGGAGATGGTTATCAAGATCGTGTATTTAGGTTGGAAGTTCTTCTCTTATTTAACATACGAATTCACTGAAATCGTGGCCTTTGATGCAGTAACAGTAAAGCAAGGCGCACCATTGCAGGGACGGGCAATTCTAATACCCCCAATCAGCACACTTTTCTTTTATTAAGGCCACGTGGCAGAAGATAAGCATGCTTATCATGTTTACCCAAAGTGACCATGATCACTTGATTTTCCAGGTTAGTGAAAGTATCATTGAAAAATCAATTAAAATGCTCAAAAAATGGATTAGTGGAAAGTAACACTCTTGTAAGCGTAAGGGGTGGGTGTAAATGGTGGATTCATTTCTTGAATAGGGAGTTATTTTGATACTCTAGCAGGTCTGATGCTTGATACTCAGGCTCAGAGATTATACACGTGGCTTATATTAACTCAAAGTAAACTGACTAAATTGTGCAACCCACTGGTGCTAAGTTGGTCCCAAAATCAGATCGGTTGAATAATCCTAACCTCAGGCCTGCGGACACTTGTTTGTTGAAATAGGACCATTGGATATTTTTCATTTTTGGTTGTCCAATAAATGTCCATGAATTTTACAGTCAGATAATGATGCAGGCTTCACACGGGTGGGGCCCGCCTCACATGAGCCACCTACCCCAAGTGTGCTCCGGCATCCCACAGGCCACCCCACTCGAGTCTGGTGTGAAAATGCTACTCCATTAATCAACGCTCCGATGCCAATTTGATGCAGTACAATTAACCAATTGTTCTAAAAGCGTGAATTGATAGAGCATGGCGAATCAATCCATTTATCTCAAAGCCTAAGCCCCACATCCTATGGGTTAGGACCTCGGCCGAACCCCCTTCATGGGTCCCACTTCACATGGGTTCCACTTCACACAAGCCACCTGCTTCACATGGGTGGGGCCTACCTCACACGGGCCGCCCACACCAAGTGTGCCTTGCATCGCACAAGTCACCCCACTCATGTATGGTGTGAAAATGCCCGTGCATTAGATAATCAGATACGCATAATTTTGGTTCACGATACATTGAAACTGGGACCCATAATTTTACAGTTTATTTTGAACTACCTGATGTGCATATGCAATTTCAAGTATTTTCTAAATGCCTGTGTATCATCCATCACACTCTGCTAGAGTATCAAAGTTTTTCTCTTCTAAAAAGATAACAAGTGAACAATGGGTGCTTCCGCGACATGGTCTTTAACAGCGGTTACGGATTGCGGACCAAAACTGCTATGACTCGCCCTGACTCAGTTCCATTTTGGTCTAGTGACTCATTGCAGACCAAAATCGAGACAATGACCTGAGTCAACTCAGTTTTGGACTCGGGAACTTTTGGAAGGAAAAGAAAGAAAAATTCTCATCAGTGCAAAACTCTTCCGTACGAATTGGATGCAGCTCATGTAGCTATTTTCCAGCACTTGAAAAAGGCATAAAGCATCAGAGCCGTTTGTTTGCATCCATCACCCCATTAAATTCTACTAAGGTCGAATGGACGTCCATGGAAGATTGCGGCAGCAAAATCCGTAAGTTTTTAGTACATATTTCTATATATTCATGGTGTAGTTGAATGTGATTGATGAAAAAGGCAATTTAATGCTAATAAGAGTTCCTATTTATTTTTATCATTTTTCTTGAAATGATTTTACTTGTTATAGAATGATTTTTCATGGACTGATTTTGGATCAATCTTATATTTGTTTTTTCTCTTCGTTTATGTTTGTGTGACCTTATGAACAGATTTGAGGGAGAAAAAACATTATGGTGGGCCCTATGAATGTTTTAACAGTGGGAATCATTGTCCCCACTGCTATTTGTGATGTGGTCCACTTGAGATTTGGATATGACTCATTTTTGGGCGCATGCTCCAAAATGATCTCGCCAAATGTATGAACGGTGTAGATGTAATAAATATATCATAATGGGGCCCATAGAACGTTGATCTTCTGCCGGACTTTTCTGTGTGCCCCCACATACATACACCAGCGAGGTTGCTGGTGTGCGGTACAACAGCTAATCCACTGGATTGAATTACACTGAGTGGAATTACAGGATATGTGACAGATTTTCAATTCTGAAAGTTGGGGACGAAGGTGAAGTGATCCAGACCATTGGTTTGTTGTGTTCCGCTATGTATTGGCTATGCCTTGAGAATTTCTTCAGTTGAAATTAAAACATGGCCTACGAATAGATGGTTCAAGGAGAGAAATCAAACAATGGTGCAGATTCAACCTGGAAAGGTCCTGATGTTGCTGGCTGGGATCTTTCAATCTTGGAGGTTTTTGGGCTTGCTCTATCAGAGGTGGAACTGATCAAGGGACTAATGGTCTGGTTTATCGAACTGTGGGGCCCTTATCTGAATTCAAAAACCGTGTATGTTTTGCAAAGATGAGGGCGGCATATGCTCCATTCACAGTAGGATTCGACAGGTCAACGGTTTGGATCATCAAACCGTGGGCCCCACTTTCCAGAATTGAGAAAGCGTGTGCTATGCAAAGATAAAGGGCCACATATCATACTAGTTTCGCTGGAGGGTTCTATTTTTGACTGATTGATAACTTTCGATTTGCGCACGTGTGGATCCAAAAGCTATTGATCTGTTGGCCCAAGCCCCATAATCGCTAAATTGGAAGATCCTGGCCGTCCGAACATTGGCCTTTTTTCCATTGAATGTTAGAGTATGCTAATTCAATTCAACGGTGCATCTAATCCCGTGGTTTCCATCCCATGGCTCACTGGTAGACAGTCCGTTTCTACCATCGGGTCATGGGTTCGTGTGCTATGTGGCGCGTGTCTAAAGAAAGAAAAACGAAAAAAAAAAAAATCCCGAGAAAAAGGTCGGTTGCTCTCGGAACGTCACTTCAATCCAACGGCCAAGTTTTTTTACACAACTAGGTCCAATGAACAATCCGATCCATCTATTTGTTACGACTCACGGTGAATTGATAATGCCAAATAAGTGATGGGGTAGTCCTACGATTTACCACTGACAGTGACAGTGACCTATAAAAATTTGGGTTGTGTTGTACGGCAACCACTTGCTGAGCATCGCCGAGGTCGAATTAGCTTATTAACAAGATGGTCTGAGTGTTGCCTGCAATTCTTATATTTAAATAACTCTTTTGGTTAGAAGCTTTTATTCTTTCCAAAATATAACAAATCCTTAAATCACCATTCACAGGATTTTGGTCAATTTTATTCATTATTTGCCATTAATCTGAGGGGACTCCTCGCTCTAATACCAACGCAGGGATGAATGTGATAAGGTCGATCAATCTTCCTCAAGGAGATAATTACTCCAAGTCCACAGAGCTTCTCTGAGAAGCTGAACTCCTCACAACGTGGGAAGAAGTTTCATAATCAAACTCCATGAAAAACGTGACTTAATAAAAATGATAAACTTATTTTTTATTGACATTCATGATTTCTACTGGACTTCTTTAAAAACGTGACTTGTAAATTTTCATTTTCTATTGCGTTCTTTGACTCGGTGTAAGATTAATGGACGTCATGAAAACCTGCCGAGCTGGATCATGAGCCGTCCAATCCTGTGAATAAGGAAGACTGAATCAATATCCCAGGACAGTGGCGAAGAGCGCCACCAGGAACATTTTCTTGGAGATCCCGAACGCCTCCTCGATTGCATTCATTTTCTGGGCTTTCCGCACCAGCCCGATCGCCGGAAAGGTGTCCTTCTGCGTGATGTTGTAGCTGTAGAAGGCAATGTTAAGGAGGAACCATCTCATGAATGTTCCAAAGAAACTGATATCAAGGAAGAACCATGTCATGGATATTCCAATCAGGTAGGGCCAGTAGCAAGCCACGAACTCCTTGCAGACCAACACATACGATTTTCTCATCCCGGTTTCAACTTCAGTAGCCTGTATATCGCTCTCAAGGACCTTCTCCATGTCAGCCACCGCCTTCTTATCGTCCCCCTTTCCAATGAACCGGTCTGTCTCCGGCATCTTCATCCGCCAATAGTATGTCAGAACAGCTGGAATCGCCCCTAACAAGAGAACAATCCGCCAGACGAAATCACCTTCCAGCTGTGTCAACAGTACGTGGTTGGTAACAAAGCTTAGTGGTGGGTAGTACACACAAAATGCCATGGAGACGCACATCGCGACGGACCCCGTCACCATAATCCCAGTTCCTTGCATCGCGCTTATGGCAGCAATCAACCCACCCTGCATCTTTTGGTTGGTGTACTCCGACACGATGACAGCCGATAGGAGGTAGTCACCACCAATGCCGAATCCAAGCCAGAAGCGGAAGAAGCATAGACAGCTCATTGCGGTCTTGGCGGTGGACCCCATTGTGAAGGCGGATGCGATCGCAGATCCAACCATCGTAACGAGCTTGATACCGTACACCTTCTTCCTCCCAAGCTTGTCTCCAAGCCACCAGAAAAACAGCTGGCCGGCGAGTGTCCCACACAGCGCTACGCCGGAGATTGCATTGTTGACATTGTCTGGCAGGGTCCCTGGATTTTGGATCGTTGGATTGTAGTAGTAGAGGCGGCCTATCTTCTTAATGACGGCTGTGATGCTGAAGAGGTAGTAGGCGTTGGTGAAGAACCCCATCCCGGCGATCTGTGTGAAATGGTAGAGCTGGGCCTTTTCATTGTCGAGCGCCGAGAAGACGGCGATCATACCTTGTGGTAGTAACATTGCTAACCAATCTCAACCGTCCGATCGTCCGACTGAGCGTCGCCAAATGGGTGTTGAGGATTGTGTGTTAGAGATGGAATGGTGGTGTTGCATAGGGCGGGTTTCTGTTTTATCTGGATTGCGTATGGGAGAGGAGTGGCTAAATCCACACGTGTTGGAGACATACACATCTCCACACGAGTGCATCTGTCTCTCTGTTATACATTTGTGAGATCTTAGCTCTTAATCAGGTGATCTACAATATTGTTTAGATCTTCTGGAATAAAATTCAGGTCATTTTATAACTAAGTGGGCCATATTATATTGAAAAAAAATGAATGGCTACAAAGAAGGAAATTTCAACCGTCAAATTACTTTGCAACTTGTGGCCCACTTGAAGAAATGAATAGTTTTGAGTTTTCAGAAAGAAGAACTAAGGATTATTTTCAACCTTATGAAAAAATCAGATCTCATACACGTAAAAATCAGATCTCATACACGTGTCTCATATTTGCACGCGTGACCACATATGGATGATACGGCATATACCGTCGCGTGTGGAATTAGCGAACTTGGTGTTTGGAAGTTCTGGCTGTGATTTAAACAAGAAATTCACTTTGGAAGTAACGGCTTTTTTGAAAAGTCGTTACCAACAAGAAAATGGTCTTTAGGACGCGGATTTCCTGCTATGTGGGGCCCACCGTGATGTTTATGGGAAATCCACCCCGTCCATTGGTTTTTTATTTTTTTCCAGATCATGTAAGGACATAGACCCAAAATGACCCAAATCCAAATATCAAGTGGCTCGTACGGCAGAGGATTGAACGTCTACAGTTGAAACATGCGTGGACCACATAAGTTATAAAATCAGGCTATTTTTTGTGTTTCCAGTTCATACTAATAGTAATGACCATATGAACGGTATGGATGGTATATAAACATCATAGAGGACCCAGCGAGATTTCAACGGTAGGAATTTACCTGCACAGGGTTTTCAAGACGTGCAGCCTAGATGAGTTGGTAGGGGTAGTATAGTGTATGCGAGTGATCCAGGTCCAAGCCTTGGAATAGTGTTGCCTTTCAAAGAAACGGGACACTGTGGAGCCCACCGTAATTTATGTTTTTTAATCACACCGTTCATCCGTTTTGACAGTTCATTTTAAGGCATGAGCCTAAAATGAGCTGGCAAAACGAAACAACGGTGTGGATAAAACACACACATCACAGTGGACCCTACAGAGTCTGATCATCAGGGATATCAGTGATGTTGGGGTTACCACGCAATCCGCTTGGATGGGGGACCATGGATCAGTGATCGAGACCGTTGATCTGACTAGGCAAATAGCATCATAAGTTCCTGCCCTTCAGACAATTCCCATGTACATGTGGGATTATGGATCAGTGATCCAGATCGTTGATCTGGCTAGGCAAACAGCTGATGGTAACTGCCTCAGAAATCTTCAACATCGGAAGTACTTATCATTCTATGTGTAATTTGAATTACGTATATTCCACATATGCAATTTCTAAGTAATTTCTAAGTGCATGTGTATCATCCATCACACTCTGCCAGAGTATCAAAGTTTCTCTCCTCTAAAAAAGATTACAAGCGATCTGAGTATGGTACATTCATGATAGGGGACCATCAGATCAATGGCTTTGATGAACCAACCATGGGCCACACACCAGGGAAATTACCACATTATTATTATTATTATTATTTTCTTGTTAGGAGCATTTGGTTGTACCAAATATCATGAAATTTCGTGAAGTCGTGTTTGCAAACACGACTTCCACAGTAGATAATTCAAAATCAAACAACGTGCGGAAAAACAAAGATGCATGGATGCATACCATACTCCAAACTGCAGTATTGTTGGGGTGGTTTTTCTATTATGTTCATCGCATTTACTTCAAATCTGAACCGTCCAATAGTGGGACCGACTGTAGATTGGTCATAAACAGAAAATCAGATTGATCAGATAATCCCACTTACGTTTAATTAATAGATGTTGATTTGTTGAATTTGGGAACCCATTAGATGCCTCATCATCAGGCACGCTAGAATCATACTTTTTTTTTTGTAATTTTTGGCTCCGGCCCACTGTCTTACCACCTCCTTTTTTTTTTTATTTTACACACGCACACACACCCCACACACTCACGCTAGTGGAATTTCACCACCTATGGATACTTGAACCCTTGACCGGGTGTTGAAACTCCTGAGAGTCTACCACCCAAGCAAGCCACTCCTGTCTTAGCACCCTTAAATCAATGCCATTAACTTAAACCATTTCCACTATAGGGTAGATCTCAGCCATTGAATTCCTCTCATTCTCCTCCCTCCCACCGCCGAGATCCTTGTCCTCACCCGAGATCTCCTCGAGCGATCGGCCGTTGGTCTCCGGCAACATGAAAGTGAACAGACATCCGATGAAATTCACCACCCGGTTGATCTTATCATCGTTCTTGTCCACATGGAGTACTGTGCATCTCTAGACGACGAAGGCACTGATAATGGCCCTCGCCTTCCCAGCAGTTGCCGATATCCCATGACAGGTGGACCAGAGCCTCGCCAGGAACAGCTCAGCCAGCAGGATGAATGTTGTGCTGTGAGGCCCAAAATTCGCAAAGAAGAAGGTAAGCCCATAGAACACCATGAACTGGAATATGTTTTCTTCGCAAAATCCCGACAGGGATTGTCCGTCGCAAGAATTGCCCCTTACCTCACTGTACTGGAATCCAACAACTGCCATGAAAATGGACATCATGAGAAACCCGCCAATCTGGATCGCAAACTGTCCAATCTGATCAATAAGGAAGACAGTAAACCAGTCGCCCGGGACAGTGGCGAAGAGCGCCACCAAGAACATGGCCCTAGAGATCTTATACACCTCAATTGCATTCATTTTCTGAGCTTCTGGCAGTAGCCCCATAATTGGGTATTTCATGTGGTATGGTCCATTTGAGGTTTGGATCTGCCTATTTTTGGGCTCATGCAAAATGGATGGATTGCATGGATAAAACACCATACATCATGGTAGGGCTCACAGCTTTGACACCGGCTAGCTAGTTGGTGTCCAGGTCACCATCCAAACCACGTCCCCGTGATACACGCTATGTGAGGCCCATTTCTGCAACACTTATTCAACTGCACGGAAAAGTTATTCACGTGCCTGGAAACTTGGTTCACATCATGCATGGAAGTTATTCATCTTACTATGGGGCCGACTGTGTTGTTTGTATGCCTTCTGACAAGCGTATCTGGTGAGCCCTGCCATGATGATCAGCTTGACCCGAAAGTCAAGTCGGTTCCAATCATCACATGGGCTACAGGTCTGGAGGTTTTTTTTTTTTTTTTTGGTGTATTGTAGTTTTCTAAGGTGGCCCACCTGATGGATAGACTAGCTAGACTTTTGGGTCATCTGGTAGATATGGTTGTCACTACACCAAAAAGGCCATTCAGGAACGGGTACTTTTTTGGTTTTGAAACGGTTTAAAACTGTATCAAATGTGGAACTATTTTATACCTTTCTAGAACCAACACGTGACTAATTCCAACCCCAATCCTAACCCTCCCAGCCCTCTCGCCAGATCTCTCCCTTTCTCCCACTCCCTATTCCTGACCCTCCCTCTCGATCTCTCTCCCTCTTGATGTAGGGCTTTCGAGGATCGATTCGAAGGGAAAATCCTTGGTGGAGAAGGATCTATGGTTCTTTGAGAGGATCAAGTCTCGATAAAAATCGGAAAATCTCCAGATTTAGGGTCTCCGGAGTGAAAGGGATATTCTTCCCCACCGCTAAGGATCGTTAGTGGAGATAATGCAGCCGATGTTGTCAATGATCCTCCGAGTGTTGTCGGAGTAGTTTGTCAAAGGGATGGTGCGAATCTAGGGTTTGTAGAGAGGAGCACGAAGAGATCCCATGCCTCGGAAGAAAAATCTCCTGCTGCTGAGAAGGATCTAAGGTTTTCAAAATCGAAGGTGAATTCTTCTGAAAAATCCATGGATGCAGAGCTGCTGCAGGGAATTGACAATATCGGTGATGCTGATGCCACTGTTTCGAAGGGAAAATCTCCTGCAAAGGAGGATCTAAGGTTTTCAACGTCAAAGGCAGATTCTTTCGTACAATCTACTGCTTCAGAGTTGCTGGAGAGAATAAACAATGTTGAGGACGCAGATGCCGCCATTTCAAAGGGAAAATCTCTGGCAAAGAGTAATCTAGTATTGTCAAAATTGATGGGAGATTCCTCCATTGAAGTTGCAGCAAAAGATTTGGAAAATTTTCAAAAATCCACAGCTGCAGCAAAAGATTTGGAAAATTTTCAAAAATCCACAGCTGCAGTTTCACTGGAAGTTTCAAAGGGAAAATCTCTGGCAGAAAGGAATCCAGAGTTCTCAAAACCGTCAGGAGATTCTTTATTGGATCACAACAGTGGAGGTCTTCCCTTTAACTATGGGTTTCTGTTTAGGATTATTGCGAACACCTTCAATCACACTCCACTCTAATAGAAAAGCAATCTTTTTTTGCTTAAGCATATAAGTTATGTTAAAGTATCCAATATGATACAGGGAAGGACGTGATAAGGTCAATCACCATCTTCCTCAATTGATAAATACCTTAAATCCACAAGGCACTCTTGAATCCACAAGAGGTTTCTCGAATCCATGAGAGAAAATAAGAAATTTCTTAAGAAGTTTGTTGATTGAATGAATGATATAAAAAAAGAGTTTAACATCCTCTAAATAATCCTAAACAAATCTTAGAAATGTAATCAAAGAATTCCAATCAAATAAGAAAATAAACTTTGAAAAATATGTAAATTTCCACTGTCGATCGACCTGTCATCAAGTTGTCTAGTCTATAAGTTGAGACAACTAAAAACTATCCAGAGATTTAAATAGAAAATTCTGTAATTTTTGACCTGTTGATCTCAACTGTTTACCTGTCAAACAATATTTCGACATATTTAAACTAATAGAAATCAGCCAACAAGCAATCTGGAATAGTATCGGAGGACTTCCAAACAAGGAGAAAGAAGATGGTTGCAAGTTGCAACAAGGCCAACTGAAGTTCTTTTTTCTTCTTCTCTCTTCTGTTTAAAGAAGCCACTGTCTATGCCTACTTTCACAGATAAATGAATCCATTCTTCTACTTTTGATGATACATTAGTGCACAACTGGTATCACAGAAAAGGATTACAATCCCTATAAGGTAAATTCTTGGGCGTAAAAACTTCAGTTAGAAGATAACCACCAAACAAGAAAACATCTTTATTCTTTCAACCTACTTTTATTGCATTTGTATTTTTATCACTAATCCTAGAAATATATATTCATACAATAGACACACAACAATAATGTTCTTGCCACTACACGCCATCAACCTCACTAATTTTCATACACCCAATTATACGAGATCCGTCAGTTGACGAAATGTAAGTGCATGGAATGGCTTTAGAGAGAAGGAAGGCCCGCCAACAGATAGCTTCTGAGCCACGTGGTGCATGGTTGGCCGAAAGTTTGGATCCGGCCGAATGCATGCAAGGGCCATGGACACTGCAAATATGACTTCCTGTGCAACCTCTGCCATCGGATCGGAGAGACGTTGGTCCAACATATCCTTTAGCAGTGTATCTTCTCTATTTGGTGATG
Source organism: Magnolia sinica (assembly GCF_029962835.1). NCBI lineage: Eukaryota > Viridiplantae > Streptophyta > Magnoliopsida > Magnoliales > Magnoliaceae > Magnolia > Magnolia sinica. Next base: position 89,332,413 of record NC_080580.1, read on the forward strand.
ACAAAGTGGAGATGAGTTCCCCGGGATGCCTTCCCATCATCACTTCCAGTGCCACAACACCGAAGCTATAGACGTCACATTTCTCAGTCACCCTCATTGTATATGCAAGCTCTGCATGATAGAAGATTGTTCAATCAGATTCTTTAGTCTTTGCTAATCATTAATAGATAAACTCTTATCCATATATCAAACTAACCTGGTTTCTTAATCTAGGTTTCATATCTTCTAGGCTTTGGTGCTTGCTAATACCAAGGCATCTCTACAAACTGAGCATGTGCCAAGTAAGGTGTTTGGTACATCTGGGAGGAACATAAGATGGGCCAAACTCTCTGATGATTGGACTAGGAAGTCAGGATCGTCCACTCATTAGGCATGCCGCATGCATACATTGAATGCATATTGTTGGCCTTTTATTAATTATTATTTTTTTTTTCTCAAAATTGTCCATTGTTTTGATGTGGTGGTGGCCTTCCCGATAACAGGACAAGCTTAATCATTGTCGGGTCATCTGGATGGTTGGGCCTATTTTAATGTATGCCTCGGATTTCCTAGACACGTGAGAAGTAGGCATGTGTGAACTAGAGATTTTAATGGCGTGTATAGGTAATGTTGTATTTAACATAATTACTATCCAACCAATTGGTGGCCAACAAATGTACAGTTAAAAATGGTCAATGCCATAAATTTAATAGCTAATAAAATGTGGTGAAAGTTTCTTAAGATTTTCAAATATGAATTTTCTCATAATCCAGTTGCCTTAGATTGCCCCATTTGACAATAGTGTGCGTGGTAACTAATGCACAAATTTTATAGTAAATAATTTCAACAAAAAATAGAAAATGTTAAGAAAAATAAAGACTAATTTATGATAAAACTATTCAGTGTTGAGAATATATTAGTGACTAACCTGGAGCGATGTATCCATAAGTGCCTGCAAGCGTATTCCAATTGGACGAATCAGGTATCAACAATCGTGCAGTGCCAAAATCAGAAACACTAGCCTCAAGTTCTGAATTCAGCAGAACGTTGTTGCTTGATAGGTCTCGATGGACAATTGGCAGGGTGCAATCATGGTGCATGTAAGATAAAGCATGGGCCACACCTTTAACAATCTTCACCCTTAGAGTCCAGTCCAATTGTGCAGCTCCTTCATCATTGCTTAGGATATTTGCCAAGCTTCCCCTTTCCATGTACTCATAGACGAGAAACGAGCATCGAGCATGGCAGCAAAAGCCATAAAGCTTCACTATGTTGCGATGTCGGATTTCGGTTAATGCTTGTATCTCATTTCTAAAACTTCTTTGATCAGATTGATCCCCTCCTTCGAGTGAGTGAAGTTTTTTCACCGCTACTACTTGACCCAGTGGTAGATTTGCTTTGTAAACTTTTCCATACCCTCCAATTCCAATGGAGTATTTGTCATCAAAACCCTCTGTCGCCTCCACGATGTCTTCGAACACAGCAATCCCATCATAATTCCATAATGAAAATGGATTTCCGCTGCTCCTCTCAAGAACCACTTTCTTTATATTTCTTCTTCTTTGGTAATAAATGGAAGAAATGCCAATGATTACAAATAAAAGAAACAAGGCCACTGAGACAGGAAGAATAATGAGGATCACAACTCTGTGACCTTTCATCGCATCACCATGATTGATTGAAGAGGCATTGCAAGGTCGCAAACCTTGCACTTCACCACATAAGCCCTTATTATATATGAATGCCTCTGCAGGAGCCTTCTGAAAGCTTTTGCTGTTGGGAAGAGGACCTTCCAAGGCATTGTATGAAAAATCAATGGATTGCAAGCTGAACATCCCTTCAAAAGAAGGTGGAATGGAGCCTGACAACATGTTGTGGGAGAGATTTAACTTTTCCAACCGAATCAATTTCGTGAGTTGTGGTGATATTTGTCCATTGAGGGAGTTATGACTTAGATCTAGTAAGCCCTGTAGGTATACTAGGTTACCGATCTGAAAAGGAATGCTTCCATTTAAAACATTTTCGCTCAATTTCAGATATTGGAGTTTGAAGCAATCACCTAATTGAGGTGGTATTGGACCACTTAGGTGATTCATTGACAAGTCAAGAACCTCCAAATTGGATAGTTTTCCAATCTCTTGGGGTATCTGACCAGAAAGCTGGTTTTCATTTAAAGTTAAGTTGAACAAAGAAGTCAGCCTCCCAAATTCCTTTGGAATCTCGCCTACCAGCTGGTTTGAAGAAAGACCAAGCACACTTAGCTGCATCAACTGCCCTATCTCAGGAGGAATTCTACCGGTGATCATGTTCCCGGATAATTGTAGCTTTGTCAAATTTCGGCATTCTCCCCAATTTGGTGAGAGTTCACCAAACAACATGTTGTTGCTGACATCCATGAATGAGAGATGTGGGTATACACCAAAGGCTTCCGATACATTTGCAGCAAGTCGGTTTCCATTAAGTCGCACTCTTGTTAAGCTAGTGCAATTTCTGATGCTTTTTGGGATCTCACCAGTGAAATGGTTGCCAACAGCAGTGAAGGCTTGAAGAGATCCGCCCTGGCATAACTGAGGTAAATAGCCAGAGAGGCTGTTGCCATCCAAGTAGAGTTCAGAAAGATTTGTCATGTTTGTCATTTCTTGAGGCAAGGAACCAAATAATTGACAGTCAATAAGGGACAACCTAGTAAGCTTGGTCAAGTTTCCTAAAGTAGAAGGGATATAACCTGTTAGGATGTTATTGGACAGATCAAGTTCGTTGAGATTCATTAAATTCCCAAATTCTGGAGGAATAGAACCAGAAATTTGATTTCGAAAGAGGAAGAGGACTGTCAGCTTTGTTAAGTTCCCTAAAGTGGAAGGGATAGAACCTGTTAGAGTGTTATGGGACAGATCAAGATTTTCGAGATTCATTAAATTCCCAAATTGTGGAGGAATTGAACCAGAAATTTGATTTTGAAAGAGGGAGAAGACTGTCAGCTTTGTCAAGTTCCCTAAAGTGGAAGGGATAGAACCTGTTAGACTGTTATTGGACAGATCAAGATTTTCAAGATTCATTAAATTCCCAAATTGTGGAGGAATTGAACCAGAAATTTGATTGCTGTAGAGGAACAACAATGTAAGGTTTCTCAAATTACCCAAAGCAGGAGGGATCAGACCAGTCAGATTGTTTTGCCTCAATGTTAGCTTATTGAGACTCATTAAATTCCCAAGTTCTGGAGGAATAGAACCAGAAATTTGATTTTGAAAGAGGGAGAGGACTGTCAGCTTTGTCAACTTCCCTAAAGTGGAAGGGATAGAACCTGTTAGAATGTTCATGGACAGATCAAGATCGTTGAGATTCATTAAATTCCCAAGTTCTGGAGGAATAGAACCAGAAATTTGATTTTGAAAGAGGGAGAAGACTGTCAGCTTTGTCAAGTTCCCTAAAGTGGAAGGGATAGAACCTGTTAGACTGTTATTGGACAGATCAAGATTTTCAAGATTCATTAAATTCCCAAATTGTGGAGGAATTGAACCAGAAATTTGATTGCTGTAGAGGAACAACAGTGTAAGGTTTCTCAAATTACCCAAAGCAGGAGGGATCAGACCAGTCAGATTGTTTTGAAACACAGTCAACAGAACCAGATCTTGCAGATTCCCCACCTGTGGTGGAATGGAGCCAGAGATTCGATTTTGGTGCACGTACAAGCTGGAAAGCTTTGACAAGTTCCCTAAAGTGGAAGGGATGGAACCATCTAGGTGGTTAATGGACAAGTCTAGCACATTCAAATTCACAAGATTCCCTATATCTAGGGGTATTGATCCACTTATACTATTTGCAGACAGATTGAGCGATGTGAGTTTATAAAGAGCGCCAATATGAGCTGGGATGGTACCAGTGAGAGTGTTGTCACCGAGATTGAGATGAACGAGGTTTGGAAATGAGGGGAAGCTCAAGTTGTCGAGCTTACCTTGCAAGCCTGCACTCGGTAGGCTTATCTCTGTTACACTTCCAAGGCTGTTACATGAGATCCCAGTCCATTTGCATGGAGATAGGGTGTTGGTGCTGGCATTAGTAGCAGGAAGTGACCATGAGTGGAGAGCTTGTGCTGGTGAGAGGCTGGCTTTCCATTTCAGTAGAGCCTCTGCTTCTGGCAGTCCTGCTGTTGCAGATGATATTGTTGCATGGGAAGAAGAAAGAAAGGGTAGGAAAAAGAGGAGAAAAGCGAGGGAGAGAGATTTATGTTTGGCCATGGCTGTTGTTGCTTATGGTCTGTTACAAACTTATGATGGATATGGGTATTTATAGGAAAAGGTTGATACAAATGGCTTTGATTGCGCTGCCCATCTTATTTTTATGACTAGGAAAAACGAAAAAAAAAAAGAAGTATTGACTTGTTGTATACATTATTTTAAGGGTTTGGATGACGACTGTGCATTTGCACAGAGAATTAATGTCTAACAGAGCATTCTGGTTTTCTGATTTTCTATTTTCACAGCAGTGCTGATGTCACATATCTTCCTAACGCTGATATATGGTTTCTATCAGTAAAACAGAGTGGGGAATGCCAGTGCTACGCTGGGGAAGCGACCTACTTTAACTGAATGGGTGAACTTGTGATGTTTTTCTTATATTCACTCTGTCCATCCTTTTTTAAGATCCAAAATGCAAGTGGGCCACGTCACAAGAAATGGGCCACACCACAAGAAGCAGTGGTGATTGAAAAACCACCATCGAAAACTTCTTGTGGGCTACATAAGTTTCGGATCAGTCTGATATTAGTGTTTCCGTTCATCTGCATGGGAATCAACTTATTAACGATTTTAGATGGCATACAAGTCTTTGGAAAGTTTCAACGTGGGAATTTCTATTCCTGCTATTTCATGTGGTGTGGCTCTGAGTCTTTATCAATTTTAACATCACCTCCTAGCATGGGCTGGCACAAGGAATGGAGTAAAACTGACGTCACAGCTGCCCTCATAGAGCTTAAAGTCACATGTGATTCTCGTAACCCTGGGTTAGAGGGGAGCCGTGCGATTAGGGAGGGACTGGATGGTTTTGGACTTGTCTTCTGGATATAAAATAGTCTCTTTCTTTTTCTTTTCTTATTTTTTTTTTTTTTTTTGGGTGCTGTGAGATTTCTGGGAGTGGCCATTGCTCTGATGGATGGGTTTGGGCCGTGATTCTACTTTTCAAGATTCCTAGTGGAACCCTGGACTGGATAGGTTTGAGCCCTAATTCTACCTATCGAGGCAAGTCTTTGTCTCTCTTAGTTGGGTGCTGACAGATTTTGAGAGTTTTGGGCCCATGACTGGTTGTGTTTGGGCCCAGATTGTACTTTAAGAGTCAAGTATCCTCCTACTTTTGAGTCACGTCCCCACCTTTTCAGAGAGCTATTAGATTCCAAGGGCCTGTTTGGATGCACCCTCCAAGGGGGTGTTTGAGCCCTAAGAGCAGTTTTGTTCTAAACAGCAATTGATGATGTGACTTTGCAAAATCCCCTTCTTCTGCTTGACAAAATAGACACTATAAAACAAACTGAAAAAAAAAAAAAAATCTGTGAAAATGGATGAAAATGGACCTCAAAATCATCAAAGAAGTAGGCTGCCAAGAGCCAACTCATCCGAAAAAGCAGGTTTGGACCACCTTTTCCAAAAACCCCTATCGTGGAAGTGCATCCAAACGGGCCCTAAATCACCAGAGAAGAATCTGTTTTATGCATCCCTGTATCATTTTTTTTTTGTAGTGATGCAGTCAAGTATTGTAAAGCCCAGACAGTGATTATGAGATCCAACCCCTGCAATAGTTGCACGCAACAACTTGACCAGATCACCCAAAAATCCAATCCAGCTCATCCAACCATCAGGTAGACCATCTTATAAAACTATATTACACCAAAAAAAAAAACATCCAATTGCAGTCGGTCCCACACGGTAAGATGAAAAACTTTCAGTAAGTGAAGATGATGTGAACAAGCTTTGTCCACGTGAATAACTACTGCATAAGGTGTCGTAGAAATGGGCCCCATATGGTGTGTATCATGGAGATGCGGCTTGGTTAGTGACCTGATCACCAGCCAGCTAGCTGGTGTCAAAGCTCCATGGGTCCTACGGTGGACCCCATGGCTTTTTGCTTACACGGACTCATGTAACCGCAATTGTAGGAATGGGCCTCCCTACAACTCTGTTTTTACATGGCCCCACAACTTTTTGTTTACATGGTATCCTCAGCACCGGTTCTACACAATCCATAAAACACCTAAGAGCTGTGGGGCCCACCAGTTCTATATATAAAATCCACTCCATTCATGAAGTTCCATCCATGAGTCTTGGTTGTGATGCCAAAATAAAATAAATAAAAAATCAGAGTAGTGATCCACAACTCAAGTGGCCACCCCTATGGAATAATGGAAGGGATGCCAACCATAAGTCTGTATCTTTTGTCAAACCCATTATCCAAGTGTAACCAAGAGGCGTAAGGTGAATGTACAAAGACGGTCTGATAAAAAAACTCAGGTGGTCCATTCTCTATGTACTTTGAGGTTTTAGTAGAAGCTTAACATTGCTCCAATTGGGGCTAATATGAAATAATATTCTTTTGTAATTTCAAGTATGAAGACTAACTGGATGGATTTGGGCCCCGAATATACTTTTCAAGTCAGGTTTTCCCTCCTTTTAAAAGGAAAGTCTGTTTATTTTTTTATTTTTTATTTTTTTTGGTGCTAGCAGATTTCAAGGAGTTGAGTCCATTACTAGATGGGTTTGGGCTCAGATTCTACTTTAACAGTCAAGCCTGCCCCCACTTTTGAGTCACGCCCCTCTTTCTTAGGGAGCTACTAGATAGCAAAGGGGAGCGGATTAGGTGAGACGCTGGTCCACCAAGGTGGGTGAAACCCCTGACTGTGGGGCTCATAGTGATATATGTGCCTTAAATCTACACCATCCAACCATTTTGAAAGCTCATTTCAGGACATTAGTTCAAAAATGTACTAGATTCAGATCTTATGTAGATCATACCACATGAAACAGTAGTGATTGAATCCCCACCATTAAAGACTTCATGGGGTTACCGGAAGGTTTATTTGCCATCCAACCTGTTGATAAGGTCACAAAGATCTAGATGAAGAGACCACACAAATATCAGCTTTATCCAAAACTTTTGTGGCCCATGAGAAGTTTTTAATGGTTGATTATCACTGTTTCTTGTATTATGGTCCACCTGTGATTTAGATCTGCTTCGTACCATTGTTTCTGGTATTGTGGTCCACTTGAGATTTGGATCTGCTTCATTTCTTGGATCATATCCTGCCCATCTGGGTGGATCTAGGGTCTCACCTAATCCGCTCCGATTCCAAGGCCCACTTTGTATGCACACTCCCGAGGGGTGTGACTTTGCAAGATCCCCTCCTTCTGCTTGACAAACTAATTGCTATAAAACACTAAATTGGAAAAAACCAATTTAAGAAAGAGAGAGAGAAAATCATTCCAAAATCATCCATGCAGGCTACCAACACAACCGAAAAAGCAGGTTTGAACCCCTTTTCCAAGACCCTATTGAGGAAGTGGATCCAAACAGGCCCTAAATCACCAAAGAAGAATCTATTTTATGCATCCCTGTATCATTTTTTTAAAAGTGGTGTGCAGTCAAGTATTGTTAGGCCCAGGCAGTAGTTATGAGATCCAACCCCAACAATAGTTGCACCACGACCAACTTGACCTCGCTGGTCCAACCATCAGACGGGCCACCTTAGAAAACTATAATACACCACAAAAAACCTAAACCTGTAGTCCACCTAACGATTGGAACTGACTTGGACGGGCTCACTAAATGTGCTTGTGGGATGGTATACAAATAACATAGTCAGCCCCAAACAGTAAGATGAGTTACTTTCAGTAGGTGAAAACGTGTCTCCAACATGAAAAGTGTTTAGAAACATTAGGAGAATAACATGGTTCAGCCACATAGGACACTTACTATAAATAGAAAATCTATTGTTTGTAGAAAGTCATGAATTCTAGGAGTTTTAGTTGTAGTTTGATTTTGAAATCTCTCACATTGCTTAGTATCTCTATTTAAAGGGTTTTGAACTCGTTTATTTCATCAATCAATCAATTTATGAATTTATTAGAATTTATTTATATTTTCTTGCTCTCTTTCTCTGTGGATTCAAGAAGTCTCTGTGAGGAGTCCGGAGAAGCTACGTGGATTCGGAGTAGTTATCCTTGAGGAAGATGGCGATCGACCTCATCATGTTCATCCCTACGTCAATTGGTCTCAGAGCGACGACTCCCCTCGGGCCAATGGCAAAGGTATGAAGCAAAATCATGTGGACAGTCCGGATCATTTTTGCCTTCGATTGGGCTTTCTCTGGTCCATCTTTGCCATGAAAGTGTCTGCAACCCACTGTACACACACACACACACACATAGGGTGCTATGAGATTTCCAAGGTAGCTTTGGGCCAAAAGTTTACGTTTTTATAGTCAAGTCTCTTCTTTTGCAAAGAGCATCAGAATTCCAAGTAGGGGGGCCTTGATTCTACCTTTGCCATCGGCTCGAGGGGATTCCTCGCTTTGATACCAATTGACGCAAGGATGAACGTAATGAGGATAACTACTCCGAATCCACGGAGCTTCTCTGGACTCCTCACAGAGACTTCTCGAATCCACGAGGAAAGAAAGCAGAAAATAGAAATAAATTCTAAGAAATTCAAAATTGATTAATTGATGAATAAAAATGAGTTCACAACCCTTTAAATAGGGGTACCAAGCAATGAGAAAGAAATTAGAATCAAACTACAACTCAAACTCCTAGAATCCGCGACTTACTATAAATAGTAAACTTACTATTTATAGACGGTCGTGATGTCTACTAGTGCACAAGGTTTTCGGCCAAAAATAGTAAGTGTCCTATTTGGCTTCACCAAACCGTTCTCCTAATTATTCTAAGCTCTTTTCACGTTGGGCGCAACTCCTAAAGCCCGACGGATGAAGAGTTATAATCAAACTAAAACTTACTATTTATAGTAAAAACGAAATTAAAACAGGGAAATGACCGTCGATCCAGGGGTTTTTTGCAATTTCGGGGTGCGTAACCCGGCATAGCGGGGTTGGTTGGCTTCAGTAGCTCGTTCTAACCCAAAATCATATATTTTACGTCAGATAACTCATTCCGGATTGCAAGATACGCCCGATTTAAGGTTTGATGGTCTGGATCACTTCTGTCGTCGACCGGGCCTTTTCTGATCCATCTTGGCCATGTAACTGTCCGCGACCCGCTCTACATCAGTCTCCTCCACTTCAAAAGAACTCGTCCTCGAGTTCTCGTCATGCTCTGGTTCATGATACTCGGTTAGGTCCGTGACATTGAAAGTCCGTGAGATTGCCATGTCATCTAGGAGATCAACAACATAAGTGTTGTCATTAATCTTTTGGATGATTGGTACCATTCCAATCTTCTTATTTTTCAACTTGTTGTATGTCCCGGTCGAAAATCTCTCTTTGCGCAGATGGACCATAACGCGGTCACCCACCTCGAACACTTTTTATCGCCGATGCTTGTCTGCTTATTCCTTATACTTCTTGTTCGAGGCATGTAGCTTGGTCTGCACTTCTGCATGGATACCCATGATCTTGTCTGCCATATGTTCTGCTGCAATGCTCGTGCCTGGGTGTTTGGGCAGAGGGACCAAGTCAAGTGTGTGGCGAGGTACTCGTCCGTAAATAATCTGGAACGATGATCTCCCTGTCGAGCAGTTCATCATATTGTTGAATGCAAACTCTGCTTGAGACAAGGTCAAATTCCACTGCTTTGGTTTTTCTCCTGAAATACAGCGAAGGAGGTTTCCCAACGTGCCATTCACAACTTCGGTCTGCCCATCAGTCTGTGGGTGGTACTGAATTGCAGTCGTGTATCGAATCGATTCCATAAAGTCCGCCAAAAGTGGCTAATGAACTTCGTGTCACGATCGAAGTAATGGTCTTGGGGACACCGTTTAGCATCACGACCACCCTGAAAAATAGATTTGCAACATGTGTTGCATCAAGGGTCTTCTTGCATGGGATAAAGTGCGTCATCTTAGAGAAGCGATCTACCACCACGAACACCGAATCTATGCCGCGTTGTGTTCGTGGGAGACCAAGCACGAAGTCCATTGATAAATCCTCTCAAGGACCATTAGGCACAGTAACGGGGTGTAGAGGCCCATATTTTGAGATTGTCCCTTGGAGGTCTAACAAACATGGCAACATTGTACGACTTTTCCCACATCGCGTACTAATTGCGGCCAATAATATCGCTCTTCCACAAGAGCTCGCGTATTGTCTCGCCCCGGTGTCCACCGAGGCCACCTCCATGTAGCTCCTGAATAATCTATTCCCTCAGAACTTTGAGGGATGCACAATCGATTCCCTTTGAAGAGAAAATCGTCCCGTATATGAAGGTCACCGGGTGACCTTCTTGGCACTTCATGCAAGAATCTTTGAAGTCCTCATCCTTGACATACAGCTCGTCGAAGCCGACCATTTCGTTGCTCATCGTAACAAGTAGTGATGCACGACGACTAAGTGCATCGACCACCTTGTTTTGCTGCCCTGTGCTTCAGAATGAACGTGAATTCTGTAAAAATGCAACCCATCTAGCATGCACACTATTCACGTTAGTCCGACTATTAATAAACTTTAATACTTGATGGTCGTATACAAAACAAACTCTCTTTGAATCGAGATAATGCCGTCAATGTCACAGCGCCCATAGAACTCAAGCTCATAAGTCGACCACTTCTTTCGGGCTGAGCTTGGTTATCAGCCTGCCTTTTTGTAGTAATACTCCTCCAATTCCAACGTATGAAGCGTCACACTCAACCTCAAACAATTTGTCAAAATTAGGAGGCACCAAGACCTGTGTGGTAAACAAACGATACTTGATCTCATGAAAGCTCTTGTCAGCTTTATCGGTTCACTGGAACAGTCCTTTTTTCATGCAATCTGTTATAGGCGCGACTATAGTGCTAAAATCGACGATAGAAAGTCGCTAACCCTTAAAAACTCCTCACCTCATGAATGTTTGTCGGAATCGGCCATTTCCTAATAACTCGCACATTTTTATCGTCTACACGGATGCCTATGGACGTTACAACAAATCCTAAAAACAACAGACTATCAATTAAAAAATTACATTTCTTCAAGTTGAGGTACAACTTGTTAATTTGTAGGACTTGCAGCACCTGCCTAAGATGTTTCCGTGCTCCGCCTCATCCTGGCTATATATCAATATGTCATCAAAATATGCTACCACAAATCGGCGGTGAACGGTTTTAGAACTTGATTCATCCAACGTATAAAAGTACTTAGTACGTTCGATAGGCTGAAGGGCATGACCAGCCACTCATATAACCCTTCCTTGGTCTTGAATGTCGTTTTCCACTCATCACCGGGTCGAATATGAATCTGATGGTACCCGCTCCTTAGATCTAGTTTAAAAAATACCTTGGCCCCTTCTACCATATCGAGCATGTTGTCTAACCGTGTTATTGGGAACCGATATTTGATGGTAATTTTGTTGATTGCCCGGCTGTTGACACACATGCGCCATTCCATCTTTTTTTGGCATTAATAATGCCGGTACGGCACATGGGCTCATGCTCTCTCTCAAGAGACCCTTACGGATCAATTCCTCCACTTGCCTCTAAAGTATCTCACACTCCTTTAGACTCATCCGATAATGAAGGTGGTTGGGCAGGTTAGCTCCAGGGACGAGGTCTATGTGATGTTGGATGTCCTTTATGAGAGGTAATCCATCAGGTAAATCCTCAGGCCAGACTTCTTTGATTTTGTTTAATAACAGTCTTAAACTTGGAGGGATGTTTGAGGGTTCCTCTTCTTCACCTTTCACCACTACAGTGTATACCTCGCCGGTTTCCTTGGATTCCTCCATAAAATCCCGAATGGTTAAGAGGAAACTCCCCTCCACTTTAGAAGCTTCAGGGTGGTTCTCTGGTGCCATAGGGGCAAGGATTATTTTTCGACTATCCTTCGAATACGTAAACATTATCTCGTCCTCGATGGGTGGCATCACGGTCCAACTGCCAGGGGTCGACCGAGTAGTATATGAGAAGCTTCCACATTGACCACGTCACAAAGTATTTGATTCTTATAATTTTTGTCAATTAAAAACGAGATAGTGCATTGTTCAGTTACCTTTGTCTCATTTATCTTTTTTATCTAACCAATTGAGTACGGGGAAGGATGTTTCATCATTGGTAACCGCAACTTGTCCACCATCACTCTTGAGACGATGTTCTCGCCACTACCATTGTCTATATATGATCACATCACAGACCTTTTCGTTGACGGTGCACCGAGTACGAAATATATTGTGTCGTTGTGGATGTAATTCCTTTCGTGGGGCATACAGCAATCGCCTCACAACTAGAAATTCGTCACGATCCTCGCCCATCATTTCATTACTACCTGCTATTTCTTTAGTGGTTTATTCATGTTCATCAAAGCGATGGTCTTCTTCTGCGGCATCATCTTCAGTGCCCCCTTCGTTATAGTCAAGTGTGTTGCGGGACGTTGAGGACAAGTGTTTGATAAGTGGCTTGGTTGGCCACAACGGTAACAATTGTTCGACCTTGGCCGAGCATAAAGATTTGTAATCCTACTCAGACCTGCTGTTGTGGGTGCTGCACGTTGAGGTCTGGATGAATCGCTCCCCGTATCACGACTTGCGGTTATAGGAAGTTGAGGTACTGGGTCTTTTCCTCGTGGCAGCACTGGATTTTGCGTGGGACCCGTCATGGGGGTCGAGTTGAAGGATATGGACGAGCAGGAGCTCTTGCAAGTTGTGTTTCGCCTACCCGCCAATTGAACTACTTCATCCACATCCGACTGGGTACATCGAACTCGATTATGAATTGTCGGTCGCAACCCACTTATAAATCGTGTCACCTTCTGTGACTCAAATTTTGACAGATCGTTTCGTGTAGTCAGCCATTGAAATTCTTCAGTGTAATCTGTGATTGTTTGATTTTCTTGTCTGCAATTTTGATATTGCTGGAATAATATCTGCTCATAATCACTGGGGAGAAATTAAAATCGAAGAAGACATCTCATCTGTGGCCATGATGAGATGGGCGCCCTGTTCTGGCGGGCTCATAAGAGTTGTAATTGTTCCCACCATACAGAAGCACCAGATTTTAATTTAAACGCTACCAATTTTACCCTTTTATGATCTGGCACGTCTATGTAATCAAAATATCTCTCTACTTCGACTAGCCAATCGAGAAAATCTTCTATACGTAATAAACCGTTAAAACTAGGAAGTTCAGCCTTACCTTGATAGTCTCTTTCAGCATGTCTAGATGATCACCTCCATGGATTGGTCGTCAGGCAAAACCCTCATTAAGGTCCTCATCGCTAGAACTTGAATCATCTGGTGTAGCCCTACGGTTTGCCACTGGTAGTGCTCTACGAAAATCAAGGTTACGTCGTACAGCAACCATGGGTGGTGGAGCCACCATGGGTGGGGGAGCAACCAAAGGTGGTGGAGCATCGCCTAGGGCTCGGGGCGGGAGTAGCGCATCCATAAGACGGTCGAGAGTTGCCTGCAACCCTTACATGGTCAACTGACTCTCTTAGTGGAAAGCTTCCATTCTTTTCGAAAGATAACCAATCCCTGGATCACCGTCCACTGAATTTTGATTCATACCTTCATTGTTTGCCATCGACCCGAGAGGAATCCTCGCTCTGATACCAATTGACGCAGGGATGAACGTGATGAGGATAACTACTCCGAATCCACGGAGCTTCTCTGGACTCCTCACAGAGACTTCTCAAATCCACGAGGAAAGAAAGCAGAAAATAGATATAAATTATAAGAAATTCGAAATTGATTAATTGATCAATAAAAGCGAGTTCACAACCCTTTAAATAGGGGTACCAAGCAATGGGAAAGAAATTAGAATCAAACTACAACTCAAACTCCTAGAATCCGCGACTTACTATAAATAGTAAACTTACTATTTATAGATGGTAGTGATGTCTACTAGTGCGCAAGGTTTTCGGCCAAAAATAGTGTCCTATCTGGCTTCACCAAACTGTTCTCCTAATTATTCTAAGCTCTTTTTACGTTGGGCGCAACTCCTAAAGCCCGACGGATGAAGAGTTATAAACAAACTAAAACTTACTATTGATAGTAAAAACGAAATTAAAACAGGGAAACGACCGTCGATCCAGGGGCTTTTCGCAATTCTGGGCTGCGTAACCCGGCGTAGTTGGGTTGGTTGGCTTCAGTAGCTCGTTCTACCCCAAAAGTTTATGGTTTTATAGTCAAGTCTCTTCTTTTGCAAAGAGCATCGCCGTTCCAAGTAGGGGGCCCTGATTCTACCTTTAGAGTTGTCTCTCCCTACTTCTGAGCCACGTGCTCTCATTTCTAGGCCCAGTGGTGCATTTATTTTAATGTAAGTGCATCCAAATGGGCCCAAAATCAGCAAAGAAGAAACTATTTTATGAATCCCTCAATCATATTTTTTTCTTTTTAAAGTTGTGTGCAGATAAGTATTGTTAGCCCAGATGGTGATTTTGGAATCCAAGCCCAGCAATACTTGTACCACTACCATCTCGGCCAGATGACCCAAGAATCTAGCTGGTACAACCATCATGTGGGCAACCTTAGAAAACTATAATACACCACAAAAAACCTTGGAACCTGTAGCCCACCTGATGATAGGAACCGACCTAACTTTTGGGTCAAGCTGATCATCACTGCGGGGCTCACCAGATGCGCTTGTGGGAAGGCACACAAACAACACAGTCGGCCCCACACGGTCAGATGAATAACTTTCAGTAGTTGAAAATGTTTTCCAGTACCATGATGCGAACAAGTTTCCCTGCACATGAGCTAGTGTTGTAGAAATGGGCCCCACATGGTGTGTATCACAAGGATGGGATTTGTCTGGTGACCAAATGATGATGTAAAAAAGTTTCCCGTTCAATGCGAATAACTTCTACACACAGGAAGTGTTACAGAAATGGCCCCACATTGTGTATAAGGGGGACAGGTTTGGCTGGTGACCCAACACCAACCAGCTAGCTGGTGTCAAAGCTCTGAGGGCCCTACCATGATGGATGTGTCTTATCCCTGCAGTCCATCCATTTTGCCGGCTTATTTTAGGGCATGAACTCAAAAATAAGGAAGATCCAAACCTCAATTTGACTACATCACAGGAAACAGTAGGGAGACTAGTGTCCACCCTTGAAACTTTCCTGGGGCCCACAGCGATATTTATTTATCATCCAACCTGTTCACAAGGTCAAAAAACATGGATGAAAGAAAATCACAAATATCATCTTGATTCAAAACTTTTGTGGGCCCTGATAAGTTTTCAACACCATGCATTCAATCCCCACTAATAAGTTTTCAAAATAAGCTTTCAATCCCTACTGTTTCCTTTCATGTGATCCACTTAAGGTTTGGATCAACCTTGTTTTTGGGCTCATGACCTAAAATATATAAGCTAACAAAATGGACAGACAGCTACATCGTGGTGGGGCCAATAGAGCTTTGACACCAGCTATCTGGCTGGTGTTTGGGTCACCAGCCAAACAGCGTGTTCATGTCTTTTATGAGTGTTAATGGTCCAAAATCCACCAACACCTCACCCATCCGAACCCCGGGTGCATCAATTGCACCTAATCAACTCATGAGGGACCTGCAAAATGGGGTTGATCCAATCAAGTGGGTTCGCCAGCTCAAGTTAAGCCATGAGCGGAAAAATTAATGTGGCAAAATCCAAAACTCCATCACCACACTACGCAAAACAGTAGTGGGCCCGAAATACACATCATGGACACTTCCTTGGGCCCACCGTGATGTTTATATGGCATCCAATACTTCCAAAGGTGATGAACAGAAAACACAAATATTAGACCTTTTTTTTTTTACGGCAAAAAGAAATTTTATTCACAAGATAAGCTATACAGCTGAGAGCCTAGTATTAGCTTGATCCATAACTTCATTGACCCTAGGAAAGTTTCAATGGTAGGCATTTAATCACCACTATTTCCTGTGGGTGGCCCACTTGTGTCTTGGATCGGCCTCTTTTATGAGCTCTCACTCCCTAAAATGAGCTAGCCAAACTGCTGGACAGAGTGGATGTCACACGCATAACACAGTGGACCCCACAACTTTTTTCTTAAACGGGCTCCATATAACCCAGTTGTAGGTAGGGGCTCTCTACGGTACCGGTTATAGGGTCCTACAAAGCTTTGGTTTAGATAGGATCCCTCCAAGTCCGGTTTTACATGGTCCCACAGCTTCTGATTACATGGGACCCTCAACACCATTTCTACACAACTTATTAAACACCCAAGAGCAGTGGGGTCCACCAGTTCTATACGTGAAATCAACTCCATCCATCAGGTTCTATCATTGAGTCTAGGCTATGAGGTAAAAGAAATCATTCAAATAATGGATTGGATACCAACCATAGCTTTGTGTGGAGCAACCAGGGTGTGTATGTGACCCATCCAAATTCACTCTTGTTACTAATAAATAGGGAACTGTTTTAAAATCTTGCTACCATTACTATTCTTTTATAAAAGAGGTGAGCTACCGTGGTACTGGGTGGATGCAGGACCCATGTGATGTATATATCAAATCCAACCCATCCATCAGATCCCCAAGGGTCCAAAACTCAGGTATACCAAAGTATAAGGAACAGTGGAGACCCTCACCCACCATTGATTTTCAATGGGGCCCACCTGTATTGCTGAACCACCTTATTTCAATGGGTTGGTTGAAATACACACTATATATGGAGTGGATGTCATGGACATTTCACCCAAGGCTTGACATGTAGAGACTCACCTGATCTATGGAGTGGATGTTACGGACAACACAGTGGGCCCCACGGAGCTTTAGTGTCCTTAGGGCTGTACACGAGCAGAGTTAGCTCGGTTAGCTCACTCGACTCTACTTGAAAAAGTTCAATTAATTCGACTCGTTTCGAAACTGTGTCCTTAACGCTTGTAGGATAGCAGTTAGTTTTGGGGTGCACGGCTTTAGTGGATCCCTCACTTAGGGCCCACTTTGATGTATGTGCTTTACATCCATGCCATCCATCCATTTTGAAATCTCATTTTAAGGCATAATCCTAAAAATTAAGTAGATATAAATCTCAAGAAGACCACACCAAATTAAAGAAACAGTAGTGATTGACCATTTAAAACTTATTGTGGGCTACAAATGTTTTGGATCAAGATGATATCTGTGTGTGTGATCCCTCCATCCAGATCTTTGTGACCTTATAAACAGAAATAAACATTACATTGGCCCCAAGAAGTTTTTAATGGTGGGTATTCAATCACAACTGTTTCTTGTGGCGTGGTCCAATTTGTGGACCCTAACTTAGACAGGCAGGCACACAATCTAGACTACCCCAATTTGTTGACCTTAACTTAGATGGAGAGTAATAGCTGAAATCAGATCCATTGGACCTATCTCACCTCTGTATGATTTGCATTTGTTCATTGAATGCAGGTCCTTTCCGCTTTGTAGAACACATGGACGAACACGATCTAGACTGACCCAGTTCATAACTATGGACATATTTTAGACATTGATATGATGGATGGAATAATTTATTTAGAGCCATTTAAGTATATGGACTATCCACAGTTTCTAACATTATTTTAACCGTTTGGATTATTACTATGTGCACTTGCACAGAGGATTAACGTCTAACGAAGCATTCCCATTTTCTGATCTATGTGCGACATCCGTTTCTCATGCATCAGTTTTGCAGGTTCATGTTAGGACTATTTCCTATTGTGTGATTCACTTGAGTTTTGGATCTCCCTTGTGATTGGGCTCATCTCCTAAGGTGATCCAGGGAAATTGATGAATGGAGCTTCTGCCTACGGGACTCCTTGTATGCTAGGGCACAGGAAAGTGGCATCAAATGTGAATTGCCTGTAATCAGAAGTTAGTAAATCTACTCTTATCCTACGCTCTATGAGGTCCACCTGTGATGTTTGTGTTTTATCTTTTGAGATTTGAATAAGGCATATTCAAATCTCAACGGCTCACTTTAGTTACTGAATCTTCTCGATTTTTAACATCACCTCCTAACATGGGCTGGCACAAAGAATGGAGTAACACAGACGTTACAACTGCCCTGATAGAGCTTAAAGTCACATACATGTGATTCTCGTAATGCATCAACGATATTCCAAGGAGTGCCATATGGGTTGGACAGGATGGATTTGGACTCGTATACTTTTCGAGTCAGGTTTGCTTTTAAAGGGAAAGTCTTTTTTTTTTTTTTTTGGGTTGGACAGGATGGATTTGGACTTGTATACATGTGATTCTCGTCTGCCCTGACTTTTGAATCACGTCCCCCTTTTTTAAGGGAGCTACTGGATTCCAAAGGGGAGCGGATTAGATGAGACCCGGGTCCACCAAGGTCAGTGAGACCCCTGACTGTGGGGCTCATAGTGATGTATGTGCCTTAAATCCACTCCATCCAACCGTTTTGAAAGCTCATTTCACAACATCAGTTTAAAAATGTACTAGATTCAGATCTTATGTAGATCATACCACATGAAACAGTAGTGATTGAATCCCCACCACTAAAAATTTCATGGGGCCCACTGGAATGTTTATTTTCCATCAACCTGTTGATAAGGTCGCAAAGATCTGGATGAAGAGACTACACAAATATCAGCTTGATCCAAAATTTCTGTGGCACACGAGAAGTTTTTATTGGTCAATTACCACTGTATCTTCTATTATGGTCCAGCTGAGAATTGGATCTGCTTCTTTTTTTGGATCATGCCCTGAAATGAGCTTTCAATAGGGATGGACGAATGGCGTGAATGTAATCACGTACATTACAGTGGGCCCCAAATCAGTGGTCCCACCAACCTCAGTGGATCTGCGGTATCACCTAATCTGCTCCCATTCCAAGGGCCATTTTGGATGCACCCTCCCGGGGGTGTTTGAGAGCAGTTTTGATCGATAAAGCAATTGATGGTGTGACTTTGCAAAATCTCGTGCTGCTTGAAAAAAATAGATGCTATAAAACAATAAACTCAAAAAAAAACCAATTTGAGGAAGTGAAAGAAAATGACCCCAAAATCGTCAAAGCAGGCTACCAACTCAACCAAAAGGCAGGTTTGGAACCCCTTTTCCAAGACCCTATTGAGGGAGTGGATCCAAAGAGGCCCTAAATCACCAAAGAAGAATCTATTTTATGCATTCCTGTATCATTTTTAAAATTATTTTTTAAGTGGTGTGCAGCCAAGCGTTGTTAGGCCGAGACGGTAATTATGAGATCCAACCCCAGCAATATTTACACCATGACTAACATGACTAGATGACTCCAAAATCTAGCTGGTCCAACCATCAGGTGGGCCACCTTAGAAAACTATAATACACTAAAAAAAAAAAACCTCAGCCTGTAGTCCACCTCACGGTTGGAACTGACTTGGCTTTTGGTCCAAGCTGATAATCATGGCAGGGCTCGCTAAAATGTGCTTGTGGGATGGTATAAAACTAACACAGTCACCCCACACAGTAAGATGAGTAACTTTCAGTAGGTGAAAACGTTTTCAAAGGTAATGATGTGAACATGTTTCCGTGGACATGAATAACTTCTCCACGTGGGAGAATATGGATGGGGTTTTCCTCCTCAGTTCAGAGGAGAGATTGGTCAGCATGGTATAAATCGGATGTGTTTTACCGCGCTG
Organism: Magnolia sinica; assembly: GCF_029962835.1. Classification (NCBI taxonomy): domain Eukaryota; kingdom Viridiplantae; phylum Streptophyta; class Magnoliopsida; order Magnoliales; family Magnoliaceae; genus Magnolia; species Magnolia sinica. The sequence goes on from NC_080580.1 coordinate 89,352,124, forward strand.
CTTGACCAGTCGAGTGGGTATAAATCGGATGTGTTTTACCGCGCAGCATGGTATAAATTGTACATCTAAACACATTAAAATCCAGTCTCAAACTTGATTTGAAATTTCTACTTGATGTCCATATCATTCATTCCGGAAAGGAGTATTCATTCCTGGATCTTCTCTGCATTCGGTTATGAACAAAAAAGCCAAATAGATGTGCAGTGAGAAAAATAAGATCCCTGAGTAATGTAAATATTCAGAATCCTCAGATGCAAGCTTGGTAAACTAATAACAAGATTTAATGGTTGTTTAGTAACCCAATTTTGTTTTAACAGAGGACAAAATGAGTCACCCACCAATATATGCATATTAAAATTGACTTACTAGTCCTCGATATTCAATTTCAAAGCATTGAAAGAAAAAAAAAAACCATAAACGTGTTAAGGTGTTCAAGGTTTAGAATTAGTTCCGATGGCCAATCTACGAAATCCAAGTTTGATTTGGCCTAGTCAGTAACAACTTTGTTGTTTCTTAATGAAATTGAGGGCCAAGATCAGTAGCCAAGAGACCATTCAAACCGAGTCAAATAACATGCATTCTAGTGAATCAATTATTCCTGGTGTTGAATCAATAACAAAGATTTTGAAAGTTTTGGGCCCATGACTGGATGGGTTTGGGCCCAGATTCTACCTTAAGAGTCAAGTCTCCCACTACTTTTGAGTCACGCCCCCTTGTTTTTAGTGGAAACGGACTGCCACCAGCCAATGGCTAGTGGTGGATGCTCCGTGGGCCCAACCATGATGTACGTGTTTCATCCATGCCGTCCATCTAACATGTTCATAAGACAATTCTTACATGCATGAATGGAAAATATGAATATATATCAGCCTAATATGAAACTTCTATGATCCTAAAGAAATTTTCAATGGTGGTATTCAATTCCTTTATTTCTTGCCTGCTCTGAACTTCGGAGATGAATGGATGTGAATTGGCTGTGCCCCTGCATAGAAGATGTTCCAGTAGGTGGTAGCTATATGTGGTCTGCCACAATCTATGTGCAACATCCATTCCGTCCATTCGTTTTGCAGGTTCATCTTAGGACTATTTCCTATCATGTGGCCCACTTGAGTTTTGGATCTGCCTCATCATGATTGGGCTCATGTCCTAACGCGATTCCAGTGAAATTGATGGGCAGAGCTTCTGCCTTGGGAGCTCCATGCATGTTGGGGCACAGGAAAGAGGCATCAAATGCAAATTGGCAGTAATTAGAGGTTAAAGGAATCTACTCTTATCCTAAGCTCAATGAGGCCCACTGTGATGTCTGTGTTATATCCACTTCATTTATCCATTGCATTTGCTTATTTTAGGAACTCATTTAAAAAATAAGGCATATTCAAATCTTAAATGGGCCACACCACAAGAAGCAGTGGTGATTGATCAACCACCATTGAAAACTTCTTCTGGGCCACAGAAGTTTCGGATCAGTCTGATATAAGTGTTTCCCTTCATCTGCATGGGAATCAACTTATTAGCCGTTTTAGATGGCATATAAACATAAGGTGGGCCTTTGGAAAGTTACAACGTGGGCATTTATATCCCTACTATTTCATGCGATGTGGCTCTGAATCTTCATGAATTTTAACATCACCTCCTAGCATGTTCTGCTGGCACTAGGAATGGAGTAACACAGACGTCACAGCTGCCCTCATAGAGCCTAAAGTCACATGTGATTCTCGTAATCCTGGGTTTGCCCTGATTCTACTTTTCGAGATTCCTAGTGGAACAGTGGAGTAGATGGGTTTAACCCTAATTCTACATTTCAAGTCAAGTCTTCCCTTCTAGCTTTTAGAGTCTCAAGTCTTTTATCTTTTTTATTTGGGTGTTGGTAGATTTTGAAATTTTTGGGCCCATGACTGGATGGGTTTGGGTCCAGATTCTACTTTCAAAGTCAAGTCCCCCTTTACTTTTGAGTCACGTCTCCCCTTTTTTAGGGAGCTATTAGATTACAAGGGCCCGTTTGGATGCACCCTCCCAAGGAGTGTTTAAGCCCTAAGAGCACTTTTGTTCCAAACAACAATTTATGACGTGACTTTGCGTAATCCCCTTCTTCTGCTTGACAAAATAGACACTATAAAGCAAACCGTCAAAAAACGCTAATTTGTGGAAGTGTATGAAAATGGACCCCAAAATCATCAAAGAAGTAGGCTGCCAAGTGCCAACTCATCCAAAAACCCCTACCGTGGAAGTGCATCCAAAAGGCCCCTAAATCACCATAGAAGAATCTCGTTTTATGCATCCCTGTATCATTTTATTTTTATTTTTGTAAATTTTTAGAAGTGATGCAGTCAAGCATTGTAAAGGCCAGACGGTGATTATGAGATCCAACCCCTGTAATAGTTGCACCACGCTGTCAGCCCCACACCATAGGATGAATAAATTGCAGTAGGTGAAAACATTTTCCAGCTGCGATGATGTGAAATGGGCCCCATATGGTGTGTATCATGGAGATCATTTTGGTTGGTGACCCTATCACCAGCCAGCTATCCGGTCTCAAAGCTCTGTCAGCCCTACCATAATTTATTTGTTTTATCTTTGTAGTCCATCCATTTTGCCAGCTTATTTTGGGGAATGATATCCAAACCTCAAGTAGACCACTCCACAGGAAACAGCGAGGATTGAACGTATCCAAAACTCTAACCGGCCACACCACACAAACAGTGGGGACAGGAACACTCACCATTGACACTTCCTTGGGCACACCATAATGTTTATATGATCAATTCTCCCTGCGGGTGATTAAGTGTTGCAGAAATGGGCACGGACGTGGTTTGGCTGGTGACCCGAACACCAACCAGCTAGCTGGTGTCAAATATGTGAGCCCTACCATGATGTATGTGTTTTATCCATACGGTCCATCTATTTTAACTGAGCCCAAAAATAAGCAGATCCAAACCTCAAATGGACCATACCACCGGAGGAAACAACAGGGGAGAAATATGTCCTCTTCCCAGGCCTATTAGAGGATCCATGGTCCTAGAAAAAACAGGGGTAGGCCTCATCAGACACTATCGAGTTAAGAAAGGGATCAATTGATCTGCCTCTGCCTGGCCCGTTTTTATTCATTGTTATATTGTAGTTGTTGTCTTCTTCTTCAATCTCTTTCTTTTCAACCATCCTTTCTTTTATATTTATATTGGTAACACTCTTTTCCATGACATTTTTCTTCTCTTTTTTGCATTACTTCTTCTCATCCATCTTCTCCTTTAGTTATATACTTGGATAATTTTTTAAGGGTTTTTAATTTTTGGCCCTTTTGTCTTTTTATGCTTTTATTTGAAAGTCTGGTATATGAAAAGGAGATTGATAACCTATAAATTGTATGCGGATTGCATTGCCTGGAGATGCCCATAAGCTCTCTGGGACCACTATCATGTATTTGTTATATGTGTCGTCTATCCATGTTGCCAACTTATTTTATTACATTAATCCAAATATAAGGCAGATACGAAGCTCAGGTGAACCATACCATACCAAACACTACAAGGTGTCAATGGGCCAGGTTGGCCCGTTGGGCTTGGGCCAAAGTTCGGGCCTAACAATTAGGCATGGGCTTAAAAACCAAGCCCATAAGAAAATCGGGCAGAGCTTGGACGTAAATAAACGAAAGCCTATGAGCCTGGCCCAGTCCTCCCCGGTACTCAATCTCTCACCTCCTCCCCGGTACTCAATCCCTCTCTCTCTCTCTCTCTCTCTCTCTCTCTCTCAGCCGGCCTACGAAATGTATCTTTCACTGGGTATTTCCTCACGAGAGGATATGATTCCTTTGCACGTACTTTTTATTTCCACATGCATTATGAATATAATTTCACTCGTGCAAGTGCACATAGCATTCTCAATGGTATCACCCAAACCCTAGCCATAGGCTGGGACAGGCACAGATTATGTAATGAGTAACCACATTATAGTATGGTGAGTAAACTCTGTAAGGCCCACCTTGATGTATGGATTTTCAATGCCATTCATACATTTTTTTTTAAAATCATTTTAGAGAAAGAGCATAAAAATAAAGTATATCCAACTCTCAAGTGAACCACACCACATAAAATAGTAGGAATTGAGCGTCTACAGTTGAAAACTTATCGAGGGCACCACAAAAGTTTCATATCAAGTTGATATTTGTGAAACACTTTAGCTTTGTGTGGCCGATCGTGATGTTTATATAAAATCTCAGCCATCCCGTTATAATTCTAATTAATAAAACTCAGGTGATAAAAACTCAAATGGGCCAAATCACCACTAAAACATCTACATTCAAATATTATAACTGACGTAAGATCTGGATGAGATCTATTTTTATGGATTTTTCTTCATTCAGTATGTACTCGAGCATTGCACCTTGCACTCTCTATACAACAGGGGTGGGGGATTTTGGTCCACGTCAGTCCCAGTGTCTTCAGATGCCATTAGCTGGGACCCGAGTGAACTGCCGGGCCTACCTTGATGTATGCATGTACATCCATGCCGTCTAACAATTTTTCCAGATTATTCTATTGCACTGTCCCAAAAATAAAGGAAATAAAAATCTCAGGTGGGCCACACCAATGGAAACTGCGGCTACCATTAAAAACTTCCTACGGTCTACTGTAATGTTTATTTTCCATCCAACCTGTTGCTAAGGTCACACGCTTAACTTAAATGAACAGAAAACACAAACATCAACTTGATCCAGCACTGTTGTGGTCCACAAAAGGTTTTAAATGTTCATAGACCACTATATCCAGTGGTGTGGTCCACCTGAAATTTGCATCTGCTTCATTTTTGGGACTATGTCCTCAAATAATATGAAAAAAACGGATGGATGGCGTGGATATACAATGCATACATCTAGGTGGGCCCACGGTTGGGATCCTACCTGCATTGCTGGTTTGGGGGTCGTGGCGAAGTCCCGTCCAAATGGGAAAGCCATCCGATCTCTGGCCACATTATCGACCCGCGTCGACAGTGGAGATTGCACTTTCAAAGCTACCGATAATAACTCTCTCAGTTTCCATATCCATCACTATTCTCTCTCTGTTTTATTTTTTATTTTAAAACAAAATATTCATATTCATATCCACATCTCCAACTCTATTTGGAAATTTCATTTGGAGAAATTGAGGGCTGGGCTTCCACAGAGCTTGGCCCAGCCTAACCCGGCGGTTGACACCCCCAAGTCAACACTATGGTAGCAGAGCTTCCTCCCAGATCCAGGCACGACTACGGTGAATCCTTTATTGTGGGGCCCACTGTTATATATATGCCTTACATCCATGCCGTTCATCTATTTTGAAAGCTCATTTTAGGCCATTAATTCTAAAAATGAAGCAGGTCCAAACCTTAGGTGGACCACACCACAAGAAACAATTGCGATTGAATACCCACCATTAAAAACTTATTGGGGCTAATGTAATGTTTAATTGCCACCCAATCTGTTTATAAGGTCACAAAGATCGGATGGAAGGATCACACAGATACCAGCTTGATCCAAAAGAAATCATTGTGGGCCCAAGAAAGTGTCCATGATGTATATATGTTTCAGGCCCCACTGTTTTATATGTATATATCAGATTCACATAACTTCTGATTATATGCAATTCGCATTTGATGCCACTTTCCTGTGGCCCACCATACAGGGAGCACCCTGGGGGGAAGCTCTGTTCATCCATTTTATCGGATCACGTTATGACGTTAGCCCACTGTCTTGAGTGGAGTGTATTTTATATATAGAACTGGTGGGCCTCACAGCTGTTGGGTGTTTTATGCATTGCGTATAACCGGTGTTGAGGGTCCCATGTAAACCAAAGCTGTGAGAAGATGTATGACCAGTGTTGGAGGGATCCTGTTCCTGCAACTGCCATTACATGGAGCCCATGTAAGCAAAAAGCTGTAGGGCCCACCACAATGTGGGTGTGACATCCACTCTGTCCATCAGTTTGACCACCTTGCCTAAAAATGAGTTGGACCCAAGATTCAAGTGGGCCATGCCTCCGGAAAAGGTGGTGATTGAACACCTACCATTGAAACCTCCCCTGGGGTCACTGAAGTTTTGGATCAGCTTAATATTTGTGTTTTATGTTCATCCTTTTGGGAATAACTGTAACTGTACCAAGAGTTTGGGTACCATATAAACATCAGGGTACCGAGTGTTTCAATCCCCACTCTTTTGTGTGGTGTGGCGCACTAGAGTTTTGGATGCCTTCAATCTTCATTGTTTCCTGTGGTGTGGTCCACTCGAGGTTTGGGCTTGCCTCATTTTTGGGCTCATGCCCTAGAAAAAGCTGGCAAAATGGATGCTCTCTGTGGATAAAACACATAAATTATGGTAGGGCCTACAGAGCTCTGACACCAGCTAGCTGGCTAGGCTGGTGTTTGGGTCACCAGCCAAACTGCATCACCATGATACACACCATATGGGGCCGCTTCCGCAACAGTAATTCATCCCACTCCTTGGTACCTGGCAGGACTCAACAATAAAGGACTTGAAGACCCTAGAAGTTAGGAAGACCTAACTATAAATGTAGAAACTGTGTCCAAACCTACACAAGCATGAGCCCAACTCTTACGGCAGCACCAAATAAAAGAAAAAGACTTGACTTCTAAAAGGATGAGAGATTTGACGGCAAAAGCAATATCTAGGCCCAAACCCATCCAGTCCAAGGTCCCACCTCTTGATTCTTGATGCTTCTTACAAAAGAGGAGGGGCTGAAGCCATCCAGTCCCATACCCAACTCCTGAAAATGTCATAGCACCCAATTTAATAAGGAGACAATACTCCAAACATAGAATACTGCTCCAAAATCATCAAGTACTGGACCCCACTCCCTGGAATATCAAGGATGGAACTTGCCTGTCTTCCGAGGTTCTAGAATCCCCTAAAGCCTTATGGCATGATTGGGCCATGGAATAAAATGGCATTGAATTGTATTAGATGGGACTAACATTGTTATTGCACAATGATTGCATGTCTTGAAATACCATGGCATTTTAGCCATCCAATCCCATGTTTGGTATAAAATTCTCACCATGGGAAAACACTGGATTAAGTAAAATCCTGTTTGGTGGACTATGGAATTGTAATCAACGGACCAAATTCACAACGGATGTCGTTCACTTGTACACATATATAACCAGAATGTCACGTGTAAACCGTGTATATGGATGGATGGCATGGATAAATGCATGCATCACTATAGGGCCCACATGTGTAGTGGATTTCAAAATCCACAGAAAACCCACATGGGACCAAATGCAATTCCATGGGATTAAATGTATTTCCATCCCACCTAATCCCAACCTTTCTCATCCTCCCCAAATGTTGCATTGGAATTTGCACGGACCAAATGCAATTCTATCCCACCAATCCTATCCAATACCCTGCGCCAAATGCCCCATTAAGCTCTATGGAGCCCACCGTGATGTAAGTATTTTGTCCACACAGTTAATCGTTTTTATATATTATTTTAAGGTATGAGACAAAAATTGAGGTAGTTTCTGGGCTTAAGTGGACCACAAAGTGGGGATTGAACGTCCACCATTAAAAACTTCTTGGGAGCTGAAGAAGTGTCAGATCAAGCTGAAATTTGTGTTTTCACTTCATCCAAGTCTGCATGACCTTATTAATAGGTTGGGTGGTAAAAAAACATGACGGTGGCCCTTAGAAAGGTTTCAACGGTGGGTGTCATTATAACTGCATCTCCCTTTGATGTGGTCCACTGGAGCTATTTATTTGCTTCATTTTTTTGTATAATACCTTAAAATGATCTGAGAAAAGCGATGAACAGTGTTGATAAAATACTTACGTCACAGTGGGCCCCACAGAGCCCTGCCCAGATGGATTACCGTCCGGGCAGGGATAGGACCCAATCAGCATCCATTAAGCTCTATGGGAGTGTTGTGACGTCGACTATGTTATATCTGTCCAATTTATTGTGCTAAACTATGTTAGGAAGTGATGTTAAAAATAAGGAATATTCAAAAACTAATTAAAATGAACCACACTACATGAATTACTAGAGATGGGAACACCCGTGTTGAAACTGTCCTAAGGTCCACCTAATGTTTAAATTCCATCCAAAACCATTCATAAGTTGATTCCCTCATGGATGAAGGGAAACACCAATATCATCTTGTAAGAATTCCATAAGGTGGGCCTTGTTGATCAACGGTCTGGATTGTCCTAAGGGTTGGATAATGTGATCGGGTATCCCAGTGGGCCCCACTAAGTTGTGATACATTTAGAAATTCGGGTAAGAGGTGGAGTGCTACAGTAGTCGAGATGAATTAGGATCGTCAAATTCGTGTGGAGCCGTAGGGAGAGGAGTTTTGATGGGTTTCAAACTCCTCTGCCATCTGCATTATAAAACAGGGCTGGGTCCCCAATCCAACACCATCGACTGAAGTTACAGCCACATCACAACTTCTCTAAAGGGTGTAAGGGTCCGGATTTTTCACTGGAACGCAACTTGCCTCTGACTAGGAGTTACATGATCCTTGTGTAACCCTCAGCACCATAAGGCCTGCTCTGATATGTCTATATCATATCCAGTCTGCCCATCCGTTTAGCTAGCCCATGTTAAGACATGTTCTCAAAAATTATTCAGACTCAGAAGTCAAGTGGGCCACATCACTAGAAACAGTGGAGATCGAATGCCCACTGTTGAAATCATATTTGGGCTAAAAAAGTTTTAGATCAAGATGATTCTATCTTTTCCCTTCAGCCCCCACCAGAATAACAAGGTTGGATGGCATCAAAACCTCATGTTGGACCCAAACCCATCCTGTCATGGGCCCATTCTTTGAAATCTGCCGGCTCCAACAAAAAAAAATAAAATTAATAATAATAAAAGAAACTTGTCTTTATGGGCCTGTTTGGCCGGCCGGATTGAAGGGGATTAGGAGGTGATGTTAAAATTGATGTAGACTCGGAGC